>NW_017306507.1:817285-852989 GCF_000935625.1 Nanorana parkeri | reverse complement strand
GTGAGTGGCAACGCATGCACGGAAGGTCCTTATGTGTAGCTGACCTACTGGCAGTACCCGGATGCGACGTCAGAGGTTCGCGAGGTCGATGAGTTCTCAGCATCGACAGAACACCGGCGACTGCCCAGAGGACCTGTGAGCAGTCGCAGGCCAGCTAAATTAGAACCCCACCTGGAGCTCCTCCCACCGGACCAGCACCGACTTGCCGCTGCTCTTCCGCACAGAGCGACCTCACCAGCGAGGCAACTAACAGTGAGTGAGGGCCTGGGGTCCCTCATAAGAACGATTTATTGTATTAGCAGGGGAAAAAAGTAAATTATTGTCTGCAGTGTGTACTCTATATGGACTACATACAGAGTACACACTGCAGCAATAGATTTACTATTATCCCCTGCTAATATGAATGGATTAAATGATCTATAGTACATAATAGTACATAACATGTAATTGTACTCCGGATCATTTAACCCATTCATATTAGTCAAGGAAAATTGTAAATCTGTTGCTGCACTGTGTACTGTATATGTAGTACATATATACAGCACACACCTCCACTACACTACATCAATAGATTTACAATTCTCCCCTGCTTAACATGAATAGGTTAAATCATGATCAATATTACATAACATGTAGTTGTACTATGGATCATTTAACCTATTCATGTTAGCAGGGTAGAATTGTAACTCTATTACTGCAGTGTACTGGAAATGTGTAAAAGGTTAAATGATCCATAGTACACACTTCCAGTACACTGCAATAATAGAGTTACATTTCCCCCCTGCTAACATGAATAGGTTAAATGATCCCAGAGGCAGATGCATGATCAGATTTGTAGTTTCACGACAGCTGTGTGAAAGCAAAAACAAATGTTTTATTGTTCTAAAACAGTCTTAAATTAAAGTTCTTCATAATCATAAAGAAATTGGCCTAAAATCATTAGTCTGCATTGTTTTTTTTTAAATGTCACCTGTCCCTTTAAGAAAAAGTATCGGTAATTGGTATCGGCAAGTACATGAGGGGAAATACTTGTACTTGGTCTTGAAAAAGTGGTATCGGGACATACCTAGCACATATTCTTGCAAAGTGGATCTCAGCAAAAAGTATCACACCATCCCCAGCCTAACCTAATCATAACACAGGAGGCTCAATGTTGTAAATCATCTGTTTTTGTGTGAGCAGTTATTATTTTTAGCCATGTGACTTCTGTTTTCAGTTCCCAGGGCTGAAACAATCATTGTGGCGAGTAATGATCTTTACAGCCTTGTAAATTAAGCCTTATGTCATTATCCAAAGGAAACACCTAATATTCCATCCTGAAATTTGGTCAATGTGTGGAAGGTATGTCTCCAACTGGTGCCAACTAGTAACAAACTGCCACCTTATTTGTATGCCCATTTCCCAGAATGTGGCGAAGTGTCCACAATACACTAGCAACTCGGGGATGGTTCGGGAGCTTCAGTTACACGCGTCCACTCGCCGCCATAGGTAGACCCCGCCCCTCTCCCAGAATGTTTTAATTGAAGATATATAAATGCAGAGAGCCAAGCACAACTACAGAATTGCAAAAGAGCTACGTGGGGGAAGTTTGAAGATTTTATTATGAAAGATTCTAATACAGTAGCGGATGTATTTTTTGACAATTTCCTTTGTGTATTAGCCTGTGGTAAAGAGGGCAAAGATTTGCAAGTTTGAATACTGCATAAATTTAAATTTGTGAAATATGTGAAGATGTGGCCAACATTCAATGATTTACATATTCCTAATAAGATGTGGTGGTGTTTTAAAACAGGCCCTAAATGACTTCTGTAGCTGCAGGTACTGTGGAGTAATTTGTCACCGCAGAAGTACTTCATTACTGAAGCTGTTCTCTTAGCAGCTCAGCTCACCCTGCTCCCCTACTCACAGCAGTGACTCAACAGCCTTCTAATCCCTAATGTAACCTAGTGCAGGTGTTTTGAAGGAAACATAGTGAGTTTAGCTGCTGAGAGACGTCAGTACTTCTGCTGTGAACATGAATTGATCCACAGTGCTTGCAGCTGCAGATGTCAGTAAGAGCTTTTTTTACAGCACAATTAGGGTCGTACGTACGTGGTAATGCCTGCAACACACATTTAATGCACTGATGTGATGCCATTCATTCAGAATTGCATCCCAACACACCTTCTGATGAACACTATTTCTTGGCGGTGTACCACACTGTAGTGCATTGCTGTGTGTTGCCCGCCACTGCACAGCACTTTTATGAAAAGGGGTACTGAGGTGCACCCTATTGCCCCATCATTTGTGCATCACACCAGCACACTTAATATTAATCTCTGGGAAATGAAGAACCAATCCATAGTGTGAACAGACCTTTACTGCCTATTAAGAATATTTAATTACTTGAACGCCTGTAACATAGACACAGGTTTACTTTAAGGGAGAATATGTCAGCAGTAGATGCTAGCTTCTTGGCTATCACACTAACCCAACAGCTCCAGTACTTCATGACTCTGTGATCTGTAAATAAACTTACCATACCCTTGGCTTCCGCTCATGGTGCCTAGGCAACGGCGACATCACAATCTTTATGGTAAAATTACCTTTTCCCCACTGCAAAGAATACTCAATCACATGCAAGGAAAATAAATAAACTGGAGTTTTGCTTAAATAAATAAACTGGAGCTTTGCACAGCACAGCACAGCTTCGCATAATTTACTAAGCTACATGGAAATTTCCTCGCAAAGTTAACATTTACTTGGCAAAGTACTCCTTTAGTAAATCGGCCACACTGTATGCCTTTTCTGTTCTCTCCCTTCATTGACCTCCTTACTGCATATTCCCTTAACTTACCCCCTCCCCCAAATGAACACTTCCATATTGTAGTTTTATCCCTTACTGCACCCACTAGCATTTTCCCCCTTTCTGCAGCCCCTTCCTTTTAAAGATCGCTTTATTGAGTTTGGGGATTCATGGTAAAACATCACTGTGCTGTGGAGGGTCTTCTAATTCTTTTTTCTACAGGGTGGGTATATTATACATAATTAAGGGTGTAGCATTTTAAGGCAAGAACAGAAGTTCCAGAACCACCCCCAGCTGCAACTGCTGTGACTTCAGTCATGAACTCGGCTTCTCATTCCACAAGCTGAGGACAAGTGGATGAAGTTTGCCTCTGGACAACTCATTATTATTATTTTTAGTAATTCTATATTATTCTAAATTCATTTGGCTGCTAATTTCACATGTATAATGTATATTCCATATATGTAATCATCAACATACTTATGTGAACCTAAGTTTATATAATATGTAATTTTAACGTTAAAGGTTTGGTGAGGAATCTGTAAATATTCTGAAGATTTGTATATCTAGTTAAATGAGAAGTGCATACAATGTCATTTAGGTAGCAATTTTATGGTAATAATACAAATATTTACCCTCTACAATAAACCCTGTAGGATATGTACATCAATGATCCATGAATAATTACATTAGAATATTGCCTAAGGATAAACTGTATAATACAATTAAAGTGCATTTGCCATAAAGACAAGTAGATTGCTTGGTGGATCTATTAATCATGATGATATTTGCTAATGAAATGTGTTAAAAAGGATGAATAATGTTGATATAAAGTAGAAGAAACCTTACAATTTACAGAATATATAAAATAAAATAATAAAAGGAAAAATATGTTGCTTAAGTGAAAATTAAACATATTTAATAAGTAATAATAATAAATAATACTAATAAATGTCTGTTTAGAAAATGGTTCTATAGCAGTACAAATTATTAAGGTATTAGAACTAGGAAAAAACACCAATCTTAGGGGCTGCGTTGGCAGACGGGTTGTCACAGGTCCTTATGGTGTTTTTCATTCTGTAGTTATACTATTAACAAGTTCCCGTGCTGTTTTGACACATTTTGTTAGCTGATTTGAAGTGCATTGTGATGTAAAGATGTGAAGGGATTTTTAGATTATGAATTTTGGGGTATCTAAAGATTCACAAAAACTATGCTCCCAATCTTATCAGGAATTCATATGCACTGGGGAATACACAGGAATAGAGACCTCTTTACTTAGCACACTGCATGTTCACTTTGCAAACTGAATGTTTACTGAGCTTAGTAAATAATATTAGGTATGTGAACTCCAATCAACCAAGCACATGCCAACAAAAAAAAAAAAAAGCATTTCCCTTACATAAGATTGGGTATTCAAAGTGAGCACATGTTTATCTTATATACTAAACTTTACTATGCAAACTGAACATTCACTTTGCTATTTGAACTGCCTTTGCTCAGTTAGTAAACTGATCTCATGTTGTTCCATATTAAAGCATGCACAGAAACCAGTCAGAGCTTTAGTTTAGTTTATTTTATCAGATGTGACAGCAGCACTTCGGTTACAACTCTTTATTGCCATATGAATAAATGGCTGTAAGTGCATAGGAATATCTTTTTTTTCAATTTTTTTATAAAAAATGGGCCATAGGAAGGTCCAAGATAAAGTATGGCTAAATAGCCACAATTTGTTTTCAACGGGAATGTGTAAAGAAAAAAAATGAAAAGTAGAGATATTGGCAACAAATGGTAGAAAAACTGGTGAAATGTTGATGAACATAGGAAAAACAATTCTGCCCCCTATAAGGGAATCTGTAACCTAAGGGAATCTAGAGAAGCAACATTCTTCAAAAGAAACGTGTCAGGTGGCTTGTTTTGGTGAGCCGGTGTGACCCTAAACAAACATATTAAATGTGATGGTAAGAATATAGCTCTCACGTGCAGGATTTATATCATCAGTGGTCACCCAAAGGCTGAAGAGGGAAGACATCAGATGCAGAAGAAAACAAAGAGAAGTTGGCAGCAAAGACTATGGATCGATGATGTAGGGCACGGAAGGAGACACTCGTTGAGGTAGTGGATATACATACCGTATCTTCTGGGATGGTCACAATATAGATGGCATGCTATTGATTAGGCAAGGTCTATCTGACATTGTAATGTATTTTGTCCACTGCCTCGGTATTAATTTGTTAGATTTAAACTTTACCAGAATTGAAATTAAGTAAGTGCTTGTCTCTGCTGGAGGCACAAGTTGAATGCTTTGAAACTTCTTTGAAAATGACCCCCTTATGGTGAGAAGTTGGTAGGTTGCCTAGTGTTGAAGCCCTTGGATGCGGCACTTTATGTTTTTTTACATGCTATTAAGTCTATTGAGAGAGAGAGAGAGAGAGAGAGAGAGAGAGAGAGAGAGGGTTCTATGTGGATATTAATAATTTGAGGATGTATAAATAAATATTATTTTAGGATGTTCAACCATAAGACACACAGTAATGTGCTCTTTATTTTATTTCTCTGTAGTTCAATGCACTGTGGCACAGTGTTCTTCAGAACCTTTTTTGTTCCTGACAATACTGCATAAAGGAGTATACCTAGAATTACAGCTGACTTAATTTGCCAGGTACAGAGATAGCTTACCAGAATTCAAGAAAGTCATGTGATCCCATGACTACAATAGTTTATTTAACATGCCGTATCTGTTATTTATTGTGATTTCAAAAAAGAAAGACATAGATATCTATCACTGCCAAGTCTACTTCAGCAATTATTATTTTTTTAATATTCATTCAACTGTGTCTAAAGAAATTCACAGCCATGTAATAAATCCTAATGAAAATCTTGACTATTGTTTGTAATTTAATTATCAAATGCCACTGGAAACATTTGCAAACCACAATGATGTGACCTCTATTGTAACTCTAAAATGATGTATATTAGCTAAGGAATATGCAGGGAATAGCTTGTCTTTTTTAATGTGCAATAATCTGTCTCACAAAAAAATCTAAAGCATTCATTTTATATAAATATTTCTTTAGAAGCAAAGCATAGGCAAAAAGACATTTCTATGGCTGATAAACAATTCATTGTATTTATTGATACCATGGGGAACCATAACATTTACAAGCAAGTAATAAAAATATAAATGACAGCTTTTTGCCTAAGGTAATTTTGTCCTTGTTCCAAAACTGTAATAAATGGACTTTGAATAATAATAAACTTGCAGAGCACTTACTATTTTTTTTAATTGCCACAAGTACTAGTAGTAAGGATAGTCATTTATTCCTATTTTCGACATGTTACAGTTTATTTAAGAAAAAGGTCAAGAAAATAAGCTGCTTTAGAAGAGGTTTGGTACATAGTCGCCAATCAAGTTCCAGCTCATGTTTTCATAAAGATGCTAATATCTAACTTTCTATTTTTCCTTTGAACCAGATTAGTATTAATTAAGTATTAATTAGTCCTAAAATATAATGCATCACTTTCATTGCCAGCAATAGCATACTGTTTAAATATACCATCGTATTAACCATATACTGACTTGGCAAATAGTAATTATATTACTAACCTGACAACAGCAGCTAATTTTCAGCTTGTTAAACAAACTGAACACAAAATGACACAACCGCAATGGAAAACATCAATCTTGAGTTTTAGTACGATCTGTTACATAAGGATTGCTCCTTATTCTGGAATCCTCCCTTCAGCTAGTCTCCCCCCTGGAGGTTCCCTCCAGTGTGTATTTTTTGCTTTATATTTTTTATAGGTACCTTTTCCAGATGTCTTCAGTCCAGTCATGTGATGATCATAGTTTTCTTCTTCTTTGGCTCTTCTCCCAGTGACCACAAATTATTTAGAGCATGGTGTTGATGTGATGACACTGACACTGCTCTTTGCATCATCACACCTTGAGTGCAGGGCTCCATGATGACACCCCTTCATGTGATGGGTCCATGATGCCTTATACTCGCAGGAGGTCCTCGGTCTTCTGGGTTGAATGACACCCAAGTTATTAATCTATTGGCAAAAATAAATTACTGCTGAACATAGTACCAGAAAGGATGTGAGTTTTGTGGCCAGAATGTTAATCAATAAAACAACTGCACTCACCCTTTAAAAATTGTGCCTTAAAATTAGCCAGTGCTGTAATGCATGCGTACCATAAAACAGCAAACGTACTCTATTGAGTGCAGTGCTGTATCCTCCTAGTCTCTTTATTGCGCAATCCGGTACAGAAAAATTGGGTGCTGCTACACTTTTGGTAACAATAGATGCCACTATTACTCCCCTACTCCATCAGGTTCTGAAGAAAGGTTTAACGTGCTGAGCAATTGCATGTTTCATCATTAGCTTGAGTGTCGCATGTGCGCACTCCCGCTCTGTTCCTGCCTTTTTTCCATCAGTGTGATGTATCTTCTTCCTGTCATTGCTCCTGTCTGCAAGAGACACACGGTTCACGCAGAGTCTGTAAGTGTAGTCATATGCCTTCACCTCCAGAATTCCTGCAGCTGTAGCAGCCTCCATGCTTTCTGCTGTGGAGGTACTGTCTGAAGAAGGCTCTCATGGGTCTTTGTTTAAAAAATTTTTTGTCTGATGTGCCTTATTCATTTATTGCTGTGTGAGCCACATTTAAAATGGAACTACCTGTAGTTTCTACTAGCTGTTACCAGTCTGGGATCCCTGACAGGCCTGAAGACTATCATAACCTTTTCGATACTCCTTACTTCAACCTGTCCTGTATGGAGACTGGACCACTCCTACCAAATTATTTACTCCTCCCAAACACTTTTCAGACCAATGAGGATTTTCCTAAAAAGTTGACTGCTCCCACCATGGATCCAACGATATCTCACTTAAAAAAAATACTAACTGTAGAAATTGAGGATGCTCCAATGTTTATGGATCCCACTGATAACCATTTGTAAATCCTTTATTTTTTGCTAGCAGACCCTGCTATACAACCTGCTATAGCCATAATGTCAGTGTGTCAAACAACAAGGGGATGGCTAATTTCAAAGGATCCAGCTACAGTCTATACTGCCCCTTTAATTGTAGAGCTTTAGCCTTTAGCTCTACATTATTGGGTTGATACTATGGGGGTGATTTACTAACCTAAACACACGCACGCACCAGGTGCGTGTGATTTTTACACAGCAAAGCGTATTTATCAACCAAAAAGTCTCTATAAGCATATTTCCACTAATGCCATATATGGAAAAATCATGCACATGATGCATATATAATGCTGCTTCACAGTTTAGACAAAAATGGTTAGCTCATGCATTTACGTTCCTGCATTCATCAACGCAAGCAACACAATGTAGAGCTAATTTACACAACATCACCTTGCAATTCAGGGCAGGGCTTTGCACAACACACCTGCTGGGTGTGTACACACTACAAAGGTGTTTAGATTCCACCCATAGATCATGCTGGGAGGGAACACACTACAGAGGTGTATACATGTTTGTGGTGTGTTTATAAGGTTAGTAAATCAACCCCTATATGTAATATTTAATAAATGCATCTCCTGTCTGTGAATATCTGTGAGTATGTCTGTGAGATATCTTTGATTTAAATGCTGGCTTGCGGAACAGCAATGTAAAAACACTTAGGGGGTTATTCACAAAGCTGCCAAAGGCAGCCGAGTGAATGACAGAGCCGAAGTGAAGTGAGCCAAACAATGTTCGGCTATTCACTACAGCTCAGTACGGCTGATTTCAGCCGTACAACGGCTGCCTTCGGCTGCACTTCGGTCAGCCAAGCAAGACTTCAACTCAGCCGATCCAACATCTGGATTGGCTGAGCCGAAGCTCCGACAGCTCACTCCCTGCCGTTCGCCCCTATAAAAAAATTAAAAAAAGAAAAAAATGTAAAAAGAAAGAAACTATTGGGTGGAGCTAGCAGTGACAGCTAGCCCCGCCCAACTGTTTCCTATTGGCCAGCACCTGCCAGAGTCCTCTAGCAGGTACTGGACAATTAATAACAACAGGGTGCAGCCGGCTGTGATGTCACCCAGTTGTTATTGTTTAATGACAGATCAGCATTCCCAGGTCATTTGGGGACACTGAGATGTCATTACAACTGGGCAGCGCCAGCCGTGAGATCATCCAGAGGGAGCCCCCACACCAGGTCACATGGTTATCTAAGAGATGGGATGGTACATAATCTCAGTCATGGCAGTTCTGGATGTGTCCAGATGGATGGCAATGCTGCAGAGGCAAGATCAGGCTGCAGAGTGTTCCACTTAGAATATGAAAGTTGCAGTACCTGGCAGAATCTCCAGGTATTTACAATTTACAGGAACATGTTTACAAGAAAGGCATAACACGCATAATTACGTAAATGCTGCCTCTGCTGAAAAATTGCATTTTGGCTTCACTGACACTTTAAAATAGAACTCCAGGGGAAAAAAATATTGATCCTTGCAATGGGGCTACCTCCACACTGCAAGGGGTTAACTGCTCATTTTTGTCTATGTTAAAAAAAAGTTATACTCACCCAATGCTCTGAGCCAGCTTGCTTTTAGAACGGTCCCTGGAGTGTCCTGGAAATCATCATGTCTATACACAGTGTATAGACGTGAGGACACTGAGATATTCCAATGCTGCAGAGGAGGAGGAGGCAGGCTGGAGGCAGCACTGTGGCCAGCTCTGAGCTTTGGGTGAGTATAACGCTGTTATTTTAGCGCCTAGACAAAAACGTGCTCTTAACACTTGCAGTGTGGGCGTAGTCCCACTGCAAGGGTTTAAATAAAAGTTTTCCTGGTCTTCTTTAAGGAGGATAGGACTGCTACTTGGTGAACCTTCTCTCTGTTTGTAAATTGCTATATACGCCCTCAGGCCCGGATTTCCCACAAGGCCACCGAGGCCCGGCCTCGGGGCGGCAGAGCGCAGAGGGCGGCAGCGGTGACTGCCCTGTACGCCCTATAGCTGGAACATCAGATAGTTTAGAATGAAACACCACAGTTACCTGAGGTGCCTTGACACAGCAGTGTTGCTTCTATATGTTTTTGCAAATGTAAACGGAAACCCCTATTTTTAACTTGAGTACTTTGTATTTGTCAGATTATTTATTTTTGCTGGTTAGCTTTATACTGTTTTATATATACTGTATTTATGATGTAATAATAATTTGAAACCTCCTGATACAGCACTAGTAAATAATAACACACTCACACACAATGAAAAAGAATTAAAAGTAACATTTCCTTATTTTACTTACAGATGGTTGGTTACAAGAACTGCAGTCTCAGCCTATTTCAAGCCCAGTCCCCAGTGAGGCTCTGCATCATGCGACTATATCTTACATCGCAGATCGCTGAGCTTTGATGGTCATAATTGCATTACTTCTTATACTACGTCTGGAAGCCCAATCAGTACAGTTCTAAGATCCGTTTTATGGTGTTCATATTGATGACTCATTAGTTTGTCTTTGAACTTAAAATGTGTGGGGCATTCTGTAAGCTTAATAAAACAGGTTGGCTGACAGCTAAATACATCTCCATGATTTCTAGTTGTAGTGCAGTTTAAAGGGGTTCTAAACCCTCCGGGGTTTTTTTTGCTTATATCTACTGCTAGCAAAAAAAACCCACTTGAAATAATTTTAAACTTACCTCGTTATCGCTGCTCGCTCCTGCGCCGAGAATCAGGAACTGCTCGTACGGCAGCAAAGGATCTTGGGGCGGGCGCATGCGCAGTTCCGGCCGGGAGACGAGCAGAGACGCAAGGTAAGTCTATGGACGCGTGCATCCGCATGCAGACACCGCTGGATCGGAGGGACAGAGCAGTCAGCGCTGGATCGGAGTGACGTCGCACCGCTGGAGGGACACATGAAAACATGGGGAAAGAAGAGGAAGACCAGAATAAGAGACATCATTTAAGGTAAGTGCTAACATTTACATGGGGGGGGGAATGGTTTGCCTTTAATATCACTTTAAGCTTTAACTTAAAAGATATATATACATTAATAATATCTATCGCTACACAGTGACCGGGGCTTAGTGTTCCTAAATTCGTGAACATATGTATAAGCAGTGATAGACAGCAGTGATAAGGATTTTGTGCCCCTGAGGGTGGTATAGGGGAAGTTGACAGACAGCAGTGATGTGTCGCTTCTGGCCGGTATATAGCATATATATTTGTTCAAGAAACATTTGGACGATTTCTTGAGGGACCGTAATATCCAGGGATACCAGTATCCCTAAGAATGAGATGATGCGTGGACCTATATGGGTTGGACTTGATGGACGTATGTCTTTATTCAACCCCAAATACTATGTAACTATATATCTATAGGAAGGGAAAATCAGTGACAAGATTATTGGACTGTTGCGCACTGGTTGGCACATGTGCATAGAAGATGTTGGCAGACAGCATGACAGAGACACTGTGGTGCTGAGCAGGATATGTTATGTATGTATGTATGTATGTATGTATGCATGTAAGTACATACAGGTATAGGAAGTGTTGATAGGCCCATGGTAAGGGCTTATCTATACTGATGATTTTTAAAAAATCTCTTGCTATTGAATGATTTACCACTTATGGCAATCACCATTAGCAGCACATTGGTTTCAGTGTGTTGCATAGCAGTAAGCATTGTAATTATTATCAATAGCTTTTATTGCAAGGATGAATGATATTAAAACTGCCCATATAGGTTAGCCCTATTTGTACTGTAGCACTTTTCATGCACCTCTTAGTTGCCTCACTTTACAGCAGTAATGCTGTCTTTAACTAAAATGGGTATGCCTTTAAAAAAATTAATGAGCCTCTTTTTGCCAGGTCTCAGAAACTCCTATACCATTTCCTTAACTCATAGTTATTATTTACATGAACACAAAATGCAGTAAATTATGTGTTAAAAATGTTACTAAGATACTGCATATAATGATAACGTTTTAATTACTCATCTCCGTATGAATGAAAAGTTGTGAAGACAACTTTTAGAGTCCTCAGGAGATATTTGGGATAAATAACAGATGAGACCTGATATCACAAACCAAGCAAAAATCAAATATGCAGATACAATAATCTGGAAACAAAGATTAAATATGTTGTTTACTCCTAATTTAAATCAGACACCTGGTCTCCATTAGGAGCTGTGCTAGTGTTAATATGCTGCAGGTGTTATGATACGTTTTTTCTATCTGACAAGGCACCTGTCTTTTGTGGCTCCATTAGACATGCTTGAAGTGAATGAAGACCCCCTCAGGTATGCTTTGTCCCACCTAAAAAGCCACAGTAAGCAGTGTCCTGTAATTACAAAATCAGAGTCCTCATGGCTGAGAATACATTCTTAACAAATTACACCTAATTAGTGTAAAATTGCCTTTAATTTGTGATGAAACCATAGGTTTAGCTGTGTCCTGCTACACCTTTCTCTTTATCTTTATGCAAATATGATTACACATTATCAAACTGGCACACCCAGACATACAACAGCTGCAGCTAGTTTTCTGCACACCAGAGAGGTCCTGGAAGTATGCCACTCAATAGTTTGTTTGGATATGTATATTTTCTTATTTAACTAGTAATTGTTTTTATGAACTGGGATACTAAGTCTGTAATCAATGTAATACCAGCAATTTATGCTATTGATTCTATATAATGTATAAAGCCAAAGTGTAGAGTCTGATTATAAGGACAATCTGTAATGAAATTTGGATGGTGTTCACGAGATGTTGGCATGATATCTCACATGAACGGTTTGTATTATAGAACAAATGGAAAAAATAACTGGCTAGAATTCTCTTGGTAAAGCTCATGAAAATGGTACCAAATTGCAAAAACTAGCAAAATGTCATGTTGCCAGTATTGGTAACACCAATACTGGCAACATGACATTTCGGTAGTTTTGGCATGACCCCAAAATGGCATGACAAGTTGTATAAAACTACAAGCATTTGACTTTCCGTCTCTAGAACTCAGGTTGGGTAAACCAATTATTGCAACTTCTCTCCTTTGAAAGTAAACTGGTAAACCAATTTACAACCTTCTATCTGGCTAAATTACAACCTAATGACTGACAATGAATGGAAAATCTAACCCCACAATTCATCACACTGCTGCCAGTCATTTGTATAGTAAATTCAAATTAGTTTAGTCAGTTTCTGAGTGAGGAGCATTTGCAGATTACAGAAGGAGTAAATTAGTAAGGTATTAACAAAATATGTTCATGAGATCACTTCTAAGGATGGTGATTTTTTTTTCTTAAAATAAATACAAGGTTTCAAAAGACTAAGAATGCTATTTCAAAAATATACATTCTTGATTGCAACACAGAATTCAGCAGATTGCCATAAGAGCACATTCTTCAAGAGTAACGTCACCCTACCTAGCCAAAAATGTTTAAATCCCTAATAATTGTCCCAGCATTCAAAAATCTTGTTCATTTTTTTATTGCACTTAAAATGATTGTAAAGTCAAAACTTTTTTTTTTTGGATGGAGGGGTTTAAAAGCCTGGGGAGATTTTTTTTTCATTGTGTGGCCTAGGGAAGCAACATTAAATTAGAGAAAATTTCACCAAAGTGAGGGGAATCCCCATCTTAGACAGGTGTCATGGAAAACTAGTGACCCTACTGGATATTTTACTCCTAGGTCATGTTCTGATAACAATTCTAAAATTTTGGATTTCCCATCTCACTAACAGTAGACACTAGGCACATAGAGAAGGTGAGTTTTCTCAGTGGGGATACAGAGAGTTTAAAAAGAGGTGCACTGAAATTAAATTTTCAAAACCGAAACTGAAAATAAAAAAAATGTCAGGCCGAAACCAAAAAAATTCTAAACTTTTCACATTTTAAAAAAATATTTTACATTAATATTTCACTTTACTGTTGGGGGCTTTGGGGAAATATATGATATAGTATGTTTACCATGAGATAGTATGTTTACCATGTCCACAATCATGAATGAACAGGAAGTGATGTAGATCACTTCCCATGCATTCATAATTGGGGACACAGTAAACATACTATTTCCTCAATTATGTACAAACACTCAGCAATCACTGATCGCTGACTGCTTGTACCCGCTCTCCATCCTGACTTGCTGTCACAGGTGGCTGAGCGAGCAGTGCGGGGAGGAGAACTTGATCTCTGTACGATTTGTTTCTCTGTCTCACGCAGATCAACAGGAAACAAATCGTTTGCTGGCAGCGGCTACCCAGGCAGCTATAACAGAGCAAAAAGAGTCTAGTTTTCTCCTACACAACCAGATACAGTCTCTGGCTGAAAGGACTCCATCTTTGGAAAATGTTGCAGCGGTACGCAAGCGGGTGCAAGCAACACTACAAAAAATGACCGCTGAGGATGATGTGGAGGCCTTCCTCACAGTTTTTGAAAGGCTGGCGGAGCGTGAGGGTCTGCCCCAGGAACAGTGGGCTGAGGTCCTGGCCCCTTTTCTGACTGGAGACCCACAGAAGGCCTATTTTGATTTAAGTGCTGATGAGGCTCAGCAGTACCACAGAATCAAGACAGAGATCCTGGCCCGCCTGGGGGTTACCATGGCCTTGAGAGCCCGGCGCATCCATGCCAGGGAGTTTAAAGTGGACAAACCTGTAAGGTCCCAGATATATGACCTTGTTCAGCTCACACGCATGTGATGAGCTCCTGCGAAGAGCTCTCCTGGCCCAAAGTGGAGAAAAGAGGAGATGCAGGCTATTGACAACCATGCTGTGCAATGCATGAAAAAACCCAACCACCCATCAGAGATGCGACAGGACTGGGGGCCGGTAGTGTGCTGGCGCTTCCATGAACCAGGACATATGGTTGCCAGTTGTCCCCTAAACCAAGAGCCTATGGAATGCGGCTTTTCTCTGCGACAGTCTCTGGTTGCTACACCAGGAGGCGCCCCACAACAGACTGCGGAGACTGGGAAACAAGTTTGTGTGATTACAGTGGATGGTTGCAAGGTGACTGCCTTGCTGGATTCTGGCAGTCTCATCAATCTAGTGCATGCCACTCTAGTTAACCCCCAAAAGGTTAAGCAACAGCTGATGGGGGTTGTGTGTATTCATGGGGATACTAAGTGCTACCCCACAGCAGTTGTGTCCATTGAAACTGTTTGTGGCACCCGGGACCATGAAGTGGGAGTGGTCCCGAAGCTAATGTACAATGCTATACTTGGGCGAGATTTCCCCTTTTTCTGGGACTTATGGGAAACGGCTAAGGCAGCAAGGCCCAACACATAGCCCGAATCCGCTAGAAGAGAATTCTCCAGAGGATGTACTTGAGAACTTTCCCCTGGAGGTCTTAGCAGGTGATGCTGAGGACCACACCCCAGAAGTAGACCTGCCAGACCTCCCCACGACACGTGACAACTTTGGCACGGCCCAGCTTAGGGACCCCACCCTAAGCCGGGCCAAGGAACAGGTAAAAGTTGTAAATGGAGTGCCCCAAGAACCGGGGGCGGAGACTATATTCCTTAATTTTGGATGAGATACGTGGTGACAAAATTGAGCAGTTGCTGGTACCACAAACCCATAGACGCATGGTGTTAGACTTGGCACATTCTCATGTACTTGGGGGACATCTAGGCTTAGATAAAACTAAAGAGCTTGTGTTGCAACGCTTTTATTGGCCAGGTTTACACAAAGATGTAAAATTGTACTGTGAGTCATGTCCAGTTTGTCAGATCACTGCTCCTGTCTCCCAATTCAGGAGTCCGTTGGTAACGTTGCCCATCATTGAGGTACCCTTTAATAGGATTGCCATGGATATCGTGGGTCCCTTGGTTAAGTCCACTAGGGGACATCAGTATATCCTAGTCGTCCTAGACTATGCCACCCGTTACCCAGAGGCAATCCCTTTAAGGAATACCTCCGCAAAAAGTATTGCTAAAGAATTGTCTCTTATTTTTACACGTGTGGGTATTCCTCGTGACCTGTTAACTGACCAAGGCACCCCCTTTATGTCTAAGGTCACTAAGGAATTGTGTAAACTGTTTAAAATTGACCATTTGCTCACTTCCGTGTACCACCCCCAAACAGATGGTTTGGTGGAGAGGTTTAACAAAACCCTGAAAGGAATGTTAAATAGGGTGGTAGCTGCTGATGGGAAGGACTGGGATTGCCTCTTGCCCTACCTCATGTTTGCTATATGGGAGGTACCCCAAGCTTCCACCGGCTTCTCTCCTTTTGAGTTGCTGTACGGCCGGCATCCGAGAGGCCTCTTAGATATAGCAAAGGAGACCTGGGAGTAAGAGGCAACCCCTCTCAAAAGCGTGGTGGAGCATATTGCCCAAATGCAGGACCAAATCGAGAAAGTGATGTCACGGTCTACCATGGTGCTGGAAGTAGAGATTGCTGAAGCCCTGTCGGTGAGCCAAAAACAAGAGGCCAAGGAATTTCTACTAAGTACTTTTTTGCCAGGCTTAACCACCATGCTAAAGCATGATATTGGGATTGAATCGGGTGTAAAAGTTAACTTAAAACCCTATCGCATCACGGAAGCTCGACGCTAAGTAGTCTCAGACGAGATCAAGAGGATGTTGGATCTTGAGGTTTTTGAAGAGTCGCATACTGAATGGTGTAGTCCCATTGTCCTTATTCCCAAACCTGATGGTAGCATCCGATTTTGTAACGACTTCAGGAAGCTAAACGAGGTCTCAAAATTTGATGCCTATCCTATGCCGAGTGTGGATGAGCTAATCGAGCGTTTAGGTCCTGCTCGGTATATCACCACCCTTGACCTTACAAAAGGGTACTGGCAAATACTCCTAACTGATAGGGCTAAAGAGAAAACAGCATTTTCTACTCCCGAAGGTCATTGGCAGTATAAAAGGATGCCGTTTGGCCTACATGGGGCACCTGACACTTTTCAGCGGATGATGGACCGTGTCCTTAAGCTACACCGAAACTATGCATCTGCATATTTAGATGAAGTAATTATCTTTTTTGCAGATTGGGAGAGCCACTTGCCCAAAGTACAGGCTGGCATTAACGCCCTCGGCAATGCTGGACTGACAGCCAATCCCAAGAAGTGTGCAGTGGGTTTGGAGGAGGCCCGCTATTTGGGATACATTATTGGAAGGGGAGTAGTGAAGCCCCAGGTCACCAAAATCCGAGCTATCCAGAATTGGCCAAGACCCCTGAATAAAAAACAGGTGAGAGCCTTTTTGGGTTTGATAGGCTATTACAGAAAATTTGTCCCCAATTTTTCCACTAGGGCAGCTCCTCTCACAGATCTTACAAAGGGAGGAAAGTCTTCGGCTATAACTTGGACCCCGGAAGCGGAGATCGCTTTCCAGGACCTCAAGACAGCCCTGTGCAAAAGTCCGGTTTTGATTACTCCTAACTTTACGAAGGAGTTTGTGGTTCAGACGGATGCGTCGGAAGTGGGCTTAGGTGCAGTGTTGTCCCAAGATGTGAATGGGGAAGAACACCCTGTAGCTTTCTTGAGCAGAAAGTTGACCCCAGCGGAAGGTAGATATGCCATTGTGGAACGTGAATGTTTAGCAGTTAAGTGGGCCCTCGAGAGCTTAAAGTATTATTTGTTAGGGAGGCAGTTTAGACTCTTAACGGACCATGCCCCGCTCCAGTGGATGGCTCGAAATAAAGAAAGGAATGCAAGAGTTACCCGATGGTTCTTGGCCCTGCAGAAGTTCAGATTTATAGTAGAGCATAGACCAGGTAGCCAACATGCTAATGCCGATGCTCTTTCCAGAGTCTACAGCCTGTTTGCCAAAGGTGCTCAACCCCACAAGTTTGAGCAGAGGGGGGGATATGTAACATGGTGCCAGTAAAACCTGCCAAGTTGGCAGGAAAGGTGATAGATGGTAGATACATTTCTCCACGGATCCTTAGATTCATCATCTAAGGTAATGCCAGCATAGATTTGGAGGTAAAGAAAAATAGCTCTTTACCTTGTATTGGTAAAACAAATCCTGGGGCTGGTGTTACTAGGAGTCTGATAGAGCTCTGGGTGGGACAGACTCCTAGTTCCATGGACCGTAGTTTAGTGAAGACTGCACAGGACTTCATTAGTGTGCAGCTGCACCTAGCTGGGGGGAAGTGTGTGTCTCAGTGCAAGGAGAGACAGTGTGCTGAATGCAGCAAGTTCTGTGTTTGGAGCCAAGCCTGTCAGCAGGACAGGGTTCTGTGCATGGACTGTAACTGTTCCCATAGAGAAAACAGACCCAGCTCAGAGGGCTATCGCTATTCGCTAATACCCAGTAAGGCTCAGTGGAGTGGACTTTTATTTGTTTATGACATTTTAAATTTTTGGGCTGGATGCCTGTAACCTTTTTTTTTTTGTCAATTGATTGCTGTCTGGAATTAAAGCTGGCATTTTTGTTGAAGAGACTGTGAGTTTGCCTCTACATTGAGACTAGTTCCCTACAACATGTATTACTTGAACGTGAATGTAATCAGTTAAGTCACACCAAATGATTGATTTAACTGTAATAAAATATAACAGCTATGTGGGGGGCGTGGCTCCCCCGCTAATGCTATGGAAATACTGCTGGGGTCTGCTGTCCTTGACCTAAACTTAGGTCATGCCCCCTGAACCCGCTGTCCCCCCTTTTTGCCTGATGGACTGTGGACCTATCTGGATATCCACGTGCACGGTTGCGGGGGTTGCCTCCACCCCCACGTTGCCCTGACCTGAGTGTGCCCGTGGGTTTACCTAGCGGCCTAGAAACCAACTGTTCTCTGATGCATGCCTGAACACTGTGCCTTATTTGTTTTTGTTATGGTTTTCTGATGCTGCCCGTAATGATAGGTCCTGACTCTTTCCAATTTTACACTGGTTGCCTTCCCCTAGGGGGTCCCTGTTATGCTGGGCCCGGATGGGAGTCCAAGGGCACTGAGGTTCCCATTAGACCCGGTGCTATGCTTGTGTCTCCTATTCGGATGGGGGGTAGGGGCCAACCCTGGGATTGGGTTTGTTATACTGTGCTTTTTTTTTTTTGCGGGGTGGCTCTGATTGATGTTGTTTGCTGCCCATCGCTTACTGTTCACTGTTTATTGTTTTAAATTGTGCTGCTGGTTCTTTTATCATTGCTCTTGGTTATGCACTTTGCCTGATGTCCCTGGATTGCACAGGGCTATTGCCTCACATGACCCCCACTAGGAGGCGCTCTGGGACGGCGGCTGCCTTTTTGGCCCGTGTTCCTAGACCACGCTCGGGGATATATTTCCCTACAATTAGTTGGTGCTCCACTGCTGAGGTCTGTCCTCCTCAGCTTCTTTCTCTTTCTTCTCTGTCTTTCTCCCCTGCCCTCCCTAGGGCGCTCTCTTCTCTGTCCCCTCCCCCTACTTCCCCTAATGGGGAGCCACGGGTCCGGGTTACGGTTATGACGGCTACTAAGCTCCCATATGGCTAAATTGAAGTTGTGTTCCCTGAATGTTCAGGGCTTTATTTCGTACATGAAGTACAGGGAACTGACTCTCCGCTCTTTTCATGAGTTTGGGGATAAGAGCAGTAGACTGCTAGCCAGATCCATTCGAACACATAGATCCCGCACTGTCTAAAATTGTGTGCCCACGCCAGGGACTGGTTCAAACATCTGAACACATCGCTGGAGCCTTCCAGCGATATTACTCTGCTCTATACAATATTGAGGCGTCTGGCCACCCTTTGGGCAAGGAGCGTTGCCATACTGACCTTCGGGACTACATAAAGGCCTCTGGGGTTCCATGTCTATCAGAGGGGGCAATCGCCAATCTTGCATTGTGGTCATTAAATCCCTCCCCACGGGTAAAAGTCCTGGCCCAGATGGCTACACGGGTGTTTTTTATAAGACTTTTCAGGATTCCCTCTCACCTATCTTGCTGGCTACCTTCAACAAGGAAGCCCATATTACAGTGCTACCCAAACCAGACAAAGACCCAGCGTCCTGCACTAGTTATAGACCCATCTCCCTCATTAACATTGACATTAAAATCTTCACAAAGCTAATTGCCAACCGGCTGAAATTATATGTCCTGTCCCTAATTCATCTAGACCAGGTTGGTTTCGTACCTTCCAGGGAGGCAAGGGATAATACGACCAAGTCTCTCGCCCTTATGCATTATGCCACTGTAAGGAAAATCCCCCTCTGCTTATTGTCAGTCGATGCCGAGAAGGCTTTCGACCGTCTTAGCTGGTCTTTTCTGGAGATAGCCCTTTCTCACGTGGGTATTCCTCGGGTTATGCTGGACAAAATCCTATCCTTATATCGCACACCCACAGCACGGATCAGGGTCAATGGGGTCCTGTCGGAGCCGGTGTCCATAAGAAACGGTACAAGACAGGGTTGCCCCCTGTCACCATACCTGTACATCATGGCTATGGAACACCTTGCGGCCCACATTAGGAACAATGCATCCATCCGTGGAGTACAGGTGGGAGACCGGGATTTTAAACTTAGTCTCTATGCAGATGATCTATTGCTGTATATTTCCAACCCAAGCATCGCCTTCCCCTCCACAATTAAAGAATTTGCTGAGTTCGCCAGGGTCAGTAATTTTAAGGTAAACATGGCCAAGACAGAAGCCTTTAATGTGACATTACCCACTCATGTGGCACAAGACCTGGCACGGGACTTTCCCTTTGCGTGGCAGTTAGACGGCCTTAAATATCTCGGGGTTTTCCTGGCTAACACGAGGGAGAAGTTGTTCAACCTTAATTATAAGCCCCTGCTTTCTTTGGTCCGTACCAGGTTACTTGACTGGGCTAAACTACGCCACTCATGGTTTGGGAGGATGGCCCTCTTTAAAATGGACTTGCTTCCCCGCCTCTTGTATGTGTTCCAGACCGTCCCCATCGAGGTCCCCCAATACTTTTTCCGCACATTACGCTCGCTACTCATACGATATGTCTGGGCGACTAAACCGGCTAGACTTCGCTATCTGGTTCTGACGCGGAGGAAGGCTTAGGGGGGGGTTGGCCTCCCTGATCTTTAACTTTATTACCAAGCAACACTTTTGACTAGGTTGTTAGATACCATTTTTCATTCTGCTAACAAATTGTGGGTGCAACTAGACCGGGACATACTGTCCTTCTCCCCCCTATCCCTGTTCTGGTCTCCGCCCCCTTCTAGACCCGCACGCGCCAGCCACCCCTTTTTTCTCCCCGCTATGCTCAAAGTATGGGATGCCTTGCTTAGCTCCACCAATATTTCTTTGTATTATGGCCCTCTTTCCCAAGTCATGTACAACCCTGACTTTCCTCCGGCACGCCTCACCCGCCAGTTCCTTGGTTGGGAGTCTCGATCCTTTAGCCCTATTTGTCAGGCTATGCAGGCGAGCACTTTGCGGCCCCTCATTGGGTTGCTGAAGAGGGAGGCTGTGATGCCCGGTAACTGGCTGGCGTATTTTCAATTGCGCGATTTTCTGACCGGGCTGGCTGCGAGAGGTTGCCCAACGAGGGAGCTTTTTCCCTTTGAGAAATTATGTGTCTCCAGAGACCCCCCAGCACGCATGATTTCTACTTTATACGGGTTTTTGCTGTCAGAGCGTGCCTCGCCTACTCCCTCCTTTGTGAGGGACTGGGAGAGAGAGATAGGATGCAACCTCACAGATGAGGACATCTCTAAATCCTTTGCCTTGACACACACCATGTCCGTAGCGAGCAGATATCAAGAGAGAAATTATAAGGTCCTGTCGAGATGGTACTACTGTCCTACTAGACTCCAGGCCATGTATCCATCTACCTCTGCACTATGCTGGCGGTGTCTGTCACATCCAGGGACGATGTTGCACATCTGGTGGCCCTGCCCTCTGCTAACCTCGTTTTGGGAAACAATTTTCGATACCTATGATCAGATCTTTCACACCAAGGTGGACAGGTCTCCACAGGTGGCCCTTCTGTCCGTGCTGCCAGGTTCGGTCTCATCGGCTAAGAAGGGTCTCCTCAGATTTTTCGTGATGGCGGCTAAGGCGGTTATACCACGTCACTGGAAGTCGAGTACTCTCCCTACTACCCGTGAGTGGGTTCTTGAAATGCATAATATATGCCGGATGGAGGAGCTCACTGCAGCTCTGTACCACCGAGATGCCAAGTTTACTGCTACTTGGAGTGTCTGGTTGCATTTCTGTACTACTGAGGGCTTTACCAGTCTGGTGATGCTATAATTGGACACCTCAGTGAAGAGACGCATTGTAGAGTACCCCGGAACCGTGGCTGTACCATACCCTCCCTCACCCCCCCTTTCTACTTTCCTCTTCCACCCCTCTCTCTCTTTCCTCCCCCCCCCCAGCCGGGAGGGCTGGAGGCTCCCACCTTGCGGGAACAATCTGGAGCTGTGGTGTTCATTGTCATTGGACCATTGTCCTCCCTAGCTTACAGTCAAGTTATTTGATGCATATTACGAAGGATGTATGATGTTGTTGTGCCTTAACACTGTAGTGCTGGAGTGCCTTGGGAGTGGCCATGACGTTTATGTCTTTATTGCACTTGATGTATATGCTCCAGGTCTTTCATGTTCTTCTGTAATTGTCTTGTTTACTAACATGTACGAAAATCTTCAAAATAAATATATTCTTTAAAAAAAAATATAACAGCTATGTGAACCAAATCCTTATTTTTACTGTATTCAAATGTCACTGATACTACTTAAAGTGAGGTCCAAGGGTGCTGGCTGATCACCATGATTTTTACCTCTACATCCCTCACTACATATATTAAAGCAAATCTTTCCTTTGAGGAATATGGAAGATGCCATGGCTAACCTTCTGAAAATGCTAGTTGACAGTTTGCTATACGGACCCTCTGGCTTCAATACTTTGATTCAATGACCAAGTATACAAATCAGGAAGAGGGTCTCCATGACAACCATGCAACTAGCATTTTCAGAATTAGAAGTCAGCAGTGTTAGCCTCCATGCTTTACTCAGGAAAGGTTTCCCTAAGGTTGTTTATTTACAACACTTGGCTGCCTGTAAAATAGAGATTTAATTTCAAAACAGGCCTACCGACTTGGAAAGATTACATAATATAAGGCCTAGATATTTTAATGACACACTGTAACCTTCCGCTTCCTTTCACCCCTTTGAATAACAGACATAAATAAACTCACTGTCCCCAGATTCCATCTTAAAACTATTTATGCCAGAATCTTTGGTCATGCAGCTCCTTGTCTCTGAAACTGACTTCTACATTCACTCAGGGAAGCAAAATCCCTGAAAGTATGTATGCATGCACTACAAACCCTTATGTCTATTATGTAACCTTGCCAGATACTTTAAGGACTGCATGTATGTGAATGTATAAAGAACTAAATAAAGAATAGAAGACAAGGGGCACATATTCTGAATGAAGGTCTACAAAGTTTGGTTTAGGGCCTAGTTTTAATCTGTGTCTGTTGCATTTACAAACAGAACCCCCCCACCCCATTCCTGGTGACATTGTTGTGTCGAGTGGTGGCCAGGAAGCTCACCCTCAGGGCCCAAAATAACCAGGTTCCAAGATCCATACAAACCACCCCCTTCCCTGGAGCCTAATAACCAAACAAACTGCCATCTTGAGATGTTGGCCAGGCTATATATATAAATATATTCAATATGAAGATAGCAAATTAACTGTGTGCAAAGGACATTGTTATCAGTATGGAAAGGTTTATGATACATGCTGCTAAATTGTTCCTTATTGCTCCACCTATAAGGATAGAAATATTGAAGATGTTGACTTTGACTTGTTTTCAAAGGTACAAACTCGAAGATCATGATTCTTATTTTTGCTTTATCATAAAATGGCCTGGAGCAAACGTGAAAATCAGGAGATCTGACTTTACTACTTGCATACATGTTCTGGATCAGTGGGTCAACATGTAGTGAAGCTTCATCTCTGGCATATTTAAAATGCAACTTGGCAGTGGAAGCTTACATATTCCTTGCCAGGAAGAACGGCATAAAATATTTAAGAAGGTTGGGGTCCACCCAATGGAAATATCTGGTGGGAACTTTATGCCTAACATTTTTTTAAACAGGCATAGATTCATCTCTATTTGTAAACTGTTTTACATTGGTTACAATGTAGTTCACCAACACCCTCTCAAACAAGAAGCTGCATAGTTCTGTAACAAAAGCATTTGAGTGACAAGACCACAGAGGTTAGCCAGTAAACCATGGCACACACACATACACACACACACACACACACACACACACACACACACACACACACATATATATATATATATATTTCACACAGCTCACAGTTCTTTTAATTGATTTTAGCCTAATGCTTATAGATATCTTTCTGGGGTAACTTTGTGATACTATTCAAATTCAAACACAAAAGTTTGAGCGTCAAAGCTACTGTTATTACCATCATAAGGTAAGGCTTCAGCAACATATTTTCACGATTCTATTAATTATGTTACCATTATGTCCCTGTTATAAATGACAGGAAATCTAGTTTTGTTATGTAGGAATCATTTGGTTTAAAAGCTTATAA
The DNA here is from genome assembly GCF_000935625.1 of Nanorana parkeri. Taxonomy (NCBI): domain Eukaryota; kingdom Metazoa; phylum Chordata; class Amphibia; order Anura; family Dicroglossidae; genus Nanorana; species Nanorana parkeri. The sequence continues at coordinate 828,780 of NW_017306507.1, read as the reverse complement.
TCATAGACTGCTACAGCATCACTCAGCATGGCAATATGTATTGCTAAAACCAGCTGGAGAATCTGCCCTTGAATTTGTTTTGTTTTTTTGCAATCCCATACCTGTTCTTAGTCTGCTAACATACATACCCATATGTCTCTATGGCATGGTGCCCACCTAGACATTTGTTAAAGCCAAGGGACTGGGCCATGTGTTCTCTACAATGGTTGGCTGACTCTATAGATGCGGTCAGTAATGATCAGTCTGCAATTCCATGCTCCGTCGTGTTTACTAATTGCTATCAGAATAAGTTGAATACAAATCTTAGTGCGGAGTTAGCTCAGTTAACCATAAGGCTCATGCTGATTTATGTTATTTCCAAACAGTTCTTTTCAGTGTGTTCAGTGAATATAGTTTCAATGTTGTGTAGCATTTATAACAACAGTAGTTTGAGGATTTCTCCTTTTGCAAGCGAAGCTTGAAAGAAAACAGCAGGCACCATTGGAATTAATTCTTGATCAGAATGGAGCATGTAGGAGCCAAGTTGCATGAAGCGAAACACCGAGTAATGGTGAAAGCAGAGAATTGATATCATGTTCCTGAAAACTAGGAACTAGGGCCAACCGTTTTAAGTATCCACATACAGCTGAAGGCATATGGAGAGTGCATTGAAGACCAATGAGAAAAATGACAAGTTCTACCTTGAGTTAGAAATGTTGCATTTGTAGTGGGATGTCCTGATGGCAAAATATGAATGATAAGGAAGCGTTTTACATTTAGATACATTGAGAACAAATTAACTATAGAGTTCAAATTTACAAAATTGCACTCACATTAATTCACCATAAGAATAAATGATGACCTTAGTACTTCTACAAGGATTGTGCGGTATATCTGGTAAAGCTGCAGTACACTATACTAATCTTCCATTTTACCCAACTACCCGTTGGATATAATTTGGAAATGTACTAAAAATTATCTGCTCATTCTGCAAGTGTTAGTTGATCCTTTTGATACTATTGCCACAGGTCTCAAACCTGAATAAATATATAGATAAGGAGTTGTGACCTTATTCTGACTTTTCTGATCTTCATACTGCATCCATGACTCAGTAAGTACTGAAACCAATTAGTCAGCATATTAGCCAGGCAACTAGCATTTTCAGTTGAAGGTCACCAATAGAAGAACCCATGTTTCTCTCAAGAAAGGTTCACTTCAAAGGAAATGTGTCTATCATCCATTAAAAGCATGCCTATGTATGATAATTAGTGACTGTATTAACTAAAAATAACTTAAACAGAAAAGTAAAACTGCAGGTTTAAAGTTCTGGGGATGCAAGTTTTTATTTTGTCATTGTGTTCATTTTTTTTTTATATCTTGTCTTTTGATTGAGCTTGATGTAATTTTTTTCAAACAGACTCTCTATTTTAAAGTGACACTAAACTGAAGAGGTAAATCTTAAAAATGTATTCAAGTACCTTAACTAATAAAAATGTATCTTATTTGTGTATCACTTGGCTGTAGAGCCTCAAATCATCTCTGAATTGGTGCTGACACTGTCCTTCCTTCTGGAGATTGACTACTTTTGTTTCCCATGGTCCCTGTGTGTGTTGTAACGTAGTCACTGCTCCAAGCTCACTCCTGTGATCGACTACAATCTCATGTTTAGCTTACTAATTTGTATTGAGATTGTAGTCCAACACGGTAGTGAGCTTGGAGTGGTGACTATTTTATACCACACAGAGACCATGGGGAACAAAAGTAACCACCCTCCAGAAGGAAGGACAGTGTCAGCACCAATTCAGAGATGATTTGAGGAACTTCGGGCAAGCGATAAACAAACAAGAGACATTTTTGTTAATAGTTAAGGTACTTGATTGCAGTTTTAAGGTTTAACTCATGAGTTTAATACCACTGTAATTATCCACATACAGCTGTATTCCAATTCGCACGTTCAGACCTTGATTTTCGGCTGACAGTCCAGTCTTTAAACACTTTAACAACAGCTGCTCTTGAACATGTAACGAATTCTGCTGTTTTGCTGATACTCGCTCCATGGCTCCAAGCGCCAACGATCATCTCACGTTCAAAGGATGTTAAATTGCGTTGTTTACCCATATCTTCAGAAAAAAATCACTTCTACTATCGTGGTAAACAACCTGCTTCCCTATTTATAATGGTCTGGCCCTCTAGCAACTTCAACGTGAAATTATAGCTAATTTGCCTACAAACGTCAGGTGGTCATAATAATCTGGCCACTCAGTGTATGAGAAAATTACAAGTTTTACCTTGAGTTAGAAATGTAGCATTTGTACTGCTAGCAAAATATGAATTATAAGACTTACTACGTACAGTATATACTGTATCATAGGCCTGGGCACACCCTTAACAACCCGAGCACTCTGTGCTCTGATCGGAAGCCTGCTCCTCTCAGAGGCTGCCAGGACTATCCAGAGAATGAACATGTTTAAAGGGATGCCAGTGATCAGGCCCGAATTTCCCACAAGGCAGAGCGCAAAGGGCCGTCCAATCACGACGGGGCGGCCCGAGGCTCCGCCCACCGGCTCCGTAGTGTGTGGCCGCCGGCCAATCACGGCGCATCGGGCCGCAACTCCTCCCCCCAGCTGTCAGATACTTCCTCCGGCGTCCTGTTAATGTGGATTGACTGGCCTTGGGGCGGCAGAGGGAGTAAATCCGGCCCTGCCAGTGATGCTGTGCTTGATAAAACTCCATACACTGAATACACTGATCTCTGCTCCAGACAACCTTAGCCAGCAGCAGCTCCTCATAGTTTGCAGCATTGAATTGAAAAATGCTGGACTCTGCAAGCAAGGGACTAGACTTGTGACTGTGTCATCAGTGAAGGTGAGACAGCTTCGCTCTGATCATGCTGTTCCCCTATTAGATCCTAATAGGTTGGACTTGATGGACTAATGTCTTTATTCAACCTCAAATACTATGTAACTATGTGTCTCCAGCAGATGATGAGGAAGTTAGTCCTCCTATGTGTGTATGAAGCAGGTGATGGGGAAGGTAGCTCTCCTATGTGTTTATGAAGCAGCCTGCAGTGGGGTTCTGGCAGCAGCGAGGGGTAGGTCAGACCGAAAGAATCTTCTAGATGCTAAACAATGGCTAACACTGGTGCAACTGCCAGGGTCCCAGCATTCGCATCTCCTTCTCACCATAAATCTTTAATATACTTGCAGATGGAAGAATAGCTCCCACTGAACTTCCTTATTCACTTCAGCTGCAGGTCAGTGCTGTTGTCGCATCTCCGTCCCCCTCTCCTCCTGGCCAATGACAAAGAAAATGGCGCAAGGCTTCATTTTGTGATTGACCCTGATGAGAGGGGAATGGAGATGCAACCTCAACGATGAGGTCTATGAGACCTGCAGTGCTACAGCTAGAGTAGGTACGGAAGTTCAGCGGGTTCTGGACTTCCATCCACAGGTATATTTAAGATTTATGGTGAGAAGAAGGAAGATCTATTATGGACAGGGGTGTCCCTAGCCTTATGCCGGAGGCAGCTGTTGATGGTCGGTGGTGGCTGTGCTTAATGGTGCACAATCATAGGAGGGGGGGTTGGGGTGCTTGTGGAAAATAATATCTCTAAGAGCCGGGCGGAAATGTTTTTGCATCTCCCGCCAGCTCTTAGCAACCTAGGTGCCTAGAAAGCAGTGAGGGAGCGTAACGGTGGCTTCCCAGCCTTCCCATCCAATCAGGAAGCCAGGTGGGTGATCACATGACCCCCTGCCAGGCTCCCTGCTTCATTACTGCACCCCTGCTGGAAGATGTAATGGGAATGCAGGATGCCTCAGGTCTGTGTATGTAAGATACAGTATGTAAGATACAGTAGATATATATATATATATATATATACTGTATTTTTCGCTCCATAAGACGCACTTTTTTCCCCCCAAAAGGAGGGGGGAAAAGTGCCTGCGTCTTATGGAGCGAATCCCGACGCCCGAGACATGCAGTTTCGGGCGCCGGGCGAGTAGTAGGAGCCACTGCTAATTTAATACAAGTGATCTAACGAGATCACTCGTATTAAACGAGCAGTGGCTCCTGCTGCTGAACTCGATCGCCGCCGCCGCTGCTCGGCTTTAATACGAGTGATCTAACGAGATCACTCGTATTAAAACCGAGCAGCGGCGACGATCGAGATAACCATAGAGCAGACGAAGAATAGACGTTCTTCGCCTGCTCTGTGTCATCACTGAGACCGTGGCGCTGTAATCACAGCGCCACCTGTCTCAGCGGTCACTAACTGCAGCTTCTGTCACAGCTTCTGTCATAGAAGCTGTCACAGAAGCTACAGTCTCGAGTGCTCCATAAGGCGCGCCGGCCCTCCCTGCGTCCTATGATCCGGTGCGTCTTATGGACCGCAAAATACGGTATATATATATATATCTACTGTATGCGTGTGTGTGTGTGTGTGTTTGCACTTTTGTCTGCACACCCTAATGCACCCTTATGCAATAGGCTATGCACGCCTATGTACTGAATGCTAAAACAATTTCACAAACAACTGATCTTTTGGGTTAGTAAGAAACTTTGTAACGATAGCCATAACAAACCTTACATAGATGGGCAAAAGCAGCATTGCATATGGGATCAGCTTGAGATGCTTCTGAGATGATTTTTAATTCCTTTACATGTGCTTCTGTACTCCTTGTTTGTTGCATATAACTTCCTTCTAAGTTGTATCGTGCTGCTTCAAACTGCTTTGGCATTCCGATAGACATGTATGAGGAAAAAGCAGTTGTGACTTGAACAAAAATTGGTGTCCACAGGCCCTTAAGGGACCCAGGACTTTAGAGATGTTTGACAACTTCTCAGAAATAAAGTTTGGAAAATATGTTTGGATTAAAATAAAATACAGTAGACACGTTTGATTGCTTCAGAAGTAATTCCAGTTATAGGATTTACTTTTGGCACGAAGCCTAAAGAGTTACGGGGTCCATGTAAAAACATTTTGTTTATGTTTTTACTTCAAACCTGGATTTATCTAAGTGAATATGTAGCAGGTATGTACATTTTATCTTTATTTAGCATGATTTGTTAAAACACATTTAAAAAAAGTGTTTTCTCTTTTTCAGGGGAATATGAACTATTACATATTACAATACTCAATACTACAATCGGTAGTCGGTGCACTTACAGCATGTTATAGAAATGAGAACTTACATTCTGGGATGGTGGGGCACTGTGTGTTAAGCTGGCCATACGTGGCTTAAATTTGAGCAGATTCCTGCTGAACCAGCTATATTGCAAGCCGTGGGTGGCTCTGCCAGTACAATCCAGCTCGATGAAGCCAAGTAGAATAAAGTCAAGTAGAGTCAAGTAGACAATTATCAACCAACAATGGCAGAATCCTATCAGATGAAGTTACTGTTCAGGCATTTAGACAGCTGCGGGTGTCGGCAGCGGAGATTCCTATATCCATGCTGTTTAGTGTTAATGGGGGAATTCATTGATTTTCCCCACAGGCTTACAGTCTGCCCATTCTTATAATAATATCTGAGAAGCTGAAATATTACCGTCCTAACTATTACTGTTCTTTTGTGTAACCACATTTCATAAGGTAAAAAGGAACAATATTCTCAATTCAGACAACTAGAATGTTTTAACACTGACACGCAATAGGTTTGATTTACTAATTTATCATATAATCTTTACTTGGCAAAAAGAACAATAGCTCAGCCTAGAGAATAAAGTGAAGCTGTGTTTACTTAAATTATACAGTCATTTTTAAGGCAAAATCTTATTTTTTTTCAAATTCTCCTACCATGATCAACTATCAGGATCTGGCTATCAGGATTTAAGAGTTGTGGATCTATTTAATTATCTTATATCATAGTACAGCTATGTTAACAGGATATTCTTGTTGACATTGTTTTAAAACATTATATAACAATTATTAATAAAACTTAAAAACTTGATTATAAAACTGGAATCCCTATAAATAGGAGATCATTAGCACACATAAGCATTGTTTCATAAGTGGGATTTCTAAAATATTTTTTCTTTTATTACAGAAGAGACACTCAACAGGTCATTTTAGTTCATATTGCACAACCTATACTGGGATGGAAATCCTCACATGTAAGAATCCTTTGATCCTTAGTAAATCCTCTGTATGGCATTGAAGCAGCTTACATAGGCATGTAAAAGGAGGGCATGACACGTCTCGCCTTCTATTCTGCATGACTGATATTGCAATCGATCTGAATCGCTTTGTCTTTTCACTGGAATCTGTCCTGGTCGACAATGAATGCAAACACATGTGGAACCAATAGAAAGCAGACTCCGGGGCTTCGATTCACTGTACCAGCCAATGTCAGAGAGTTCTCACTTAACAGATGGAACAATTAATAAAACAGTCAAGTGGTATGATAGCATCAAGGTGCCTTAAAGTGCTAACAATCCTCTTTTGTCTTTGTGCTGTGGTGCGCAGATGGATTCTCCACTCAGAAAAAGAACACCATTGTATCCCTGTTTACTACTGCACAGTGTCACAGTGTTCAGAGAGTGCCAGGTGTCCAATGTCATTTACATTAAACTCAAATACAAAGCTGAATCCCCCCTTCTTGATGTATAATTTATTCTCTTTCAAGTATAGATGTTTCTAAACTAAATTCAACTGTGAAAGCTGTCATTCAACTTAACTTTTTATGTTATGTTTTGTCATCTCAAAGGCGTTGTTATAAGAAGGGCTCAGTATGTAACCTATAATGAGTTATAAAAGAAGTTGATCATGAACAAAATGAAAGTGAGTGTGATTTGTAAGTTAGTTATATGGTATTTCATTGTAAAATGTACTTGAGAGCAGAGTTGTAGACATGAACCATAATACACTCAAAGTAATTACAAGTGGAAATCCACTGCAAGCATTGTACATTAAAAATAAGCAGTGTCTTCCTCCTTGCCAGCTTCTTTGCAATACAAAAAAGGAATAGAGGCTTACAATGGAGCACTTGTTATAGTGTTCCTCTGCACCAGATGCCTATAAACTGTATCCCAGGAGGAGTTGCCTTATACAATGAACACATTCCAGTTTAGTGATAAATCCCTCCATCTAAATACATTGCATGGTATTCTCAAGAGATAATTAAATAACAGCTTCTGGGCTCGTAATTACAAGCTACACTAAAAAAAAAGTATGTGCTTTTATTTTCTTTAAAAGATTAAATCATTATTATTTAACTTTGTATGTGTGTGTTACTGTATACTGCATATGGAGCACACATACCTCACTACTCATGGCAGTATCACATAAAAGTTATTTAAGTCACACATAATCTTGTAAAATAAAAAATATGTTTGTGTTTATTATAATGTTTTAGTAACTTTAGTCACAATAAATAACTACACTTAATTATATTATTCTTGGTAAATATGAACAAACAGATGCACACAAGTTGTATGAAGATAGATAGATAGATAGATAGATAGATAGATAGATAGATAGATATTTTTAAGGTATATATTATGGCATATATTTTGAATCCGTTCAAACTGACTTACTTACTAAGTCTGGCAAAGAGCAATAAAACTGTAAAAAGTACTGTAACCTCAGAAACCCAATTTATTTCTCTGTTTCAGTACTCTTTTTACTGTAATTGGCTCAGTAAAAATTGATTTCTGACTGATTATTGTGGGCCACTGCATATTGGTCAACACGAGTACCGTTTCGCATTGTTGAATATAGCTGAATGTGAAAATTAGTGGTGTAATTTATGCTATATTTGGCTTATTTTTATTGAATATTTATTATAATGTTTCAAAGCATTCATTTATAGAATTTATACCTGCCTTTCTTTCTTTTGAGTTCTAATGTGTGCACCATAGGACATATGGCACAAAAAAGCAGTGCAAATGACATTCACCAACATAAATTTTAGGTGAATCGATCACTGTCATTTTAAACACATGTACCAGGAGGATAAACCTGCACTGAATGTTTTTTAAAAAAAATATACACTATAATGTTCCTCTTCCTGTAAAATAAATACGTCATTAGAGGTCATTGCTGAATAGCATTTGTCTTGCGATGATTTATGTGAATGCTTAAGCTGGATTTAAAAAGCCAAACATTAGACAGATACATTTATATCTGTCCAATTCAGACACTCATGTTCCAAGGATGTACAGGTGCAGCCATTATAAAAACATAACTGTCCTGGACGTTCCATTTTTCGGAAATACAGGTGAAACTCGAATAATTAGAATATTGTGCAAAGTTCATTTATTTCACTAATGCAACTTAAAAGGTGAAACTAATATATGAGATAGACTCATTACATGCAAAGCAAGATAATTCAAGCCGTGATTTGTCATAATTGTGATGATTATGGCTTACAGCTCATGAAAACCCCAAGAACCCCAAATCCACAACCTCAAAAAAGTAGATTATTACATGCAATCAATAAAACAAGGATTGTACATAGAACAATAACGGACCTCTGAAAAGTACAAGCATGCATATGTACTCAGTACTTGGTTTGGGCCCCTTTTGCAGCACTTACTGCAATTACTTTTGCACGATATTCTAATTATTCGAGTTTCACCTGTATGTATCAACAATGGGATTCATTTTCATCAATACGCTTCCCAGTTACTGGCAGATTACATCCAAAATAAAATCTGCCTAATAATTGTGTCAAGTATAGTCACTTTAATATATGGGGTACATTATCAAAAAAGTGGCATTGTACCCCAGTTAAATGTGTGTCATCTTGTATTAATGTGGATGTCATTGTTACATGTGTTTACTGTTAAGCGCTTAATGTAGAAAAACGTTTGCTATTGTGTAAGGGAGGGAGGTAAGAGGGAGAATAGATGAGAGGAACTTAATTTTCTGGGTGAAGGTCTTCTTTAATTAATTTTTCTCTATGAGCTGCATTGTTGCTAAAACAAATGCATTCTTTGTCATAAATATCTGTCTCCGGACCTTATAATTTAGAGCTGTTCATACAAAACATTATATTATCATTGTATCTTATCTCATATAAAATCTATTATTACACACACATATACACACAAAAGGCAAGATCCTTGTGACAGAAAACTTTTGTTTGAAATTGTTTAGCTAAAAGCGCCTGTGTTTTTGTTTTTTTCATTGTAAAATGTGGCACCTTTGTACGGTATGTTCTCTCAGTAATCCAAACAGAAACTTGTCATCATGGTTTTGTGCACATGAGGTCTATCCTTTCTCATGTTTCAGCTAAACAGTTCCCATTTGGGCTGAACAGCATATCACATGTCATAAATCACTCCCTGATAGATATTTGGCAGGAGCTAAGCATCACTGTGCAACATACACTACGTCCACAATTAGGGTGGACGCAGAGATTTTATAAGATACAAGGTACTCACCATGCTATTTCTTAGAGTCGCAATATACAGGTGAAACTCGAATAATTAGAATATCGTGCAAAGTTCATTTATTTCACTAATGCAACTTAAAAGGTGAAACTAATATATGAGATAGACTCATTACATCCAAAGCAAGATAATTCAAGCCGTGATTTGTCATAATTGTGATGATTATGGCTTACAGCTCATGAAAACCCCAAGAACCCCAAAACCACAACCTCAAAAAAGTAGATTATTACATGCAATCAATAAAACAAGGATTGTACATAGAACAATATCGGACCGCTGAAAAGTACAAGCATGCATATGTACTCAGTACTTGGTTTGGGCCCCTTTTGCAGCACTCACTGCAATTACTTTTGCATGATATTCTAATTATTCGAGTTTCACCTGTATCTATGAACAGCATTGTTTGTGTTTTAGAATAGAACAATATAAACAATTTAAGATGCTGAATGCATGTGTAAAAGCAAAAATCAATATGACCAAATCACACAGTCAGCGTGCAAAGCACTGTAATAAAAGCCAGTAAACCAGAATCCATCTCTTACTAATATTACAACAGTGACATAAGCTCTGAATTGGTTGTAGCACATTGTCGTTGCTCGTTGCTAAATGCAAATGTACACTTAATCACATTAGTTTAGGGGTGTAAATAATTAACCTGTCAACTAATAACCGCATTTATTAAAAAATCCCGACGTTTAAAACTGTGTCCTTTTTATTGTGTCAGCTCGAGTTGTCTGTTGGATAATTATACTCCAGCTTTGTTTTGTTCTATGCATTCCATCTGCATGACTTTACCACAGTTTATAGTCCAGAGACTTTGGAAATAGAAAAACCAAAGTCTGTTCCTAAGCTGAAACGTATTGAAAATTGTACACTAGGGAAATCTAAACAAATAATGATGAATGCTGCAGTTTTAAAGGTCATTCCTCCAAAAAAATAAAACTTTGAGTTGATTTAGGTAAAATCAAGGCCAGGCAAATGCAGTGACAATAGCGGCAAACTAAACCACTGACTGAAAGGGAATAGGATCTATTTCATTTACAATGGTCTTTCTAGAAATGGGGACTGTATAATGCTGGCACTGTAAACACAAACTGCCCTTTTTAAAGTGCTAGCATGCTCCGATAACAATAATTTGGGTAAATTGTTTTATGTAGAAGAATTTCTAAATATGTTAATGTGTATTTAAAGGTTTCAGCAAATACTAAAACCTTAAAGTGAACATATGGGCAGGACATAGGCCTTCAATTATTTTTTCATATTCTTACCAAGCACAAAATTAGATTTCAAACAAACCGCAGTGGACCTCTTTTGCTGCAAGCAGTATGGAGCAATTCATCTTCAAAGTTCAAAGTCAGCAGCTCAGCACACCCTGTTCCTGCTACCAGCAGTGTACAGGAAGGTTTGTAGCTTTCTAATCTCTAGGAGCTCTTGAAGGGGGAATTGAGTTGCTGAGAGAATAATTTGAATGACTTGAGTAAAACTTTGAGGATGAATTGCTCCACAGTGCCTGCAGCCACGGGAGTCAGCAAATACTTATTTTAAATGTCCATAGCCCAGCCTCTGGTTCATTATAAGTCCTTCCTAGGCTAGTAGATGCATCCAACAGCTTTGATCTGTCTTTAGTGAAGGGAAGTTACTAGTAGGGATGGACTCGATGTTCGAACATGAACTATCAGGGTGTTCGGCGGGCTGTTCGCCGCCGAGCGCCCATACGGCAATGGGCTTTCTAAAGCCCTAATTGTCTAAAGCCTTGCACCTGACCACAGGTCAGGTGCAAGACTATGCCCAATCAGGGCACAGAGAACTGTGAGAGCCATGATTGGGCAAAGTCATGATGACTCTGCCCAATCATGGCTCACCTGTTACAACTGTAAACAGTTGAACGGAGCAAGCTGTCACTGCTAGCTCCGCCCAATTGTTTATAAATTGCCGCATCTGTCAAAATGCCATTCTGCGGTGGGTGTTTGCCACAGTGGATGGGACGGTGGTCATCAGGGTTTTTATAAAATTATTTCTAATTATTTTGTATTTTGTATTTAGTCGAATCATCGTCGTTGTAGACAATGCTGGATGTTGTGATTGACCGTCCTTTATTAAACCTCCCCCCCCAAAAAAATGGATCA
>NW_017306507.1:798098-817210 GCF_000935625.1 Nanorana parkeri | reverse complement strand
GGGGGGGGGGGGGTTTAATAAAGGACTTGTCAAAAATCCTTTGTTGTGGTTTGTGTTCAAATAAAGGATTTTTGATGAAAGGCTGGTGTTTTTATTTACCGTAATCTATTTTTAAACCTATTAGTGAATGGGTCGGTGTACAAGTTCCCCTTACTCATTCACAAGGGGGGGGGAGTCGCATCTCGGTGCCACTTTATTAAAGGGGTACTCTGATGTGAATAAGCCCCCTGCCCGAACCCCCACAACCAATGCCCCAGGGCTTGTGGGGAAGAGGCCCTTGTCCCCATCGGCATGAAGACATGGTGCTTTTCCATGGGTGACCCTGGAACAGCACCATCCCCGGGAATGTGGCCTGGTATGGGAGGTGGGCGCTCGCTCATCCCCCCCTCCTTTCCTGCCCTGCTAGGCCTATGCTCGGATCAAGGGTCTGGTATGGAATTTTAGGGGGGACCCCACATTTTTTTCCCCGCATTTTTGGGGGTGGGGTACCTCTTTAAAATTCCTACCAGAACTTAAGGGCCTGGTATGATTTTGAGGGGGAACCCCACACACTTTGTTTTTGTTTATTTTTACATGGGGTCCCTCCTAAATATTACTACCAGATCTTAATGGTCTGGCATGACTTTTGCGGGAACCCCATGCTTTAAAAAAAAATGGAGTCCCTCCTAACATTCCTACCAGACCTAAAGGGTCTGGTATTGTTTGGGAGGGGGAACTGCACACTTTAAAAAAAATTAAATAAATACATTTAATTTTTTTTTCTTTATAAATGTCAGTTTTGCTGCAGCAGGTTCTATACATTGTACAAATGTTCCACTTTACAGGCAGGTTAAGGGGACCCCCCAGGCACGATATTTAAAGGAATTTTTCATCTTTATTGTTACCCTTTAAGTGATGTTAAAATCACTGCTCCTTTTAAAATGCAATAGCAGGCTGACTATTGCACCCACCCATTGCCTGCTGTCAATCAGCAGAGGAGGACCTGATGAACTTTCTCCCTGAGTTCCCTTCTCTGTTGATTGACAGCAGGCAGTTGGTGTGTGCAATAACCAGCATGCTATTGCTATTGAAATTTCAAATATAGAATAGCATGCTGGCTATTGCTCCCAGCAATAAAGCGAAAAAAAGTTTAAAAAAATAAACTAAAATTAAAAAGACTAAAAAATGTTTAAAAGTAAAGCAAAATTAAATAAATGAAAATTAAAAATGCAAACAAATAAAAAAAAATAAGTTAATGCACCTCCCATCCGCAGTGCAATTGCCTGCACTGGAACGTGTGGTACTGCAATGCTCTGTGTTCCAGTGCAGTGCGATTTCAAAAAATTTGCATACCGTTTCATTCTGAAGTAAACATTATGTCTGTAAAGCTGCATTTGTGTATTTTATTTTAAATAAATTACGGTATTACATTTTTTATTTTAGCCGAATAATCGAAAAAATAACCGGCCAACGAATCGATTCTGAAAATAATCGTTAGCTGCAGCCCTAAAAGGAGTGTTGCCTGATTAGGAAGTAGGAGGTGACAGTTTTCAAAAAAGAAATGCGGAGAGCTGTGCAGCAGAGCGACTGAATTTTGGAGTGGCACTGTGTTGCACCTTTGTCTTTGCAGGATAAATCTTAGACAAGCTGTAGGCTAAAATAGGTTCAGTATTCCAACCTGCACCTGGAGAGTGTGTACTCCAACTGTCAGATGTTTCTCACAAGATGGTGGTAATTGTAGAGGATAGTGGAGCTTTACTGGGCTACAGAAATGTTTGCAAAATAACTATACATACACACATACAGCTTGGCTTCTTGCATTGTATGTTAATGAAAGGGAACTCAGCCTGTCCATCTTTGTCTTGGTGCCAGACTTGCTCAAAAATTGTTCAGAATAGCTCGCAGTCTGCCCAAAGGCCTGCTCCAAAGAAACATCTAAAAGGTACCAAATATTTTTACCAAAAAGGTACCAAATATTTTTACCAAAAGGTACCAAAAATATCATTAAGGTATGCTGTGTAAATGGAAACACATGCAGTAACAAACACATTTTCTTAAATTTGACTGCAAAAGTGAAACTACACTTTAAAATGCCATTCAGCAGGCAAAGGGTCCACTTTGTTACAGCTAATTTGAGGGTTAGGTGACTACAAGGGCAACATGGGAAAATCACTATTCCTTTTTAATACATGCTTCAGAGATGCCCTTGTCGTTTTGTGGTATCAAAAGAACAGTATGATTCTCACGGACAGTGTCAGCGACACCGTATACTGTCATTACATATTTCAGATGTGTTCCTGCTAGAGGTCTCCCCTCCTGCCAAAAGGTTATATATAATTAGGGCAGAAGCGCACAAATCTGGTTCATATAAACTTAAAAAGAGGCTTCTTTACACCCCTCACTAGGTGTGTAAATTATACTAAAAGTTGTGTGGTACATGTGGAGAGCTGATCACAGTATACTAATTTTACCTTGCAGCAAGCTCACTCCTACACATCACATCTGCTTCCGGGCTGTGTGAGGAGTGAGGGAAGTGACTAAAGCAATAAAGTGCTCCAGTCACATCCACACCCCTACTCACTACTTACCCGTTCACAAATTGTTGCATGTAATTGTATGCTGAACAATTATTGCGGGTCAAGATAGATGCTTGTCCCTGGACGCAGACAGATTGCATCCAGGAACAAGCATCTATCCCAAACTGCAGATAATAATTCTATGTTTGATTACATGTGGACAGCCACTGACAGATGTGACCGCTGTTACCCTGTCATTCACTTAAATCGGCACAGCCGCAGCATCTGTACGGACCCACCTGGGATTCCTGCAGCAAAAATCTGCTGCAGGTAATAGCCCCGTGTGCATGAGACCTAAGAGTGGATTTACCCTAGGCTGACCATATTTCCTTGAGCCAAAAATTAGACATTGGGATGGCAAAAACAAGATGGTTTTAATATTCCGTATTTATGAAAAAGAAAGATGAGAAGAAAAATTTTATGACAATATAGTAGATGTGTACAGCATAAAGTTTTATACAAAATGAATTATTATGCTGTTTCGGATTTGCAGGCAATGAACCTCCGAATCCAAAACTGCACATTGAAAAAAAAGATGTGCGGCAGCCACATTGACCGCCGGTGCATCCATATGTGTACATAGAAACAATGAGCATGTATGTGTGCATACAAACAATGAGCGCCGCCATTTTGGTGCACTCAAGAGGGTGGTGTGTCTTCTTACGTGACGTCAGGTGCACCAAGCTGGCGGCGCCCATGCAATGAATCACTATATGCCCGAATATATAGTAATTTGCATATTAGGGTATATAGTCATTCGGATGAAATGCCAAATTGACAGAAATTAGGTGATTTGGCAGTTCGTCTGAATCCAAATGCACATCTTCACAATCAACAATTATTCTTCAGTAACATAACTCATACAATACAGTGCACTCTTTCTGAACCTTTCCCCACAGGCGGAACTACCAGGGTTGCAGCGGTCGCAATTGCGACCGGGCCCTGGCGTTCCACCACTTGGGGGGGCCCAGCAAGGAAGTAGAGGGCCCCCCCGCGATCGTGCCGATCCTTCTTTGTCGCACAGCCACCCGCAGCATGTACGGGCGGCTGTGCGAAAGGGCTGGAGACGCTGTCACTGATCCCGGAGAATGAGCTGGTCCCGCCTCTTAGGGGCGGAGCTAAGAAGGCTGTCTCTTAGCTCCGCCCCCTGCCTGCTAAGGCAAGGAAGAGGGCCATGGGCCTGCAGGAGAGGGAAGGTAAGTTTGGAGTTGGAGGGGGCGCTGGGAAGAGAGAGAGAGAGAGAGTGTGTGTGTGTTTTGCTGGGACTTGTAGTCCAGCACAGCTGGTGGTAATCTGCATTGCTGTATGATGATTATACAGCAATGCAGAATAGCACCAACTATGTAGGACTACAAGTCCCAGCAATGCATTATGGGGTGGGGGCGGGGGTTTGTTTGCTGGTGGTATTCTGCATACCTTACTTTTATTATAATGTATTGCTGGGACTTGTAGTCCCGCATAGCTGGTGGTATTGTGCATTGCTGTATGAAGATTATACAGCAATGCAGAATAGCTCCAACTATGTAGGACTACAAGTCCCAGCAATGCATTATATTTTTAAGTAGGGATACACCAGTGTTAATACTGGGCATTTTCACAAGTATTCATACTCGTGAAAATGCCCCGATACTAAACGCAGATACCGGTGTTCTAGTCGAATTTGCCGACCTCAGCATCTGCGCTTACACACAGACCAATATTATTGAGGAAACCAGGATTTATTCACAAAGTATTTTGTTTAAATCGTTAATTGTGACCGATAATAATATTCTGTCCATCATTTCCTGCCACCCATCATTTACTGCCATGGACGACATATCATTAACGGTCACAATTAATCATTACAAACAAATACTTTGTAAATAAATGCCGGTTTCCTCGTTAATCCCGTCTGTACATAAACACAGATACTGGGTCAGTGTTCTCGACAGAACACCGGCACTAAAATTTTAAACAAGCAGCTGCCTGAGGTCCCACGCTTGCTGGGGACCTCGGCAGCCTTCCTGTTAACCATGCAGTGGGGTTGGGGGGTGGGGGGGGCCTTCATGGTTTTTTGCACCGGGGCCCTGAAGGTTCTAGTTACGCCTCTGCCTTTCCCCCTTCCTATACTGCCTTATATCCTTCCATTGTGTCAGTCTGAGGAGCAGAGAACTATGCCATTAACCTTGAGATTGCCCAACACTCTGGAGTACTGCCCTGCTGAGATAATAGCTCTGCTATTGATTATATAAAATGGCTGCCTAAAGTCCCCTGCCGGCACTTATTCTTCCTCCGTGGCAGCACTGACAGGGAGGAAGTTACGTATAGGAGCAGAGTGCACTCTGTGCACCTATATGTAACTTCCTCCCAGTCAGTGTTGCCACGGAGGAAGAATGGGCGCCGGCAGAGACTTCTTAGGAGTGCGCTCTCAGTCTGTGTGCCTCCTTAATAAGGCTGTCTGGCCACATGGATGTAGAAGTTAAGGCCAGCTGCAGTTGTAGTCCTCTTAACATTCATATCAATGCAGCCAGCCGGTCTTATTAAGGAGGCACACAGACTCAAAGCGCACTCCTAAGAAGGAAAACGGGACAAAATGTATTTTTTAAAAAGAAACGACGGGACGGGAGAAAAATTAAGAAATAACGATACTGTCCCATTTAAAACAGGACATATGGTCAGCCTAATTTACTCTCACTTTATAGAAGTTTCCTTTCCTGTTGGGAGTCTGTCACAAGAAGTGAAGGGAACCTCCCCAGTCAAACACAGAGAAAAATCCTGACAGGGATTTAAACATTTCCTATTCTAAATAAAGTTTTTTTTAAATGTGGCTGTATATATACTTCAACTGTTTATTTACAGTCACCTCTTTTACAGCACAGTGAAATCAATGTGCAAATGTCAACAAGGGGTTAATAACAGGAAGTGACTAAAATTCTTCTCATAGCGGTGGAGCAGCTGTGTAAGGTACAGACTGTAGTTCTCAGCTAGTGCCCTTTCAAATTGATTATGGTCATTGGCGAATGTCAATATTTAACTTGGAGGCCAATTCTAACAATTCCCTGACTTGCATTTTTATGATATAATATTCCACCATGTGGAATTCAGTTCTCCTGATGTCAGACCAATCGTCTACACAAATAAGCAGGCAACGTTTCATGTCAGCATGGGGCATCTCAAAGATCCATGTAACCTAAATTAACTATTTACCTTTTTCTTACTGTTACATTTATTTCATATTTCCCCACTGAGGCCACCCACATAAAAAAATCACAACTGGGGCAGTTCTGTGATTCGATGACTTCATTATAAATGTTTCAAGATTTTCTCATTGGCAGGAGAATCAAAGCCGTTCTCACTCTTCATTTCCGCAGCAATTCAATCCAAATGTAAAATATATGATATTTTCATTTTTCAGAAGTGACTTGAATCCTGAAGATAACCAGCAGGTGTGAGTGCAAGCCATCTAGACTCAGCTGTGGAAAATAAAACCGCATTTGAGTTGTTTATTTGGAATCTGTTTGTTGTTTTTGATATACACTTGTGTAATAAGGATATCCCGTGCGCATAAATATTTTGCCTGTGTATTTTTGGGTCATTTGTAAAAAAAATACACAAATCTTACACATAAATGAGGGCTAAGAAATCCACAGCACTTGAAAATATGCATTTCATGTAAGGTAAGCATTGTTATAAATGATTACGTAATGGCAAAGAAACCTTTGTAAACTAGTCTTGTCATCATAAATTAAGTGAGATGTCAGTAAACAGATAAATATAGAGTTGCATGTATATATGCAAGGGGTCTCCCTACTAGGCCTTTGGGTGGTAGAGGGTGTAGTTTCCTGCTAGAGGTCTCCCACCATGCCAATAGGTTATGTATACACATCCTGTGGGCATAAGTCTACGATGGACTGATGAAGGGAATGTAATACTATTTAAATGTTCATGTATTCCACCAATTAAATAAAAGTAAATCAGTCTCAGGAACTGTGGACTGAGTCTCTTCATTCTTGTAAGTAAGTGTGACCTATATCTGGTGGAGTAATGGAGCAGCTGGTTCAGGGCAGGAGTGTGTAATAATCTGCTGACAGCAGGTCATTTCGTGGCACTGGCGGGGTATTTGCCCCCGTGTAGTTGGTCCACCGTTTGGGCCCCTGTGTTACATTGGCCTCAGGAGGGAACTGGAGCTGGAACCACATGAGCAGTAGAGGCCTACCTTAAGTTGAGTAAGTGAACTCCTACCTAGGCTTGGTATCGAATTGGAAACCAGTCTAAGGGGTCTATTCACAAAGCAGCCACAGGATCTAGCCGTAGCTTCGGCTGATCCTTTGGCTAGCTTCGGCCCCAGGACTGCTTCGGTTCAGTAGAACCGAAGGGCTGCTGTACAGGCTATTCACTATAGCCCGTACAGCTCCCGAAGTCGGCCGGGCAGCTCAGTCGAGCCGAAGCCATATGCTTCGGCTCGACTGAGCCGAGGTGAAAGCCGAAGCTGGCCGAGCGGCTGGCCATTGGCCGGCCAACAGCCTGCTTCTGACAGCTGGGCGGAGCCATCCGTGATGTTATGGCTGGCTCCGGCCACTATCAGAGAGATCAGTGTGCCTGGTTACCAGCTAACCAGGGACACTGATCTTCAGACAGCCTAACTCTCCCGGGCGCTCCGGGAGTCTCCACTCCCGGCAGCCCAGGAGAGAAACACAGTTTTTTCTTTTTTATTCTGACACGGAGCATGTCCGACCGACCCAAAGCCACGCGAAGCCACCCGATATACGGCTGAAATCAGCCGTACCAGCCTGAAGTGAATAGCCAAACAGCGTTCGGCTCACTTCGCTTCAGGTCGGTCATTTACTTGGCTGCCTACGGCAGCTTATTGGATAAACCCCTAAGTGTTTTTGGAACCGGTGGGGCGAGTTGGGAGCTTCAGCTTGTGTAGAATCAACAAATGTGACCCTGTACAAGTGCGTTGTAACTGGCTCCCACAACATATGTTTATGGTTTCACCTGGGAAATGATTTGTAATTGCGTACAGCCAGTCTTGTTAATTACACAGACAAGAGACACCTGTAGTTTATGATTAAACTATTTATCCTCCTAGCTGCCCAAACTTACACATCTTTTGACTGGTAAAACAGTAAACATACATATTTCAACAATGTGTTCAGATATCAACCTGGAGTGCAACTTTGCATTTGGCTGGGGGCTATTAGGGAGGATATATAGAGACAAGGACTTGCCTGGGGGCTATATGTCCCCTGGTCAGTTATCTAGCAATGCATTCCTATGGCCAATATTTTTTTTATTTTTATTTTTTCTATTCTGACACGGCTCCATGTCAGAATAAAGAAAAAAAAAAGAAAAATCAGTGTTTCTCTCCTGGGCGGCCAGGAGCGGGAGACTCCCGGAGCGCCCGGGAGAATTTGCAGTCTGTAGATCATTGTCCCTGGTTAGCTGGTAACCAGGGATGCTGATCTCTCTGCAAGTGACTGGAGCCAGCCGTAACATCACGGAATAAAGATTCAGATCCAACAGGTTTAATATTTATAGTGTGTGTGTGTGTATAGTGCTGGCAATTCCCATACCCTGTATATTCTGTAAACTGAGGAGCTCATCCAGGCGTTTTTTGAAGCTGTCAGTGCTTTCTGCTGATACAGCCAGCTGTAGAAGTGAATTCCACATTTTTACAACCTTTACAGTAAGAAAAACCCTTGCGCAATCTGAGATTATACCACATCCCCTCTAATTTCTTGTTGTGCCTTTGTATGTTCTTCAAAGTTCTTTGTTTAAATAGTTTATTCCCAATACTGCAGTCCCCATTGACGAGTTTGTAGATTGCAATACCTCAGGTCCTCCATCCCTCTTATTAATTTAGTTGCCCTTCTCAAAGTTTTTTCTAGCTCATGGATTTCCCTTCTAAGAACTGGTGACCAAAATTGAACCACATATTCAAGATGTGGCAAGTAACAGCGTAAATCTGCCTACAGCCATGTTAAGCCATTGTTTTATATGGGAGGCTGTATGCAACACCTTTGGCTCCGTGATGGGAGAAATACATTTACATTTACATTGTACAGATGCAGACGCCCATGTGCATGAGCCCTTAGTGTAAATACATTGTAACAATATTATTGTTACACCATATTTATTAATGTTCCCTGTCTGAACTCCTATAAGTCATTGCTGGAACTAGCTGTCCAAGGACAGACAGGTTTTGCCAATTGTAGTGATAGAAGAGACACAGCAGAGGAGAGTGAACAAAGGTGTGCATGGGTAAAGCCAAGGAATTTCAGAGGTTTTTCAGGACGTAGCTCATGTACCCAAGATCCTCAACTAGTTAATTGCATAACTTCTAACTTAGACAAGTAAACAATCATGTTCTGTATACATACACTGCTGTTTCTAACATGCTGGTTTCATGACAGGTTTACTTAATTTAATGTCATGGACAGCACAGCCAGTTCTTCCTTCAGACACTTTAAGTCATGAGACCTACTACAATTGTCAAAACGTCTCAAGAGCAGAATTAACTTGTCAAATGTTACTACAAAATATATTTTTCCAATTTTTGTTTACTATACACCATAAATATAACCTGTAGACATACTCTGAAAAGTATAAAACCTGTTAACTTTAATCGTATTGTTTTTTGTAGCACTATATCACAAGTTTGTATTTGCTTTCAATTGTCATTGTGTGAAAATGATAACATGGGGGATTATGGAAAGTTAGGCAATTATGTAAGGTTTAGCCAGGCTATAAGTTCCATGATGAGTGTAAGTGAAAAGCCATTTCCTGAGATGACAGATCAGGGCATGTGTCCCTCAGTATATGTATTGAGAGCTATTAGGTCATTTGTTAGCACCATGTTCATATATATTCACATATCCGGTATGTTATTTAGAACAAAATTCTTCTCTTATCGGCACTAAAAGAAATGTAGGATTTGTGGAGGTTGAGTAGATTATAGGTCTCTAAATGTATGTTGGTGTAAAATATAACAGCTTTGTTTGCTTTCAGTTAGAACAATAATATATGATTTAATTGGTGTCATATAAACTTCAGTACCATCTAATAGTGGCCTCATGTTTAAGAGTACTGCAGGATAAAAGTATGAGAAATGGATTCGGGTAAATGTTTGCCCTAAACATGCACATTATTTTATATACTGTATTTTGCGGTCTATAAGACGCTCCGGACGATAGGACGCATGGCTTCTGTGACAGAAATTCTATGACAGAAATTCTGTCACAGAAGCTGCAGTTAGTGACTGCTGAGACAGGTGGCGCTGTCTCAGTAATCACACAGAGCAGACGAAGAACGTCGTTCTTCGTCTGCTCAATGGGCTCTATGGTGAGCTCCTATGGGGGACAGTCCCGCAGAGGAACGGGGGACCCAGAAAACCTCGGCGGGGGGGCGGACACTATCGCCGATGCCGCCGCCGCTCGATTTAATACAAGGGATCTACTTAGATCGCTTGTATTAAACGAACAGCGGCTCCCACTGCACATTCAGCTCTGCTTGTCAGGAGCAGGGCTAAATGTACAAAAAGAAACTACTCGCCCGGCGCCCGAAACTGCATGTCCCGGGTGTCGGGCGATAGGTATTCGCTCCATAAGACGCAGGCACATTTTCCCCCTCCTTTTGGGGGAAAAAAAGTGCGTCTTATGGAGCGAAAAATACGGTATGTCCAGAACAAACTAAAGCTTGACAGTTAACAATTTTGCGCTATTTCCCCAAAAAATGTGCTGCAGTTTTGTGGCTAAAGTTTTTCTTTTTTTTAGCATTGGGTTGGATTGGATGGAGGTTTAATCAGTTATTGGTTGTTTACTGCTATCCATAACCCCAGTATGAAGATCCTCCCCAATGTGTTTTTTTTAACTCGAATCTAAGCTAAGCTTCCTATTTTCTTTGCAATTGTAGATTCTCTCTATATATACTGTATATGAAAAGGGGGAGCTTAATGTAAGCTTCAGCTGATTTAAAAGAACAGTGTAGCAATAGTAGCAATAGTTTAAAGAGACACTGTCACCTTGCTCATTGAGGGAAAAGTGACAGTGTCTATGTAAAGGGCCCATCTTGCCCACTGATACTCACCTTGTCAATGCTCCGCCACCACACTTTCCTCAATCACAGTCAGCAGCAGATTCCCCAGTGTTGTATGATGTTGCACACTAAGGGAACAGTGACATCCTCACTGTTATGTGTCTGTTCTTGGACTTAAAGTTTGGAGCTAGACTCAATTGCTGTCACATCTGAGGAGGTCACATGCTAGTCTACACTATTACTGAAAGCACCAGGCATTGCTGTCAGCTGTGAGGAGCGGCAGTGCGGCACTAGTAAGGTAACTATCAGGGGAAAACGGAGGCTTTTTTAAAAATGTTTCCTGTTTTTAAACTTGCACTCACATATTTCTTTGGGTTCTTAATTTATTTTTCCACAGCTATCAATCAGATTCTACCTTTCAGAGCACATTTGATGCTGATTGTAAGATGAGTTACCAAGTTCCAGTTTTTAGTAAGAACACATTGAGGTTGATTTACTAAGACTGTTGAATTAATAAATAAGATGAAGTTGTGTTTACCTCAATCAACCAATTATGTGCTAGCAATAATTTTTTTTTTCTTTTTAATTTTTCTTACACATACTTGGGCATTCACAGTGATCATATGCGCACCTTATACACTCTCATTTACACTGCAATATGTGAGCAATCTCTGCTGCTGTAACAAATCAGCAAAGATTTAAAAAAACCAAATCAAATGCAGATATTTTATAACTAAAAAGATTCAGTATAGAAAGGCTTTGTTATGCACAGCCCTTTATTTATAAAGCAGTGTCTAGTTGTATTTTCAGCTGACAAATATTACTACATGGTATGCTTGTTTTTCAGTCAGTTTTAATAATCAGATTTTATGTATTCCTTTATTTTTGTATAATGAAGGGCCTATTATAAAGAGTGGCCCATCATGCGATAGGCTGGAAGAAGCATTTTTTATTCATGCCAAAAACAGGTACTTTTTTTCAAAACAATAATGTGATTTAGTAATGCTGACATGTACCTATTGATTGAAGTGAGAATTTATATAATGGATCTCAGGATTTCTTTTTTTGGACCGCTGGCAACTATGCACTTAGCACTTGCACGAAGCATAGTGTGGATTTGTTTTCATTGTTCTTGTCTGATGTCTAGGTCAGGTCTTTCTCCCATTTAATCAAAAAGATGGGAAAACATGTGTTCTCCTTATACACAATAAGCTGTATTTGGTTTGTGAGTCTTTTTCCAATATTTAGTTAACTGAAGCATTTTATAATTTTAGGCAGAGTTATTCAACATATTAAGAATTTATATAAATGCCCTTTTGTTTATGACTGTTAAAAAAATTATTTTTGTACTTACCATAAAATCTTTTTCTTGAAGTCCATTGAGGGACACAGGACTGTAAATATTCTTGGACATGTGGGTTAGATTGCTACCTTTAGGAAATGTGGACACTAGCAAACAAAAAATGTTAAGCCACTCCCCATATAACCCCATCTCCAACTGTCATGCCTTGGTTTTATGAGCAAGTAATACATAAAGCCAACAAAACAGAAGGGCGAGTCCTGTGTCCCTGAATGCAATTAAAGAAAATTAGAATTTTGTAATTAGAATAAAATCTTTTTCTACACGGGACTGTACATGTTCTTGGACATGGGAGCATGTCCAAAAGCAGTTCAACTGAGGGTGAATGATAGCCACTAAGGATCCAACAGATGTGAAAACCTTACTAGTAGAATATACAAAGGAATCCATGTCTAAACAAGGCTGAAGAAAAAAAAAGAATGAGCAGATATTGGAATTGCTACTAACAGGCACCACCAGTGGGATGCAGCCATATTAAAAATGATGAACCTCTGCAGGAAAAGAACGTAGATTGTGTGCATCTAGAGGATGACGTCAGCACTGAGGTGTGACTGTGCCACAGGTCTAACACAAGATATATGTCATGTAAGTTCACCCAATAAAGGGCTCAGTCACAAATCAAAACAGAAGTGGGGTACATGTAGCGCTCCCAAAGCTAAGCTGAGGGACTATTCACATACACCAGCTGTCATTACGATGAGAGCTTACCAGAGCCGGCTTTGATATCACCGCCGTCTCCGCTAAGCTCTCATGACAGTTCAGCGTCCTCTGGTCACTAGGTAACCAGGGACGCTGAACTGTCATTACACACTGAGAACTCGGTGAGCCGCCATGATATCACGGCGGCTCTGCCGAGTTCTCATTGTAATAAATAATATTGAGTTGTGATTGGCCATGGTGATATATTAAATGTTCAATAAGATTAATATTAACTAGAAACAAAAAGATTCCTCCATAGGCAAACTATTTCAACAGATTATTGTTAATCTTTTTTATAGATTTATAGAATTCACTAGCAGATGGGGTCATGACATGACTGGACTACCCGCCTTTCCCCTCCTTATAAATGGTATGTTGACCAGTTACAAGTGTCTGTTTTTCCAGTTATTTACAGAATTTGGCTACACTCTATTATATTTGGCTATTATTCAGGTAATACTACTCATTTCACATAGTGGAATATAATTCATTTCACATAAAAGTGGCCTCTAATGTATGGTTATCATAGTTCTGCAACAGTATTAAGTGAAACATGAAGATTTGCAGAATGCTATCCATCTGTAATCAATTGTGGTCAATCTTGATTAATAATATACTGCTATAGATATGCAACAGCTGTTGCAAAGGGTATCAGATATTATCTTACCAACCAAAGGTTTGTTGTTGTATTGTTTCCAGTGCCTCTATCATAGAGAAACGATGATACAAATGTGATAGAAAGAAGCAGAAAATAGTACAGTTTTTGGGACTGCTTTTATGCATGCAACAGCTTTGTGTGGAATCACTTTTGCAGAAATAGCCAATGTATTCACAAGTATAGTCTCTGGTGATTTAAGCAGATATAACAAATCATAAGGCACCTATCTTGAATCCAGATTGTAAAAGAGGCATGATTATAATATATACACTCTGATAGATTAATGATTATTCCATTTTTCACTGCACTATCATTTCCTTCCTGTTACTGGCAAAATAAAGTATGATTTTGCTCCCCCCAAAAAAACCTGCAAACAAGTCAGCAAACTTAAAAATAGAACCACCAAAGACTCCTAGTCAACTTTTCAGCATACAATTTTCCCTGTGGGTTCTCTACTGAGTTCTTAACATATGTTCCACCCTTTTTTTTTGACCTGAAGACACATCTAGAAAGACCTGATTATCATAGTGAAACGAACAGCTGCTGATACCAGTGTTCGTTTAAAATACCATAAACTCTCTTCTATGCTGTTGGGGGTGCATAATATAGCTAGTAAAGGACATAATAATGCAATTACAATTGGGGAAAAATAGATTTACCTTATTTGCAACTTGATAATTATTACCTAAAGTTGCCTTGCTCCCACAGTCTGGTGGGAAGGTTTCAGCCATCACTTTTCCAAACCACTTGAGCCACATTTTTGGTGGGGGGAGTATCGTGGGGGCATTTCTTAGTATTTGGAGAGGTTTGTGGGTGAAGTATAGGCATTACTAGCCACTGATGGACAAGCTAGAGACGTGTGAACTAGTGGTGACTCCACTGATAACCCCTCCCTCTTTGAGAAACAACTGCTTTTACTGGAAGAAATAACATCTACTTCTGTCACATTACTGGGGGACTGTGGACAAACAAATGGAGCACTGATAAATTGCAACTGACATTACATATTTGTTGTGGCATTACCTTCTGACTGGTCTCTACTGCCAGGCTCATCGGGTGCAATACAGTAGTGCAGTGCTTCCCTTTACATATGAGGTAGTAAAAGGTTAAAAATATTGTTATCACTGCACATTGTGACATATAATTATCATTAACACAGTGAGCTAATAGACCATGAAATTATTGGCCCTTACTATAGTTGCTGGTTCAGTTGTCAGTCATGGAATCGACCTGGATACACAGCACGAATGCACTTTATGTGCTGAATTTCCACCACTTGAGCATAGGTTCAGCTATATTAGGAGGATAATGGCAATAGAGTTGGCTTTTGGTAGTTAAATCAGTTCCAAGTCATAGTTTGTCCAAAAGAAACATAAACCATTGCGCTCCGTTAAAAAAGATGACTGTGGACATGGCCAAGGGTTTGATTTAAAATTGCCCTTTTGCTTGTTTTTTTTTAAACTGTGCATATCTTTAGTGTAATTTGTTGTAAGTCATATGATATATGGACCATCACACTATAGGTTTAAGGACAAAGTGAAAATAAAGTTAAAGGTCCAATTTTTTTGTAATTACATTTTGGAACACATTAATAAGGTTGTGATTGCTTTCTGTGTCTCCGTTACGAAATCATCCATTGGAGGCACTTGTTATGGTGACAACTGTCTAAGAGGGGTTTTTGCTTACATTGCAAAGATATCTTTTTACTTTCTGTCAAAAAAAACCAAAAACCCAAAAAGGGATTTTAACCATTGTCAGCCCAAAAAGTGAAGGAAAAATATGGATATTATATGCAACACTCCAGAGTGGGCAGGTTGTGCCTATCCATATATTGCCATGAAGAACATATGATAGTCTTGTCTAGTGATGGGCTGTACACACCTGAGTTCGGTTCTAACAAGAACTTTAGAACAAGGAAAAGGTTCTTACAAGAACTTAGAACTCAATGTAAGTCTATTGGACCAGAACTTGTAAAATCAAATGTCCCCATTTGGAAGGCTTAAATGCAAGTTATTGGCCATAAAAAGTGTATGGGGATCCGGGTAATGCCCTGGTCATGTATCAATGCTAAAAAAAAACAATTTTCAAAAATAACGTTTTTAAAGGAGCAGTAATTTTAACATTGCTTAAAGTAAAAAATTAAAATTAAAAATTCCTTTAAATATCGTGCCTGGGGGGTCCCCTAAACTGCCTGTGAAGTGACGGATCTGTACAATGTATAGAACCTGCTGCAGCAAAAGTGACACTTATAAAGAAAAAAATGACATTTAAATTGCTGGTAATTGGTTTTTCCTTAATATTTTAAACAACTGCTTGGGGAGGCAGCCTGTATGAAGAGGCCACATTTTAGGACACTCAGAAAAAGGTTAGAGATTTTTTGGGATAAATTCTGGTGCCTCTTTTGCAGACTTGGATGAAAGTAACAACAGGTGCTTTAAAATTGGGCCTTTAGTGTTGGTGGTGCTTTCACACCGTAACCCTTCAGAGTTATTCTTCATGAGTGCAGGATTGGACCCTGCTCTAAAAATTCTAATTATATATATACCTGTCACACAGGTGTGGAAAAAATGGGCCTTTGGTGTTGGTGCCTCCACATTGTAACCCCTCAAACAACTGTCCACGTGCCAGAGTCACAGTGATAGGCAGAGGCATATTTAACAAAAAGTCCAGCTACAGCTGCATGGGTGATCACAAAACTAATGTAAGATCACTGCCTGGCTACCAGGGATGTGCATGGCCACTACTCCATCTGGCACACTGTTAAGTCTTTTCAGTTCAGTCTGCTCATCATGTTTTCAGACTAAAAATCACTGTCATTTGCACAAATAAGATGTATACGACCTTGCTAACTACACAGCTAATAATCTTCTGCTTGAAAAGTAACCATCCATGATACACTGCATTTCTCTTTCCATATTATATATTTATGACAGGAAGGGACTAGTCTATCTTTTCCTTCATGGGAAATCTGCTTTACTCTTGGAAATTGCAATCTCACTCCTCTAAATAACTATCACAAACTCTTACACTAATCAAAATGGCCAAGAGTAATTTTGGGAGCTAGTTTATCAATATATTAGGTGAAACTTATATCCAGGGGCATTGCTAAGTTAATTTTTAGTAACCTTTATTTTCGTAACGATCATTACAATTATGTTGTGGCTCATCCATAAACATCCTTCCCTTTGTTGTTGGAGACTGCAAGAGAAAGTAGTAAATTAGTAGTAAATTGCCCTCAAACTCCAAACTCTGTCCCTATAACTTTCCAATTCACTTCCATCAAACTATTGAGTGAACAATACTGTTAATTTATCAGTCTGAGATTAATGATAAATTGAGAACATACATTTAAATTAAATTATTTTTATATTTTACAATTTATATATTAAATTAGAAGTATAGGACGTGGTGAAGATGCAAACTAACACTGAGATATATTCACCACTGTACGCATTTGATATTGGTTCACATGCTCCTAAAATGTTTATCATAAGTGGGGTTTGTTTGATGGTAACACAACTAAGGCACACATAAGGTTAAGAGGCCTGCAACACAGCATAGGGCAGTCTATCAGATGTCACCACAATGTAGAAATGGTATGAAACATTTGACATAAACTGACATACTTTCTGCCAAAAGTTCATCTATCACCACCTTGAACGATCATGCTTACTTAGGTTAGATCTGACAAACTGATCTACTCATATCTATCCATGTATAGGAATCCAAAGACCTACTTCTGAATAGGAAGCTTATTGTAATGTTTTATACTTATCTATTCATCCTATGACTTTTTTATACACATACAATAAGCCTTTATCATCTATGCTCTTTGCAAAGGGCTTTTTCAATTAGCTTAACACTAACTCTGTGAAGGCAACCGCTATATCTAGTGAAGTGCTACAAGCATATAAATGAGCAAACTAGGCTTTTATGTCCAGGCTTTATGCATAACTGTGGTGAATTTGTAATTTTATCTTTGAAAGGGTGTAACCAGGGAAGTTATGGTAAGGTTGACAAAAAGAAACCAGAAAGACCTCTTCTAAACAAGTGCAAAGCATAGTGGAACCTTCTTCATACATAAGGTATCTTCATGTCTCCCTTGCCAAAACAAAGGTGTTTGTTCCTCATTTGAGAATAGTAAATGCACTGTCGCTCTCTATGCAGTAGGAAAGAAATGACAAGCTCTGCTCATGGCTCCACTGTAATGTAATCTTCTACAATACATCACAGGTGTTTTTTCATACAATCTGGGGGGAACAAATACATTTCTCTTGGAGTAGGCTTAATATTTGCTAAATTAAAAAATAGAGTTTTGAGTATGCTTTTCTAAATATGTCTGGATGTACATGTAACCTAGTTAAACATTCCAAGGATATTAAATGAAAAAGTCAACTTTTCTGACAGTTAGAAATTATGTTAAGTGACCACACAATGTAAATAAACAGTTAAAACATATCCTAAACTAATGTACCAGGTGGTAGTAATAATGTATATTTGTTTTATAATTAAAAGATAACCAACAGAGTAAGTACACAACTGGAAAGAGTCTTTTCTAAAACCTCTTAGCTCATTAGGGTAGTTTTAAGGTATTTTATCAGACACAGTGATATTATCTAAAGTTAAAGGAGTTTTGGTGAAAATTAGGCTTTCATTGCAGTATTAGCTTGTGATTTTATTTTAATTATAGAATTCAGTCAAATTAATCCTTTTTTCATACAGTATGCAAAACATGTAATTTTTGTGGGATATCATTTTTTTGCCAAATGCAAATGATAATTTGGCAGTTATTAAGGAGTATTTTTTGACAAAGCAACCAAGGAAATTAGCTTGACTATCTGCAAATAACATGCACAGTAATTAAGTGAAAAGAGAAATCACGGCTTAAGGATACATGAATAGTCAGTAGAACATTTCAATATTTTAAAAATCAGTAAAACACCATAGAGATACTCTAATAATAAACTTACAATCTAGGCAAATTGCTACATTTTGTCAAATGATGAACTGTTTATACTTTATACAACTATATACTTGGATCCAAGTACCTTATTGCCAGTAGATAAAACAATGAAAATATTTGAGGTACCTTTTATATAAGACTTGTTGCATAAAGAGAACCTATCATCATTGTTACAATCAACTTTGAATTGCTATCCAAAGCTTGAATGGCTAATGTAAGATGGCTTTAGTTATGTGTGACTTGTGCAGTCAC
Organism: Nanorana parkeri; assembly: GCF_000935625.1. Classification (NCBI taxonomy): domain Eukaryota; kingdom Metazoa; phylum Chordata; class Amphibia; order Anura; family Dicroglossidae; genus Nanorana; species Nanorana parkeri. The sequence goes on along the minus strand of NW_017306507.1, from coordinate 798,707 downwards.
TGTATAAAATTATTTCCTCATAATTATATGAAGAGTATGCACTAGGCATTCTATTGAAGCTGAACTCCAGTGAATAAAGTTATATATTTACAAAGAATATGTATTTTAAATGCAACGAATATACACCTTTGAATTTCATTTTTAAAAATGTATTACAGGTATTTATATAGCACCGACAATTTGCGCAGTGCTTTGCAAAGCACACATTCATAACAGTCCCTACCCTCAAGGAGCTTACAATCTAAGGTCCCTATCTCACATACAGGGCCAATTTAGACAGGAGCCAAGTAACCAAATTAACATGTATTTGAAGTGTGTGAGGAAACCGGAGTACTCGGAGGAAATCCATGCAAGCACAGGGAAAACACGCAAACTCCTTGCAGATAGTGACCTGACAGGGATTGAAAACAGGCACCCCCAATGCTGCAAGGCAGAAGTGCTAACCACTACACCACTGTGATGCTCTTAAATGTGAATCTCTCCGCCTGGCTTTTAGCTACCTGGGATGCTCTGGCCAAAAAGGCGGCAGACACACTGCAAACATTTTACAGCAGATCAGCCATATCTCTCTGCTTGCTCCCCCCCCCCCCCCCCCCCCACCCACCCCCA
>NW_017306507.1:754884-797771 GCF_000935625.1 Nanorana parkeri | reverse complement strand
CCCCCCTCCAACATGACCCAAAGATGCCAGCTGAGGTAGCAGCTACAGGCTCCCTCATTATAGGGATGGCCCTGCAGAGTGCAATACAAAGTATTGTTTTGTAAAGCAGTCACCGCTCCAAGCTCACTCCTGTGATGGACTACAATCTCAATACAAATAAGTAAACTAAACATGAGGTGGTTGTGCATCATGTGGGAGGGAGCTTGGATCGGTGTCTACTTTTTCAACACACACAGGGACCATGTGGAACAAAAGTATCCACCCTCCAGAAGGAAGGACAGTGTCAGCACCAATTCAGAGATGATTTGAGGATCTACAGCCGAGTGATACACAAATAAGATAGATTTTTGTTAATAGTTAAGGTGCTTGAATGTATTGTTGAGATTGAACCCCTGAGTTTAGTGTCACTTTAACCCTGTGTTAGGACAGACAGTCCTGTAATTCTAGTTTACACTGATAATGGAGATCTTCCAGCACAGTACAGACAGGGTAATTATGACAAACACAATTGCCCAGACCCCTCCTTAAAACCTAAAAAAAATTATTTTTATTAAATAAACCAGTATATGTTCACAGAAAAAGCTAAAGGACTTGGTACTCGGTCTCCAAAAGAAACATTGTTCTGATTTTAGAAACCTATTCAAAATGTATACCATACCGATAAAACAATATTTAAGCCTCATACTGAGAAACGACAGCATTTACTAGAAAATGTATTCCAAATTGCATCTTCACTAACTAATGTCAGATTTAGTAGTTCTCTGAGACTGCATTGCTTAACTGTACTTCCTGAAGGGTAATTAGATTATGAAAACTCCAGATATGATAAGCTTCAGGATCCCATCTGCACATTTTTACATACAAAATATCTCCCTCAGTGCTATATCACTATGTGTTGTTTTACCCAGCCATGGATTCAATCTATTTTGCATAATTTTGCTTTCTTTAGTGCATTTATGTTTGAAACTGTTAACAGACATTGACTCATTCTTCATACAAATAGACAGTCTCTATGATTTTTGTATTAACATTGTCATGACAGAGAGAAAATTACTATTTCAAGTTATTAAACAGTTGAAACATTTGCACAGCACAGCTGGTTGTCCATATTGCACAATAATTTTGGCATTTTTGAGTCTTTTGTCTATCAGGCAGGTCAGAGTGAAGCTGTCCCATGATAGCATAGCTGTTCTGAAACCTTTTCTCAGGATGCATTAATGGTATACGGCCCGCTATGCCGTTACTTACAGACAGATGTGTTTGGAAGCCTTACTGTTTAATTTACGACTTTCAGCAGAAGTTACCACTAAGGAGACAGAGATATATTAAGCTATGAAATTTCAGAGCGTTACAAATAAAGTTCCTGACAACCTTATATGTCTTTTTATATGCCATAAAAAGAATGAAGGGTGGCACCCCCAGATAGGTGTAGAAATGCAATAAAAAGCAACGTCTTGTCAATCGCATTTTTAATATTTTAAAAACAAAAACAATACTTTTGAAGATGAACTCCAGTCACACAAAACAATTATTGCATTTCTTTAATCATTAAAAAAATAACACTTTAAAAACCAATTAGTTTAAGTACTTGAATTTATCTTGATATGAACTTCATGTAATCCACAAAGCAAGACTTAAGCCGGGTATACATGCTTCGATTTATGTCCATTTACTGTAGGCACCTACCCGACCGGCATTTCTAAATTAACTAATTGAAGGAGCATGTCAGAAAATTATCGGTTGCACAGAGTGAGCAGCCAATAAGCTGCTTGCTTTGATCGGGTATTCTGACAGCACTGTCAGACTACAATGTAAACAGCGGCAGATTCCTTGATCAAGGCTCGTAAGCTTTAATAGAGAAACCTTTTCTATTTTCTTCATTCAGCTGGCAGGTTGAACTTAGGAAATAGAAATGTGCATACCCAACTTTAGACTTTGGAGGGACAGCACCAGGAGCTAATCAGGCTGTATTGCAGTACGCATAGGAGGAAGGTGAGAGAGAGTACAGTGAAAAGAGGGATGACCTCTTAGTTCTACAATGGAAAACACAATATTTAGAGCACACTCCTGTAGAGCAGACACAACTCTGAAGGTAAACTACTGGTGGTGTGCAAAGCTCCTCACAACAGGGGGAGGGACCCTGTGTAACAACCTAAAAACAAACACTTTATTGAGGAGCGCAACTACCTGGAATCACTTTGGTGAACACATGGGCTGAACAATGGGTGTACAGAAATGTTGGGACATGTATATGTCAAATACGAGTGTAGAACACCATCCTATAACTGGCCCTATAGGATAGAAATTATGTTGACTTACAGTTAGGATGTGGGAAAATGTGCCCAAAAGTCTCTCCCGGGCTTCACTTCAGGATCTATTGGTCGGGTCCTTCTAGCTGGCAGGTGAGAGGTAAATAGCTGGAAAAGATCTAGGCTGAATGGCTTGTTCCCTCCAATCGTCAATGTTTGGCTGGTCTAAAACAAGTATGCGATGGTGAGGCAGCCCACGTACTCGGCTGGCCAGGCCGGGCCGCGACGGCTGGGGTGGGGAGAGTGTGGGGGAGAGAGCGAGGAGCCTGGAACAGCACTGAGGCGCCTGGTGTCGTGTGTATTAGCGATGCAGTCGGGCTGCTGTCTCGAGGTGTCCCGTAGTCTCGCAATCAGCGAAAGTCGTGGAGGACTGAACGGGGGGTAGGAGTTTACGGTGGGTGGATGGCTACGCGTTTCGAGGAGATTCCTCTTTGTCAAGCCACAAGATCTTGTGGCTTGACAAAGAGGAGCCACACAGAGATCAGAGCGAGATCAGCACATCAAACAAAAGCTGGAAACGCGTTTAAAGCATCACCTATGGCCATTTTTAGGTATGATAGTTTTTTGTGATTTTGCAGGCGCACACAATTTTAAGGCTTGACATGTTTGATATCAATTTACCCGGCATCTCTTATATTCTACCAAAAAATTGGGTAATAATAAATGTTTCATAACATAATGTAGTGAAAACAATAAAAAAAATTGGTAATTTTCTTTCTATAGTAAAAAATAAACAAACAGTGGTGATTAAATACCACCAAAAGAAAGCTCTATCTGTCCCAAAAAATGATTTAAAATTAATTTCATGCATGTCTGAATAAATGTCAGTAAAAATACCTCAGCTCGGAATATGAAAAATTACCTGGACAGGAAGTTGGTTTAACACGTTGATCATCGGTGCTACACAAACTAACAGTGTTAAAAAAAGCGAAGGAAAAGGAATAAACGTTAAGCTTCAGCTTTATCTTTAAAATGACAACAAATTCACCATTAGAAATGTTTAGGCTTTTCATTCTTTACATTCCATATTTTTCTTCTCCTTCCCATTCTTCACATGGTGGCCCTTTTCACTAAGGGCAGATGAATCTATCTTCTTTTACTTCTTGGAACTCTGGTGGAACATGTCACAGTGCACATCATCTAAGGGGGGAAAAATTTATGTAGCCCTCCCAGGATAAATCTCGGAGGCCCGGATTAAAAAACGAATGTCTTTCTAGGCAGTCGTTTGGACCAGGAAGTGGAAAAACAGTAATTGTAGGTAAAAGTAAAATATGTCTGTTTAACCTCTTGCCGTCCGCCCGTAGTAAAAAAACGGACGGACGGCACTGCAGCACTGGCGGGTTGCCGTCTCCAGACGGCAATTTTTTTCTGCTCGCGCGCGCACACTGGCGGGCACGCACGGGCAGAAAAGACCCGACCGTTGCACACACCCGTTACCGGGTGTTTCACATATAGGCGATCAGCGGGTCCATAGCCCGCCGATCGCCTATATGTGCTCGTTCGCGGCATGTAGGACTGCTACTATGTTTTATTATACTTTAGCAGACACTCTATTAATGCCAGGTATTCTAACTATATCTATTTTTCCAGATGACAAGGTAATACAATCCGACAACCAACATATTATTGAATAAAATGAAATCATAATTTGATAGACATCAAATATGATATGGATCTTATGCATATTCCCCTTAGGCGATATAATGCCTGTTTGCCTTTTGAACCTCATAATATAGGTGTGTTTGATGTCTGATTGACTATTATTTTCTTATACATATGTGTAATATTTTTTTATGAATGTATCTCTAGTACAGTAATAATTTTGTATTATTCATAAATTTGAGGAGATGTATGAATGGGCAGTTTCAGGTCAAGTAAAGTCAGACTTACAAATGTTTCTTACAGTTTTGGAGTCACCCCAGTCCTCCCTAGTTAGTGTCACAGGTTAAGGACCCATAATTTCCAGTATAAAAACATGATTAACACATGTTAAATGAATCTTAAACTTAACAAAATCCAAATATCATGCTGCACTTCTAATGGTCCTAACCTTCAAATAGGTTGGTGCCCCAAGTAATAGCAATGCATGATGACATCCCAAGACAGATGGGAGAGTGGAAATCAATAGCACTCCGAATAAATGCGTATAACAGTTTTATTGTGAAGACAACATCATGCAAGTCAAAAGCATATTGTCGTTTTGGGGCCTCACAGGGTTTCTTTCCTTAAGTGACGTAGTGACAATAACCACTTAAAACAAACTTGTGTAAATTCCCTGGGGGAGCCCATAGTAACACCCTCCATGAGGTCATAATGATGTCACGGAAGTGTATCTGATGAACCATCCCAAATTAAATTTTTAGCGCCCGGCATTTGATGGACTAATGTCTTTATTCAACCTCAAATACTATGTAACTATGTAACTATGTATGGTCGTCTTGTATGTGGGAGTTGACTGGATTTTTCTGTACCAAGAGGCATTGTCTTTTTAGCTACACTGGATGCATACTGTATACTTGTGTACATTAACCCTGGATGCAGCACGTAGATGAAGAAACTTTATGTATTTGTATTTTAAATGGCACATTCAGATACTCATGGCCTACATATTTTAAAATAGTTTATCAGCTTAAATGTAACATTTGTGTACAGCTGATAGGATGTAAAACAACAGCCTTTAATCAACAAACACAAATTCTGCCATAAGAAAAGTGCAGCTACAGTTAATTAGAAGTAGCTGTCCAAGCTTAGTCCGATGTCTAGAAACATATAAATGTTATTACCATATTAGCATAAGCCATAGAAACATCACGTAATAATCCATTTTCACTATTTTAGTCCCAGATTCACTGTCCTTAGAGGCCATTTGCAATATGTTTCTGTAGGAACGCCAAAGATTTAATTTATGTTGGTTTGAAAAACAGGTGGATCTTGACAACACAATTATACTAGTGTTATTAATCAAGCAACAATTAGAGCTGCACCTAAAAAATACCCCAACAAAGATGCAGTATGTACTTTTTAGTTAGGGTCATATATATTTTGGTTTGTCTGTTTTTTAAATGTACTCAATTTTTTGTTTTTTGTTTACTTATTTAAAAGTTGGCTTAGTTTAGTATTTTGTTCCTGATGGCATCTGTGTTTCAGACTTTTCTGTTTACACTGTTGGAAATGGAAATATGAACTTTTTTGAGAGTCTGAGAGATTTTTAACAAACATTAAAAAAATTTTGTACCTAAAACAAATGATTATACTTTGAAATCATTTATAAAAAAAGTGTACTTATTAGAAATCAATAATATATAAGGCAGTGATACTAATTTTTAGATATATTTATTTTGTTGGGCATTTGTTGATTATTTTTTTTTGAGGAAAACTATCCCAGGTCTGCAGTTGTCTGGGTCTGTGTCCAGTTGTGTGGCTGCATTTCAAGGTGTTATCCGGCTGAAAATGAATTTTTTAAATATTTTAAACGAGTGGTATAAAAACAGTATTTACAGCATTCTACAACCAGTCTTGGTTGTGTCTTAATTCTGATGTCTCCCCAAACCATCTACTGGAACAAATGAAATTCTAAATACACAAGGCAGAGATTAATGACAGTCCTTGGGTACATGGCAACCAGTGGAAGGTATATTTCAACTACCTGAAACCCAGTGGAAAATATAACATCATTACCTGGAGGTCCAAATTATATCTTTCACGTTCATTCCTTGGAGAAAATTTATATATCCTAATTCTTAGATTTTTTTTTTTTTTTTCTTCACTGCGGTGGAAAACGGTCATTTATTTGACCCCATTAGAAAATTGAACAAAAGTTCCCAAAAATATTTTTTTTTCAGATTAACTTTTACTTTTGTATGGCCAGTTTTACTCGCTCTTCTGTTTCAGAACAACAAAAGCAAAATAGTACTATAGATTCCTGCCCCTCTCCTATTGTCCATAACATGGGGGTGGGGGCAATGTGGTTCTGCAGTCCTCAAATTACAATGTAATTGATAACAGCACAGACAGAGCACAGGAAGTTATCAGCTCACAAAATTTCTGCCAAGATCAACTGTTTTTTTTCTTTTAAAGATAGAACACTTCAAACTGTATATTTAACAGACAAAAGATATCCAATAAGATAATTTATTTGTTAGGGTAGGATAATGGGGTGGCTCTAGCAGCATTATGTGGAGTTAGACAGAAATCTAACACATTGTCATCATGTAATGTAATATGGGGGCTGAGCAACCTATTGAGAGGGGACACTGCATTGTATTGTGGAATACGGTAGAGATCTTCCTTAGAAAATAGTTACATACTGTGGTCAGCCAGGTTTCAGAAATTACATTGGCATCCTGCAGCAGCACTGTAGCACATTAACTACACAGATCATATAGAGCATATTACCTGCAGGAATAGTTAGTTACACATGCTGTCCCTAATGATGGGTGTGCTTTAAGCAACAATTGCAGGCAAATAAAAAAAATACCTGTATATAATATAAAGAAACAGGTACACTCCTGTTAGGGGTACAACATTTTTTTTTTACACTATTGGCTTTATATCTTTAAAAAGCTTTCACCAATACCTCTATTTTTCCCCCCACAATATTTTACTTCCCCTTTCTTTCCTTTACATGTTACCCTCATCTCCTAATCTGCTTTTTTCCTTAGCCTTAGAGCCACTTCCAGTGCAGCCCTTTTCCCTTCAACTCCCCTCTCTGAGATGTTCATTCTCGCCCTCAGTTTCTCTGCTCCCTCCCTATTTTATCCTGGATAATACTTTGGTGCTCACCTCTTCTGAAATACTCACTGCTATGTTCCTATTTTATGAACCTTCCTTTAGTGTCTATTTTCTTCTCATCTCACTGACACTACTGTTCTATGCCCATCATGCATCTTCTCAATGTTTTCTTCAGTGTTCCGCTGCTGTATACTCTATTCCTTCTAGCCCAAAGTTTTCAATGCCTCTGGCCCACCTCTTAGTGCCCTTGTTCTCTCCACCCACTTCAGATTACACAAGAGGAGGAAGGCTATTATCTGCCCCCACTGACTTCTACTTCTGCTGACTTCCCTTTCCCCTATACCATTTATGAGCTGGTCCTGCATGCTGCACCTGTACACCATCTGCCTCTTCATCAATTTTAAGGTGTCAGTGAAGCTCAATCATGCTATCCTAAGGTGCCTGTTGTGACATGTCCCCCAAAATGAGGTCTCTATACATTTTCTGTTCCCATTTCTCACTTCAATAAATCACTGTCCCCCACCCTCCTCTTGCTTGCTTCCCTGATGGGACTGTTCAAATATAAAAAATACAGACTTATTTTTATAAACCATAAACAAATGATTCCTGAAATCAAATTAAAAAAGAAGCGAATGGCCAAGTTTGAAAAGTTTGATATATTGTGATGGGGTTCTAGCATGTGTGATATATAAAAAAAGTGTTTTCCATTTAAGCTCAATTCACACCCACCTTCCAAACTGATATCATATTGTACTGACACACATTTCATAGTTATATAATAAATTAATGAGGGATACTATTAAGTTCCACTTGGATTGGTAAAAGTTTAATTTTTTTCTGTCCCTTTTCCGATCAGGAATAAATAATTTTATCTAGGAAAAAAAAGCAAAGCTATTTTTAACATTTATATTAGTAGAAAACAAGACAGAAGTTACTGTTTAAATTTTTTTTTTTTTAAAAGATTTCCTGAAGTGGAAGCCACTGAAAAAGCACTTGGTCCCTCAGACCATTGCCTCTTAGAATGAGACAAAAATAATTGCATACTTTCAGCCACTGCCTCTTGGATGAATGATTTTACCTTTTCTAACTCACGGAGGATCGCGCTGCTTGTCTGAAACATGTTTCACAAATCTTTTTCCCCAGGATGGCTGGATCTCCACGCAGGACCAACGAAACCCTTCTTGAGTGTGATAGCAGACTGGCATGTCGGAGATATTTGAGTGTGATTTTAACCTTGTGGTAGAGGAGACTCATATTGCCTTTGTTAGCTATTGGGTCTATAGCATTTGGGACAGGTGTCTCTTAGATGGGGTGCTGAATTGTCCCCTAGTTTGCAATGGTGCTGGGGCAAAACTGACCAGTGAGTATCCTCACATTGTGAAGATGCTTTTTACCTTGCACTGTAAAACAGAAATAAGGGGTGCAAGGTCAGTCTTTGCAGCACTATTTTTTCAAATTCCTCTGTATAATCAAGACTCCCACCTGAATCTCCTGGCAGATTCATGATGGCACTGTGGCATTGGCTGGCTCATGGTTTTAAAAGGAAAAAGCAAGGGAAGTTCCCAGACTAAAGATAAACAAAGAGCAAACAAATTAACAGTCAAAGAGCCAGCACAAGGTAAGCCAAATGTGTGGATCAAATCCTAACTGAGGACCTACTGATTTAGAAATAGAGGAAGACTGCAGGCCAGAGGGCAAACTGCATTCAGTCAGTGGCCACCTTTGTTTTAGGGCTTGTTCACACGATGTCCGGATTCTGTCCGGATGAGAACGGTGCGCTCCTGCACCCAAAATGCATCCCAATGTCTCTTTATGTGTTTTATGGGCTACAGTTCTCACCAGCGCAGTGCATTGCGGTCCGGACAGAAAAAATACTGCATGTCACATTTTCTCCGGTCCAGAAACGGACCGGAAACACATGAACGTGTCAAAACGCAACAAAAACACGCTGAAAACGCACCGCACTGCAGCTAACATATTGACAGCCCCATTCCCAAAAAAACTGGAACGCGGTAAAAACGCGTCAAAAAAGCACTGCACGCATAGCACCGCGTCTGCAGATCTGCTCCAGATCTGGACCAGTTAATGGTGTGAACAAGCCCTAAAGGTGGTCCCTCAGACCCTTGCCTCTTAGAATGAGACACAAACTCTTCTCCCTCCCTCTTCTGCCCCATCCACCCTCTTCCCTGTGTCACTTCTGCGCTACTTCCTCAACACACTACCACATTAGGAAGAGGATGGAGGAGCACCATCAGACATCAGATTTCCCTCTGGTCCTAAAACCCTAAAACATTCCTTTGCACCTTGGATACAACTAGTGCCCATAATGTGCAATAAAGTTCTTTTGAATAGCTGTCATTGTGCGAATGGGTTATCAGTCAACCCCTATGAGTGCAAAAAAACAAAGACAAACTAGCCAAATCACAGTTTGATCCTTTATCAATATTTCTCAATATTTTAGAAGTAAAAATGTGTCATTATTCTGCATAGGGTTGCAAATGCTTTATAAATAGTAGTAATCCAATTATATTCTACAAAAAATGAGGGTGAATGTGGGCAAATCTAAACACATTAATGTAAACTGTGGGAGAAGCTCAGGACTAGTCTTGGCAGGTTTCAGAAAGTTTACTCATCTTTGATTACTGTCCATATACATAGCATGTTATATGGTATTAAGAAAACAATGAAACCTTAAATTCTTACTGTGCTCTTGAACCTTTTTGGACTGTTTGATCTAACAAGAAATTACTTAAAGTTTATGTACAAGCCATTTACTAAAATCTCATGTAGTCCTTCACACGGTTTACTGTGTTTCAAAAGTCATTTTTAATCTAACAGCAAGAAAAGGTGATCCTGCTATACAGGTCCTTGTTTGAGTACTTCCTGTTATGGAGGGAATGCTCTGTCCCTGTCTCTTAATTTGCTGTCTTGCATTAGCACCCTGTCACATCAGGTTCTGAGGGAAGCAATAAGCAGCTATTGCAACACACTTTGACAGGCATGTTCCACTGTTGTCACTGTCTGGAAACCTACCAAAAGTTACATCATCAACAGCTGCCCAGTCGACAAAGCAAGAAGATGCCATACCCAGATGAAGATGGCAGCAGTGGCAATGCAGTGAAGGCAGAGAGCTTCAGACTTTGCATTGCAGGATGAGAACATACCCTCAGGTAAATATGCATTATTGTGCAAGAATGCTGTGCATACTTGCACATTGGGGCAGAAGCTGACAACCCCCACCCCCACTTAGTTCCCCCACCCCCAAAAATGTGTTAAATAATTTTATCATGACGTATATACACATTACAGCATGAGCGAACAGCATTTTTAACACTGTAAACTATGTAAAGTTTGCTTCTCCTGTTTATATTCATTACAGATGATAATCTTATGATAATCTATACTTGATGCATCAGTAGTAATATATTGCACCTGGCTTTTTCACTGAAAGACTGACACGTAACAAAGGAAAAGCCTTTTCACTCAAGGGGTATATAAAACACACAATAATCATGTTCAGACGTATTACTAATCAGGAATGTGTTCTGTATTTTGTTAGCTACATCCTTTAAAATAAATCTCTTCTTCTTAGACAGTTAATTCCATTGATTAAACGTTCAGATACTAGGTTAATTAAGGACAGTATAACAGTACAAGAATTCATTTATTTCTGAAGTGATTTATTTTGACGCAAGAAGTGGACTGAAAAGATACTGAATGTTCTCTTCTCTCTTGATCCTATAAACATTAGTTCAGCACTTTGCAGGAATCATTATGTCACTGAGCTTTAAAGCTGTCATATGTATATGTCTTCCAGAGCCACCAACACTGTACAAAGCAAAGGGTAGCATCAAACACACTGTTATTGAGTTCTCATTGTTCTTCCTGTTATATTATTAGTAGTATTGTTGTTGTTGTTGTCATCATTATTTATTTATCATGTTAAACCTTGATGACTAGTAACATAATGGGCTTGTTTCATTATTACTAGTAGTAATGGGTAAGTGGTAAATCTACTGTAATCTACTGTATTGTACGTTGTAAATGCAAGGACACAGCATTTTGTACATTATCAGGGTTATTCACAAAAGGGTGAAGAGTTTGAACTTAGCTGATTTGGAAAAATTCTCCAATTCAGCTCACTTTCCAGTTCAGCTATGTTGTCCTAGATTGTTCACTTCTCCTGCCTTCTCCAAACCCTTCACCCTTTTGTGAATCACCCTGTATATGATTTATTCCAGTACATGCATAGTGGACCTGATTGTGATCCGCACATATAATTATACATTCATAATTGAACAAGCAAATCTTATATTCATGGAATTTACAGCCCACAATATGCACATGCACAGGTTACAGTGAATGTTTTAATATGGGGGTTGCTATAGAACAGGGCTCAAAATTTCAAGTCCTGAGCTACTAGCCAGGCCTTAAGAGTTACTAGCCACCAGTTTCCCCACCTAGCCCTTACCCTGGCCCAGCCTTAACTCTGCCCCTAAACACACCCTCTTAAATAATCTTATGATCATTCTTATCTTATGATAGTTGCCGCTTGTAAACGGCAGATTAGGGATTCCTGCTGCAGGAAAACGCAAGTTCCTGACACAGGAAATAGCCAATCACACCTGATATTACTGTAGGTGTGAATGGGGCCTAATATACACACACACTAAAGGTGTTCGATACGTACGATAATCACAGGTGATCGTGCGATCGTACGATAATTGTCAGGTGTATGGGCAGCGTGCGACCGCTTCTGCTGTAAGGTTGTACGACTTTCGTCTTCCAAGCACGCTGGAAAACCTGCTGAAAATCGTACGATTTTTGGCGGGTTGGTGGCGTGTTTGGAAGACGAATGGGGCACGGGCCGGTGTGCGCAAGCGCATACTGCCTGCTCAGCACTGCAATCATTGCAAGTGTTGGTTTTCGGGGTCCCCCGCTCCTCTGGGGGACCGTGACCTGCCACGGTCCCCCATAGGAGTTTACCATAGAGCCCCTTGAGCAGACGAAGAACGTTGTTCTTCGTCGGCTCTGTGTGATTACTGAGACAGCACCACCTGTCTCAGCGGTCACTAACTGCAGCTTCTGTGCCAGAATTTCTGTCACAGAATCCCTGTCACAGAATCCCTACGTCCTATCGTCCGGAGCGTCTTATAGACCGCAAAATACCGTACTCCCCCTTATTAACCCCCCACACACATAAAATAATACGCTCCCCCCTTATTAACCCTCCACACACATAAAATAATACGCTCCCCCTTATTAACCCCCCCCACACACACATGAAATAATACACTCCCCCTGAGCCCCCTCACCTGTTCACGTCTTTGCAGGGAGGAGGCTGTGAGCAGGTTATCTGGGGGATATTAGTGAGGTCTGCAGCAGATCTCACTAATCACACCCAGATAACCAGGGATCGATCCTCCTCACATACATTCTTTCTTTTGGCCAGAGCTCAGAACTGTCACAGGGGCAGCTCTGCGGTCTGCATCCGACACAGATGCAGACCGTGGAGCTGCTCCCGCAAGTCAGGTACATGGTCTGACATGTCAGCTGTCTGCGGGTCACATAGTACCGGCTCGCGGCCGGAGTTGTCCTGCGGACCGGTACTTGGAGACCCAAATTTCCACTCGCCCTCAGTGGAAATTTTGAGCCCTGCTATAGAATGTACGCTGCAGTGCCCAAACCTATGTCAGATAAACCATGGCATGCCTAAAATAAAAATGTGATTTTTCTCTATGGTTTTTGGGTCTATCTAAGCACTGTTAGAATATTTAGATGTGCCTATTATATAGCAACAAAAACACATTAATTACACATGGCTACTGTTAAAGGAATATAAGAAAAGAATCAGAAAACTATATGCTGGGATGTATTATAATGCACATGGGTGGATCTTTGGGCAAATACATAGAAGTTTAGGAACTAGTCAACATACCGGAATCCATATGCTGGTGTTCGAAGTACGGAATCCAATGATAAATGCATACGATTACTTTTTGTAAATGATAGCCCATTGTGCATGTGAGTGTTCCCTCCTAATACCTGATCTTGTTTATTATATATAGCAAACCATCCTCGCCATGTCTGAATAAACCAATGTTTTGCAGATATTCACGAAACATTTTTGGATAAAGGTTACCAGACATGTGCATATCTGAAGATCATATATTAAATTGGAAAAAGTCCAAAGGATACTCTTCCGGGGAGATGTTAACAGAGGCAGAGCAGGTAGGAAGTACAAGTGACTAAGCACAAAGTTTTAACATACTGTTAATTGGGAGAAAAGAAAGTATACTGTTAATCTAGACCTCACCTTCAACTGTATGTAACCAACATATTTTCCATATTTTGAATAAGGGAAGTAGGGAAGGATCAAATCTCCTGCCAGTTTATGTTTTGCTGTCTGTGTACCCTTTGGGAAATTTCCCAAAGGGTACACAGAAGAAATATCCCATCGTGAGGAGTTTCCCTTACCTCTTGTTTTGGGTAAAACTCTAAAATGTTGGAGTTTTCCTTAATTTTCTTTCTCTTGGCAATGCTCCCCGGTACAGAATGGTGAATCTCTGTAATGGCAACACCAACAACAATAAATAGTGGATTGAATCTTTCCCTACCCTATACAAAACTAGAACAAAAAAGTTTAGCCTAAGATACACATTAAACTGTGTGGTACGTAGTTTTTTATGGACTGATATTTTTTGCTTTTATTTATTACTATGTATGTACTTCAAAAATGAAACTTACAGATCTATTGATATCTTTACACTGTGCAAGAATTCCCAAACATAAAATAATGTTTAGAATCTACAAATCTATGAGAGATGATTATCTGCTTCATGTTACATTGCTAGTGGCTTTGCGCAACCCTTTAAGAGATATATGTGAAAATGGCATTTATCTCATGACAATGTTCTCATTCCAATCTGTGAATAAACCAGTTCCCTCTGCTACCAATCACAAGCCAGACATGTCTAAATAATACAGAAAATAAACAGGCATTCCATAGAAAGGCTGTGGTGGGAACTTTGCAGGGTATGCTTTTTTTAAGTGACCTCTCTCGACCCAGCTGTAAACTCGGATAGAACATACACTCTATTTATCTAGGGGAGTTCCAGGGGCCTCCAGAATTAATCGGGCACTAAACGATGAAAGCTCATTACAACAGCACTTTAGAGCATATATGGATTTTATTTAACTTACTATCAAACTTAGATTTACATGTTTAGGGTGAACGAATCTTTAGAGAACAAAACTCCAAAGTGTATGCTAAGATTTATTTTAGGAAACAGTCTGAATCATTTATTAAAGACACTGGCTTCTTTTAACACACTAAAATAAAAATGCTTTTGAAATTGAACAGATTTTAGGTTCTTTGAAATCAAATATACATTTTTGAAATCTCTGTGTTGTCAAACAATTATACATTTAAGTATTGCTCTTTCTTCCAATCCTTTTTTGGAATCTCAAGGTAAATTGCACTTGAACTGCTGTAATGTTCTAGAACTGTTTTCTTCCCTTGATCTCCCTAATGTGTTATTACAGTGAACAAGGCAGAGCCTCTGATGGTTCCAGGGTGGAGTAATGTTAACATTTTGAAAGACAAGCCAATTTTTTTTTTTTTTTTTAAATAAACAGTTTTGTATTCTGAGGCTGCTACATGCAAAATAAATAAATAGATGTTATGTCAAAGTACATAACTGTATTTGAGAAACCATTCTTGAGTGTTTTTGCTACTCATTTTGCATTAAATGCATCACAAGAATAATAAAAAAAATAAACAAATTAACTAATAAGATATGTTGAGCTAGTGACCTTGAGTGGAGATACTTTACCATTCACACATTGATCAGAACAGGAGCCAAAGTCAGTGACACATGCTGGGCATTATATAGCTTACTGTACTTTCCAGGGTTGAAGTTTACTAGCACTGACTCTTTTTGTAGCTCTGAGATGTCATGTGACCAACTGCCAAGGGGCGAAACAGAAGTTGATGCTGGAAGTGAAAAGGTGTATTGAAATAAATCATGTTCTTTAGAAACACCTACCTATCACCATGCCTATCAATCACTGCAACACTATGGCTTTACAGAGAGTAATCACTCATGCCCCAATATAAGGTCTAGGTTGTTTTTGAAACCTGAATCTCAATAAACTATAGAAGTAACTGCAGCAAACAGGAGTTTGGTTTGTTAACCAGTTATGGACCTTGTATATAATATATTTACTTCATGTGTTTTTTGGCTTGGCAGTAAGCAGTCACTCATATCCGAATATAAAGTATGGGTTGTGTTTGAAACCAAACAAAAATGTGTTGCGTTAACCAGTTATGGACCTTATACATAATATATGTACCTTATGTGTTTTTGGGCTTTACAGAAAGCAATCGCGCATACCCCAATATAAAGTTTGGGTTGTTTTTGAAGCCTGAATCCCAATAAGCACTACATTTATTGTCATCAAAGCTGGAGTTCCAAACATTAACATTCATGCTTAATGTTTGGAACTCCAGCTTTGATGACAATAAATAGAACTCTAGTTCCAGATTGCCTGAACTTGAATGTGATCTTATGATCTGTATGTCATATGCCTAACTGACTGCCTAGCTATTAGACTCTTTTTTATTTGCATTACCCAAAACAAACCTGTGCACCAGTACATGCATTTTCACATAACAACTTCAACTATATATCAGTTGTTTAAAGTAGTGGTAAGCCGTAACTGAAGAAGAGCACTGCTGATCCCCTGCAGCCACTTCAAGTTTGCATGCATGTACTATTGCATGACTACCGACTCTAGCTTTTATTTCTTTTTAATGTCCTGTGTTCTTTACCTCTCTTCTCCTTCCCTTTCTCACCGACACATCGAGTGGGGCTTCTTTGCACTTTTATATTCCTTAATGCATTCCCAGTGATGCCTAATTTTCCATCCTTTATCGTGGTTTGGAATCTTATTATTTTCTTAAATAATGCAAAGGGGCTCATAGATCCACAGAATATAATAAAGCATTCAATTGCTACAAATCATCCATGCAATATTTTTTGATGAAAACAAGATATTGCCCTTCTTCTTTCCTACAATACTTCAGAAAATTTTATTTGCAAATATTTCATGCCAACCTTATGAAGAAAAGGAGATGCATTCAGATAGCCTTTAGTAAAAACACACATTTCTCATGTATATCAGAAAAAGTGGATTGTAAGGGTTGATAACTTTTACCCCAAAGACAGATACACATCACTGATATTACCATTCTAATGTTCTGTGTCTCAAATATCAAATAAACCAGATTTGTTGCTTACCCTTTTAAAGCTACCTTACTTATACAAAGGGCATAATTATTTTACTGGTGGCACCAATCTAATTTTACAGCCAGCCAAGACAAATCCAATAATAGCCAAACATTTATAGGTTTCTTCCAAGCCATCTAATTTTACGCAGCCCAACATTATAAACACTCTTGAGGTGTTACATAACCCATATAGTCCTGCATTTGACAAAAACCTTAAGGGAAACTACATTTTAAAAATAGTTTTATTTTATTTTTCAATGTTTCATGTTTTAAAGCAATGTTTAATGTATTTTTTATGATCTTTGTTTTACAAATAAACATGTAATACATGTTGCAACCATGCAATAGGATTCACAAAGCATTATAGGCTCTCCATAGAGAGAAAACAGCAAGGGCTGTTCAGGTGGTTATTCTCTAAAGACAAGAAGGATCCAGCCGTAGCTTTGGCTGATCCTTCGGCTCTCTTGGGCTGCCTCTGCCCTTAGGTTCCTGTACAGCAGCCAAAGGCAGCCGAGCCGAAGGCATATGCTTTGGATCGACTGAGCCGAAGTGACACCCGAAGCGTGGAGAACACAAATGACAGCTGCTTGTACAAAAAACACGCACACAGTTTTTGACAACTCCTTTATTTAGAACCCCACCCCGAAAAAAAAAGGATCCAACGTCATAATCCACAGGTCAATCACAATGACCGTCAGACGCCAACTCGTCAAAATAAAAAAAGCCTGCCGCCCGCCGAACCCGACCACTCCCGGCAGACTCACAACGCTAAATGAGCTATTTGACAGTTGCTGGCAGAATGTAAACACATCTGTTTATATTTAGCCGGCACCTGTCAAATCACTCTTGAAAGGTCCCTTGAAAGCAGATGGGCGCAACCAGCCGGGACCTTTCAAGAGCAATTTGACAGGTCCCGGCCAAATGTAAACAGATCTGTTTACATTCTGCCTGCAACTATCAAATAGCTAATTTAGCGCCGTGAGTCCGCCAGGAGTGGTCGGGCGGTGGGATTTAAAAAAAATTTCGACCAGTCGGCGCCTGTCGGTCATCGTTATTGACCTGTGGATCACAACTTTGGATCCGTTTTGGTTTTTATTTTATTTTTTTCTAATTAAAGGAATTGTCAAATTTCAATTAAAGGATTTTCTTTCAAAAGTCTAGTGTCTTTAGTTACTTTAACTCTTTAGTGAATGAGTAGGGGTACAAGTACCCCTTACTCATTCACTGGGTAGGGTGGCATCTGGGTGCCCCCTTTATGAAAGGGGGTACCATGCTGCAAATAAGCCCCCCTGCCCGCAAACCCCCACAACCCTGGCCCTTGTCTATATTGGCATGGGGACAAGGTGCTTTTCCAGGGGTCCTCGGGGAGCATCGGGGAATGCAGTGACAGTCTCTGATCCCTGCTGGTGGCGGGTGCAGTGGTCTGTGTTCCCACTGCCTCTGCCGATACAGGTGGGGAGAGCAGCGGGGATTGAAAGGAACACAGACCGCTGCAGCCAGCACCAGTGGGTAACATTGACGAAAATTGGGTACCGGAACAAAAATCGTTTTAGTCCCATTAACTACTCTGTCATTTTGTTTTTATCACTGAAAAATGGCCAAAAAACAGGGGGAAAAAATGTTGCCGACTAAATGAACACTGCTTGAGAGCCCGCACTGGCCACTAGAGAGCCCACACTGGCCACCAGAGAGCCTGCACAGCCGCCCCTGAAACCCTGCAAAGCCCTCCTGAGACCCTGGAGACATCAAACCATGTACCCGGAGGAACACAGGGTATGTAGCTTCATAATATTCAGCATTGCTTTATAAAGTATTGCTGGGATTTTTAGTCCTCTATAGCCAATGGTATTCTGTATTGCTGAGATTTGTAGTCTCTCTACAACTTGGAGTCTGTGGCGGATCTACCAGGCTCACAGCTGCAATCGGGCCCTGGCGCTCCACCACTGACTCCAAGCTGTAGAGAGACTACAAATCCCAGCCCAGACAGGAGGAAGAGGGTCCTGGTGACGTCAACATTTTCCACCAAAAGGCCCACCAAAATCCTCAGCACTAGGCCTGTGGTGCTCTTAATCCGGCCCAGGGGCCCAGGCCTAAAGCTGTGTAAGGGACCCCAAAATTTCTGATGGCTGCCCTGCATGGGGAACAAAAGTATTCACCCTCCAGAAGGAAGGACAGTGTCAGCACTAATTCAGAGATGATTTGAGGATCTACAGCCGAGTGATACACAAATAAGAGACATTTTTGTTAATAGTTAAGAGACTTGAATGTATTTTTTAAGATTTAACTCCTGAGTGTAGTGTCACTTTATTAACAATGAAAAACCGCCGTGTATGGCAGACTTTAATTGGGCACCCGTCCATCACTGGGGTTAGCTCCATAACTTTGGGTACATTAACATATGTGGTAGGATCAGGATGATGCTGTTCTACTTCATGCAGAGCTAAGGTTCTGTTTCTATACTGCACAATGTTCAGGGCCCATGTTCTGTCTCATATGCTCATCATGCTTACTTTTATTTTCCTTCTGGCTCTCTTTCATTTCCTATGCCTTGTCCTCTTTCCTCGCAGTTATTTGCCTGAAGTGAATAGCCGAACAGTGTTCGGCTCACTTCACTTCTGATCGGTCATTCACTCGGCTGCCCTCGGCAGCTTTGTGAATAGACCCCTATGTCTTTATCATTTTTTGTCCCTATTTTTCTCTAATATTCCTTTCCTTTGTATTTATTTAAACTGCTGTGGCTTCAGAGTTTTTCTGTATTGCATTCATCAGCACTTTTCTCTTTTATAATGCTCTTAAATTAATATTGACATTAAGCAAACTTTTCTAATATTTTATCTCTACTTATCTCATTACGTCGGTCCCTCTCATACTTCATAGAAACATGTTATTGGTTTCCGATCATTTTGTCAGTTATGAGACCATGGGATTAATTTAATAAGGGAAAAAAGGCTGTTCACTTTGCAAGTTAGGGCACATTTCCCCATTAGCGTAGTGAATGAAGTGAAGCTCTGCTGACTTCCATTTTCCAATCATGTGCAAAAATATACTGTTGTTTTTTTTTAAAAATTCCTTGCACATGATTGGGTATTTTTTGAAAAGGGAAATTTTACCACATTCACATAAGGGAACCTTCCCCTGAAAAGTGCAAAATCCCTTGCAAAGTGAACAGCCTATTTGCCATTAATAAATCAACCCCCATATTTTTCAGATAGTAGACTCATACAGTGTTTATAATTTATACTATTTAACCAAGTTATATATTATTCAATATAAAAACATTTTTATGGGGGGAGGGATAAAGTCCTGGGTCTCATTCTAAATGCTTGAACATATTATTATTTTTGTGTGTTTTTAGTGAAGCTGTTGTTTATTCCTTGTATTACATATTATTGCTCCCTTTTATGATATTTTCTTTGGTTTTTTTTATTGCTACAATGAATAAAAACCTTGCCGGATTTCTTATATCATCAAATTGGGTGCTCGTAGTGACTGCAGATGGCACTGCGGACAGCAGACTTGATAAAGATGGGGGGTCCACCTAATCAGGCTCAGAAATGATATATTTTTTATTTCAAAATGTTTGACATATATTTGCTCTCTTTTAAGTTATTTTCTTTGTCATTTTTTTTTATTGCTTAACCACTTTATTGTGGTGCAGTGCTTTTCCAGGAACCCTCGTCTACAGTTTTTAAGATGAGCACATAAAATTTGCTTTTAGTGAATTAGATAATAATTTGTGAAATATTTAACTTTTTTATTATTTGATAATTGCTAACTGACTTAAAAACTATTATAAATATAGATTTTTTTTCTTCTTTTAAAATATGATGACTAAAGCATAAGGAGCGATTTTAGTCATATCTTTTCAAAAGGAGGCTTATTTCATGTAGTAGTGTATGCTGGAGAGAGGAGATCCCTGCACTGAGTTTTCAGCACACTTAGACTGACAGTGACTAATTACCAATTTTTTCTGCATATGCCAAGCGTCCACTATGTTGGCCTTTCTGCATTCTGGTTAAAGGCTTGTATGCAGCATCTCAAGAGATGGTAGAGCCCACTGGAGAGTGCTTTTGACTTTCAGTTTGTCATTGAGGCCAAATGTGATGGCATGGATCTGCAGCAGGAAAATTACATCCCAAAAAAGGGATGTGTACACCCTTACAGAATCATGTATTTTGTAAAACAGCAGCATTTCAAAGTGTAGTTGCTGCTTTCTTGCCAGAGACTGACATTAGAAAAAAGGCTTTTTCACAGTGGAATAAAATGATATCTTAAACCTAATTATAGGGTTATGCCCGTGCGTGCCCGCTAGGGGGCGCGCGCGAGCAGAAAAAAATTGCCGTCTGGAGACGGCAACCCGCAGATGCTGCAGTGCCGTCCGTCCGTTTTTTTACTACGGGCGGACGGCAAGAGGTTAAAGAAGTGATATACTGTAGCTTTACTAAGGTTTAAAAAAAAACACATTTATAAAGTACATAACACTAATAAAATAAACTGAAGTATCAGTCATGTGACCTGCCAATGTCATATGACCCATCTCTTTTCCAGTCACATATTAAGCAGAGAGAACTACATGACATATTGTGAATCCACACTGCTGGTTGCATGAATGCAGGCCACAATGTAGACTTACATTGTGGTGTATAGTACAGAGCATATAGGGACATCCGCTCCCCATTATAAATGGAGCCCTGAGTATTTTACCAGAAAGACTATGGGGTCTATTCACGAAGCTGCCGAAGAATCTGGCAGTAGCTTCGGCTGATCCTTCGGCTAGCTTTGGCCCCAGGACCCCTTCGGTTCAGTAGAACCGAAGGGGTGCTGTACGGGCTATTCACAATAGCCCATACAGCTCCCGATCATGGCCAAGCGGCTCAGCCGAGCCAAACGCATATGCATCGGCTCGACTGAGCCGTGCTGAAAGCTTTTACTATTGGCTATTGCAAATGCTTTTCAATGGGAAAATTCTGACACATCGAGCGTGTCAGAATAAAGAAAAAAAGACACAGCACTGTTTCTCTCCTTGGCGGCCGGGAGCAGGAGACTCCCAGAGCGCCCAGGAGAGTTTTTTTTTCGTTTTTTTTTACAGCAGCAGAGCCGCCGGACAATAGAAAACTATTGACTATCAGCAAAGTATAAAACAGTAGCCAGCATGTTCGGCCGACCCAAAGCCACTCGAAGCAAGCCGATGTACGGCTGATTTCAACCGATGTACGGCTGAAATCAGCCGTACCAGCCTGAAGTGAATAGCCGAACAGTGTTCGGCTCACTTCACTTCAGATCGGTCATTCACTAGGCTGCCCTCGGCAGCTTGGTGAATAGACCCCTATAAGTGCAACACACATTTGGGGGGATTTATCAAAACTGGACCAGACAGAATCTGGAGCAGTTGCCCGTGTTAACCAATCAGCATCTCTCTTCAGTTTGCTCAGGTACGATTTGAAAATGAGACAGAGAAGCTGAGTGGTTGCAGTGCAAATCTGATCCAGATTTTGACTGCTCCAGTTTTGATAAATTCCCCCCATTCTATTTTCCATATACACAATATATTCTTTATTTTATCAAATGTTTAAAGGGAAAATGCATACAAACACATGTCTCTAAGCAGTATTGCATACAGAAGAGAATGTGCAATGACTCTAGTCCTTTTAGGTGCTCAAACAACATACTCTTTGCTAATTATTTTGAATCCATGTACCTTAGTGAATGACAGAGAAAGATGGCGCACAACTAGGAAGGCTGGGGCACAATTACCTAGACAAATTATATTTCCTTATCACTCTTCTGATTGAAAAAGTCAAGAAAATTGTTTGATATGGATGTATATGGATTTATTTTAGATATTTTCATGGATCTGGTTATGTTGGTAAGCTGCTCTTGTATTCCTACTGATCAGTTAGTATGCCCATGATTGTAGTTATGTCTTAGGTATGTCTAACCTTGTGCACTTCAACTTGGTCCATTGCATTCATTCATGCTTGATTAAAACAAAACTAATTTAAAAAATATCAGCAGGCTTGATTTTATGTTTACTGATTCCTAATTAAGATGCATTTTTGCATGCACCACCTAATGTATTGTTTTGGAAAACCTGCAATCTACAATGAAAAATGGGGGTGGTGAGGCTTTCATGTGCAGGTAAGCTGTTGAATCTCTTGTGTGGGGGTGTTACAAATAAGCACATTATGAGCAAGTTTGAGACTAAGCCAGCTAACCTACCAGCATGATTTTGAATCCGTAGGAGGAATCTGGGTCATCAAAGCAAACACAAGGAGATCATAGAAGTTCCAAGGAGATAATGTCCGTGGTCTAAATGAAAACCCAAGTGCTGCAAGGGAACTACTAACCAAGGACACCTTCTACTTCTCTAATCCAAAGGTCTCTAGAGTTATGCAGTTGTGTGGGTCCAATTTACCACTACATCAAAACTCGAAGGCTTCTAAGTTGGATCAATTTTCGACAGGAAGAAATCCAAAGGTAGTTGTTTTTTTTATTATTTAAAATTTGCATTTTACAGATTTGTTTAACAAATGTGTTAATATCTATTTTAAGCCTTATTTTTAGGATATTGCTTTTGATAGTATCTAAATATTTTGTTATTCATCTATTTGGTTGCAAATTATAGCGGGTAACTAAAGAGCCAAACCATTAAAATCACAAAATCTTGTTTATAAATAAGTTAATTATTTTGTGGGGGGGGGGGGGTTAATTACATTTTTCTTTACATTTTTACACATTATTGGAAACAGGAAAATAAGCAGCATGTCCAAACACCCCCCACACTGTGTATTGTGGCAGCTATTCTGCCTAGTGTGCGTGGTGGATAGAGCTTTCAGCAGCGCTGACCGAGAACAGCATGTAGACAGGTGTCCCTGGCAGCTGGAGGAGGATTTTACAATAGTTTAGCAGGCTGTAGCTGGATTAATACGTCAATGTAATTTGTTTTTTAAGGAATTAAGTCACTTCAGACCTATATAAATGAGATTTACATATTTCTGATGCTGTTTTCTGGTGGTATTTTACATGGTCCTAAATTGCAAATATTTACAATGCACAAGCATGCAGTCAACCTACGTTTGTTGGGATTGCATAAATCCCATTCTTAATGATCAAAATCTCTTAGAAAAACATCTGCAGAAATGGAGTATATTTCACACTGTCGGTTTCCAAACAGAACAAAATGCCAGATTCTGGGCAATCAGCTTCAATGACATGTTTAAACAGGATTCCACAAAAGTACTGCAATGTTATTTATTACAATAAAGAAGTAGAGTAATCTCTCAGACTATGTCTGTGTGCTGATACAAATACAGATGTGCACATTTCAGTCCTAAGAAAAGCTAATATATACTGAAAACAGCTGGTAACACTATCAGATACAAAGGCACTGGCCAAATGCTGTTACAAGTAATCATTTGGACAATGACCTTGAAATATTGCCCTTTATCAGGAATGATGAGGTGTGACTTTAATCTAGACGCTCACTTAGGATTTTTCAATTTGACAGCATAGGTTGCAGCTGCACTAAACCACCTTGACCAAAAGCATACAAAGTATGATACTTTCTGCTTTCATTAGCACCGAAGGAAATATGTTTCATGAGTATATAAAGGATATCTTCACAATTTCTAGCAGTTTCAATAATAGCCTTTGTATACAATGTACCAGGTGTATAACAGCTTTGTGTCATCTCTTGAGTTAATCACATTCATGGCTTCCATTGTTTAAAAGGTCATTATTATCAAAACAATTATTTTTAATGCTCCCAAAATCATCAATCCTTTAAATTTGTGCACACTTGTTAGCAAAAAGGTTTAACCAGCTGCTTTGACATATGTCTAAGTAATATTACTTTCTTTCAAATGACAAAAGTAACAGGGAAATACCTTGATGCCTAACTAAATTGAAAATCACACCAAGCACCTATAAAGCATGGTTCAATTTGCTCCAACAGGGGAAAAAATTCCTTCCTGATCCCAACCTTTTCCCAACCTTTCTGGGGACCTTGGCAGCCTTACTGTAAAGCCCAGTGCCTGTTTACAGTGCCAGCTTCAGTTTACAATTTTAAAGCGCCTGTATTGGCGCTTAGTATCGGATCGGCAAACTATATTTTTACATTTTTGCCCAAGCACTTACAGTCATCATATTTACAAATAGTTTCAACTCTCTGAGCTTGGCTTCCTTGACCTATCCTTTCAGTACAAGATCAAGCACAGTCTGCAACAACTGTCCATCTACTAGCTTGAAGAAGGGAAAAAGGAAAATGGAGGAGTGGGGAGCAGGGAAATAGTGTGCCTTGCTGTGTCATTGTGTTTGTGGAGACACCCCGAAATCTTGCAAATTTTTACTGAACTATTCCATTAAAGTGCCCCTGTGTCAATACTATGGACATATTTTTTTACATATTGGTAACAAGCAGTAAAAGAAATTAAAAACAAGCCATTTTCACCTCTTTAGCTACAAGTAATGTAAAGTAATTCATCCTCAAATATCATAAGAGAGAATCTGAAGTCTGGTTTCAGTCACTTTCTAACAGCTTATTGCAACACAGTGTGTTTAAATCACAGGGCCTACAAGCTGCTAAGTTGCTGCCATGGAGGAAAGTATAGGTGAAGAAAAACTGCAGTTTTAGTGCCTTTGGTTAGAATCTGGGGATGAGTTACTCCATAATGCATATAGCTACAGGAGTGTATGAGGCCTTCATGCAACATGCTTTTACTGCATTTTCAGAACATATAAATAGTCTGGCCACAGGTTCAGTTTAAGCTTTCTCTTATGCTTAAGGCCTTTGTTGTCTCAATTTATTTCTTGTACAATAACAACAAAAAAGGTTACGCAATCCTAATTCCCAACATACTTTCTCTATTGTCCAACTGAGAAAACTTGTTGTTAAGACCAATGAATCACGTTGTATGCAGTTGGCATATGACATATGTTTTCGCTAATCATAACCACTATTTAGTAGTAAAACTATTTTTAAATGACATCTTATAATTTTAGTTAACAACAGTCTGACAAAGAGATGTGTAATTTGCTTTCTTCTAATAACTTTTCTCTTTTTGGCAAGAAGGAAATGCCCAAGAGAGCGGCAGAAGAGACATGCAATTTGTGTAGGCAGGTGTGAACACTGGCACATCTGTAGCATTTTAATCTTGCTCATTTACATGTCCTGCTTCCCCTCTTTTGGTAAAACACTGCACATGACCATCCATTTCCCTCTTTGGCTGGCACACAGAAATCACTCAGCTTTTACGTGCGGCTGGAAAGCTGATGAGCAGCTGTTTTTAACCTCCGTAAATGAAGCCAACCACTGACTCGCCAGGATATATGGATGGGTTTGATTTTTTTGGAAGAGGGGTTGCATAAAATAAAAAGCTCAGGCAAGTATCTTATTAATATGCATCAGACTGCTGTTTTCTTATCTGGCAGAATGCACACTATCTTCAAAGAACCAAATTTTTTACATTACCCTGATCTCAAATTTAAGTGAGCTATTCTGCGTTCTGTGATCATCATCCTTTATCATTTGCAAGACAAATTAGCTTTTTTAGTATGGCAAAGGTCAATGTACAAAGTATGTGCAACCAATCGGTAATCATCTTCTATTGACCTGACTGCCCTAAACTGAAGGATGGTGCAAATTACATGCATTTTTTTCAATGTGTTCTTTGCGCTGCCAGAACAGAGTATGCAAAGCAATTAACTATGTATTGGTAGTATATAATTTCAGTTGGGGTAGACAGACAAGGTTATGTTGTGCTGTACAAAATTGTTTTATTCGCCAAACATTTTCTACCATTTATCTCTAGAAAATTAGGATTGGAAGGTAAATCTGTTGCTTTATTATACATCCCAGCCTAAACACTGCTAAATGTACTTTTATGTAGTGTAATCCTTAAAAAAAAATACCAGTGTGTGGGTAAACCCCTTTCCCCAATCCACTCACACATCTTACACCCCCAACCCCCTTCTTTCTTACCTTTTATTCTTTCCACTCTACATGGTCTACTTTGTAACCTATTGTTAACACCAGGCTCCTGTGTGGGCACTACTGTTTATATACTATGTACTGTGCAGCAATGGCTGGACAGACTATGGACATTTATATGTGTCACCTAGGTTTTTCACCTTCACGTGGTAAGGGACTCCATAGTTTATTTTTTTTAAAATTCTTTATTGACTGAAAAAGCGTCAAAATACACAGTAACCAGAAAGGAAGGGAGAGATCGGGTCCCCGGCTGGGTCCGACGCCGCAATCAGGGGTCCATGTTTCTCCGTGGGCCAACACCCCCCTGAGCGATCCGAGGGCAGGTATACCCTCGAGGACCGTCAGGGATGTCTGTGGGAGAGAAGAGTGGACTCTGAGCAGAGGTTCTGTGACTCCATTGTTTATTACAGATATAGAGAGAACAAACTTTTTTTTTTTCAAAATCTTAATAAGCCCTGATCTAAATCTTGGAGACTGAAAGCTTTATGTAGCTTTGGGTGGGATAAAGCCTCCTTCCCTAGGTCCACATCTTACCTGGTAGCAAGCTATCATTATTAGTCTCAGCTGTGCACAGGCCTTTATATATGTGAGCTGACTGATGCTCAAGGCTCTTTCTCACACTCTGTGCTGTGGGAGCCTGTTGCTATGTGAAAAGGCTGGCTGCTGCCAGAACACTAAAAATGTACAAGGGCTGCCTGTTTGTTTTGGTGAATACATTGGGGGTACCCTGTTGGTCCGGAACTGAGTACAGTTTAGTAAGCAGCTTGGACAACTCTAGAAGCTTCATTATCTTAATCCCTGACAGTCTGGTGGACCGTGCCATAGGCATGCCATGTTTGTTTTTGGCACTGAGTCTGACCTTTTTTTATTTTTTTTTATTTTTTAACCTTTTTGTCTGACTATATATCTCTGTTTTTATCGAGCATGTATCAATTTACATACTGTTGACTGACTTACTACCTCTGCTGGAACTCTGTTCCAAGCATCAACTTTTCAGTAAAGTAATACTTTCTAAAGTCAGTTTTGACATGTCCCTGTGTTCCTGAGCTTAGCTTTATATTAAACGTACTGCCTTCCTGAACCCTATTCATGCCCTTTAAGTATTTAAAGATTTTAATCATGTCATCCACCCTTTTCCTAAGACTGTACATTTTAAGTTCCTATTCTATTCACTTTCTTGCTGCCAGCGCATACTGTTTGCTCATTTTGCAATTATCTGAAATAAGCACTCCCAAATATTTTTCCTCTGAAAGCTCTGGCCAATACTGTACCCCCAATATAGCACTTTCATCTTGCAAGTGTAGTCACCTTAGCAATCTCACCATCGCCTCAACCAAGCCTCTTTAAAATATGGGATCTTCCAGAATTTAAACCCTGGACTTCTCACACCCTTGGAAAGAATCATACCCTAAACCAACAAGCCATGCATACATGGGGATGCAAAATACTACCATATGGTGGTGCTCTCAGTAGCAACACTCAGTGGAACTTGGGTGTGGTTAAGGACATCTAACACAGTGCAATACTGGGCTGTGATTTTCCTCTGTTTTGGGAACTGTGGGGGGAAAAACAGAAAATCAGTTCTGAAAATGTTTTTGAAATGAATGATGACACTATTTTGCCTGAAGGGGATATTGACACTTCTACATCAGAGGTACCTGACAACCTCCCACTAGTGGTAATTGTTGAGGGAGTCAGAGGAAACAACAAATATGCTGGTGGCCAGAGAAGATTTTGGAACACAGTTGCAGGATCCCAACTGGTAAATACATGGAAAAATGTAAAGGTGATAAATTGGCTATCCCAAGAACCAGACGTTATCCCCGTATACCCCCATTTTGCAGAATAACCAGGACCAACTGAAATAAGTAAAGATGGAACAGGAGCAAGTAATGGAGCTACTTGTTTTTGTCCAGTCTCAGACAAGAATGGGTGATCATTTAGGGGAAGAAAAAGGCATAGAAGTAGAAAGAGCAGCGTTTTTTTTCTGGCCCAGTATTTAAGCAGTTGAGAAGTGTTGTAAATCATGCCCTGAGTGTCTAGCTAATGCACTTTAACTACATTTTTCAAGTTCAATTAAACCTTTTCCTATAACTGAGCTCCCATTTGAGAGGGTTGCCACAGCACAACAACACATATTGGTTATACTTGACTTTTCCACCCGGTATTCAGGAGCAATCCCTCTCACTAACATGTCCTCTAAGGTGAACGATCCATTTCACATATTTTGTCATACCCGTATTCCTAATGAAATTTTGACAGAACAAGGAACCCTTTCATGTCAAAGGTAACCTAAGAGCTGTGTTTGTTGTTGTAAACACACCTTAGTGTACCAAACCCAAACTGATAGAATGGTAGAAAAGTTCAATAGATTCCTGGAAGGTTGATAAGGAGGGAAAAGCCTGGGGTGTCCTGTTATCATACTTAACATTTGCAATAAGGGAAATGCCACACACCTCCACAGAGCTTTCCCCATTTCAACTTCACTGAAAATAGCCCAGGAAATGGCAACAAGAGGCCATAACACACAAAAGTGATATTGAACACATTGCTCAGATGTATGATAGTAGCAGTCATGCCCATACCGGTAGTTTAGGAACATATGCAGCAAGCCCAAGAGGTTCAGGGCAGAGTTTATAAAGAGTCCGCTAAGATCAGAACCTTTAACCTGGGAGACATCTTTTTTCTACTTTTTTCACTCTTTTTCTGTTCTGCTCGGTGCCTCCGAAGGACCGAGCAGAACAGCCGAGCCAAATGCCGCTTGGCGGCACTCGGCTATTCTCTCACTGCTGTTCGGGATCTTTCAGAATAGCCCGAACAGCAGTGAGAAGCCTGCCAGAGGTTCGGCTCAGCCGATCCAGATGTTGGATCGGCTGAGTCGAACTCCTTCTGCACTTCAGGTCAGCCGAACATGCTGAGCATGTTCGGCTGATCCGAAGCCACACGAAGCAAGCCGATGTACGGCTGAAATCAGCCGTACCAGCCTGAAGTGAATAGCCGAACAGTGTTCGGCTCACTTCACTTCTGATCGGTCATTCACTCGGCTGACCTCGGCAGCTTTGTGAATAGACCCCTTAGTTTTGATGCCTAAATTCAGGTAACGTATACCTGAATTCAGATACCTAAATTCAGGTAACGTAGCAGGGCCCCTATAAGATCAGAGAGAAAATCAGAGATCTTAACAACAAGATATATCAGTCCTGAAAGAGAAAGCCCCTCCAAATATACCATGCTAACCTAATAAAAACCGGGAGAAATTGTAAGGCTCTATTAGCAGAAAATGACCATAAAAGATCACCACTGAAAGGTACACAAAAGGTTAGGATGTCAGAGACCCTGTCTGCTACTCAGATGCAGGAGGTGAGAGATTTATTGCAGAAAAATCAAAAGGTGTTATCGGAATTACCTGACCAA
The DNA here is from genome assembly GCF_000935625.1 of Nanorana parkeri. Classification (NCBI taxonomy): domain Eukaryota; kingdom Metazoa; phylum Chordata; class Amphibia; order Anura; family Dicroglossidae; genus Nanorana; species Nanorana parkeri. Next base: position 768,037 of record NW_017306507.1, on the reverse strand, counting down.
GCTAACAGAATTCAAAATGACTCTGTAACTGAGCTTTGCGTCAAAGTAAAGTTAAAACCTTATCGGGTATCTGAAGCTCAGACAAAAGATATTTCAGTAGAGGTATAGAAAATGTTAGCCCTTGGGGTTATGAAGGAGTATGACAGCAAGTAGGTATGTCCCATAGTGATAATCCCTAGGTTGGTTGGCAACCTGAGGTTATGCAGCAACTTGAGGAAAGTTAATGAAATAAGTGGATAAGCTAATAGAAATGTTAGCTCCCACTGGGTACCTCACCATTCTCAAATGGCAGGCTCCCATAAGATACAGGGCAAAGGAAAAGACAGCTTTTTTTACACCAGAAAGTGCATGGTTTTCCTTTTTGGCTTCAGCCCAGAATTTCTGGTACAAACAGATGCCACGGATTTTTGCCTGGGAGCAGTCTTTTCCCAGACAATTAATAGGAAGGAACATCCAGTAGCACACATCAGTCTGAAAGTAATCCATGGAGAGAGAAAACAGGATTAGTGTCCTGACTGTAAAATCCTTATCTTGATGTACATCACTGGACATAGGGAGATAATGTTGGAACCAAATAGTTATGCAGCTACCTTCAGGTAATTGGACACTAGCAAATCAAAGCCCTGTATAACCTTTCCTACCCCTTTAGTCTGAAGAACAGCCAGAAGAGCCAAAGTTCCCATGACCAGAGGCTTGAATGTTCATCTTGTAAAATTGGAAAAAGTGACCAGGTGGCAGATGACCAGGTGGCAGCCTTACAGATTTGGGAGACCTGAACCACCTGAAGACTAAGAAAGTCCACATGCCAATTTTCCTTGCCTGGGATGTGCATGGCAGACAGGTCCAGGATTTGAAGTTCCAACCAAGACAGAATTAGGTCCACTTCTTTTTGAATTGCATGACTTATGCTAACTCCCTGATGGTTAATGTAAGTCATGGCCATGGCATTGTCCAACTGAATCCTGTCCAGGTGACCGTGTAACTAAGGGTTCCAGGTTGAAGGGACCACCGAATCACCATGGGCACTCGGAAGCTGAATCCCTTTAACCATGAGGTTCCCAGGATTAAGAGAGCATACATCCATTGTCATTGTGAGCCCCTCTAAGACCATTAAGAGGAAGGATTTCCCCAATTCCAGCACAGTGTTGGCGATCCACCATGCCAGGGCAAGCCTGGCTAGGCCAAGTGAATGGGGAGGTCCAGGCATGGAATGTTGCTCCAATCCACATAATCTGTTAATCGCAACCAGGTGTTGATTGCATTTGCATAATTGGAGCTAGGAGGTGTTATTAACCTGCCCAGATTGAGGTGTTAAAACAGCATTGCATGTGGCAGATAATAGATGTTAGTTCATGATCCTAGAGGAATATAATTATTAAAATGAATGTTAACCATTTGGGAGGAGCAGAGTAGAACATGTAAAGGTGTAGCCCTTCTGCTCATCCTCCCCAGCCCTGCCTTAGGGGCCGGCTCTGTGACACCCCCTAGAGGGCTGACAGAAAGATGCTGCAGAGGCAGCTAAGGAAGCTCTAGTTTTATCATCAAGAAGTTCATCACAGAAGAGTTACCCTTAAATATCTGGAAATCATTGTGGAAAGCTTTGTTTGGGGAAGAGCCATTCAGACCCCATCTTTTGTTTATTGAACTGGACTCTGTCAGAACTCATGAACCCAGAACTGTTAAGTATTGTCATTTTGTTCCTTTTTATTTTACTGTTGTTATATATTTTGTCTCTCTTTATTAATATATTTTTCTGTATATTTTTCTGCAGTGTTTCTTTTATTAAAGGACGATCTTAAAAAATTGTTAATCTTATCTCTACGCTCTAAATACGAACTTAAAGTATTCTTGCCTCTGTGAAGAGCGCTACTGTATAGTGACACCTGTCATATTCCTGTCTGAGAGGACAGCGGTATCATAGGCTTTATTTTGCTGGGATCAGTCTGTGTTTCCGTTAAAACACATGGTGGCAGCTGACGTTTGGTGTGTAAAGGGTTAACTCCGGAGTCAACCAACCCTAGTGATGATCGCTCTCAGTCTGCTGGCCTGAGACTGTTGTCCTGCGAATTGGGAAATCTCTGTGCAGGGTAAGGCTGAGAGCGGTATTGCCACGTCCTTGTGACGGCTCGCTCGGTTCAGAACTGCGTATAGTCAAGTGCGATTGATGTACAGAGGGTTCGGACCAGGCGAGTACGTCACACCCCACTCCCAACTTTTGCCCAAGTGGAGAATGACCCATTTATTAATACCCTCTGGGTCCGTTCCACCAGCTAGTTTTCCACCCATGCACATCAATCTCCTGGGTTCCCCACAGCGCATGGTTTCTACCACTGACTCCTGTGTCACTACTGTGTCTTTTAATGGCGTGGGGGTTCATGAGAAGAACCAGTGGGAGTTGCAGTGGGAATTTCAGTGGATGATTTCTCTTGAATGCAACAGTATTCTGGTGATGCATGCACCAGGAAAGACACGTTAATTTCTGTTTTTGCAGGTATACCTGTCTCAGACTTTTTTTTCCTACAGGGTCATTTTAAAGTGTACAGGTGAAACTCGAATAATTAGAATATCATGCAAAAGTAATTGCAGTAAGTTCTGCAAAAGGGGCCCAAACCAAGTACTGAGTACATATGCATGCTTGTACTTTTCAGAGGTCCGATATTGTTCTATGTACAATCCTTGTTTTATTGATTGCATGTAATAATCTACTTTTTTGAGGTTGTGGATTTGGGGTTCTTGGGGTTTTCATGAGCTGTAAGCCATAATCATCACAATTATGACAAATCACGGCTTGAATTATCTTGCTTTGCATGTAATGAGTCTATCTCATATATTAGTTTCACCTTTTAAGTTGTATTAGTGAAATAAATGAACTTTGCACGATATTCTAATTATTCGAGTTTCACCTGTATGTCAAGCTTAAACCTTTTTTTTTTCGACTTTCGACTTTTTACTGCTATCCAGGGCTCTGTCGGAGAGATTCCCATGAATCCCTGTCCTACTGACTACATATTCACCAGAAAGAAACACCAACAGAATTAAAAATCTGACAGGGGTTCTGGCCTTCCCCTACTCGACTACAAAAAAAGCATTTTTATGTCTGTGAATGTTGCTGTTGGATTGTTCTTGTCAGAATGTAAAGGGAAATCTTTCTAAAGGCGCCCGGAATAACAGTAAAATCAAGACAGAGGTTGCAACCCCATCTCTAGCCATGTTTTGGCTGGACACACTATTTAACCATTACTGGGTGGTCCCACTGATTGCTAGTGGAAAGCGGGGTAGGGGGTACTGAGATACCTTAGTATTGGGTGCTGTGGTACTTTACATATGTTTGAACACCGCACTCTCTGTACTGTGTATATATCTGACCACTACACTCTGCAATCTATAAGTAATGTACAGCACAGCATATAGAGTGCAGTGGTCACTGGTATGTAATGTACACTGTATTTTACATGCACTTGAATGCCATACACTGTTTGATGTGCTGTGTGAGATATACCCCTGACTTCCTTACGCTTTGCTGTACATTACATACTCCTGAGCTCTGCACTGTGTGTATTACATACTTCTAACTGCTGCAATCTGTACGTTTCATGTTCCTGAGCTCTGCAGGAATTTGCTGCTGGAGGCTTGGACTTTTCTTTTGTGGTGAGAAGGCGCTCTTGCTCCCAATTACTTTTTTTAAGTAAGTATCCAAGAATTTGCCAAACAGGTATTTCCTAGTAAAGGGCATGTGTCCAAGGTGCTTAGCTCTGCAGCCAGAGGCTCACAGGTGGACAGACAAAAGACCGATTCTGGAGTTTCGTTTGAGGATATCTGTCAAGCCATCGACACAGTGGTGCAAGGCCACAGGAAAGAGCTCTAGCCATTTAGAGTGGCGGGGTCTGTCAAGATAGACCCAGGGTCCCTAGCTTTTGACTACACAGATGTCTGACACACCGCCATGGTGGCAGCAGCAGGTTTCATAGTAGGGCATGCATGCTAACAGAACAATGAAAAGTTATAAGACCTTGTCATATCTTGCACATCATGACTATTTTACTTGTACCATTCCCAGAATTTTCTAGATTTCCATAATAACCTATATATTTCAAGCCCAATATACTCTGGATGAACTGCATGCATCCTCTACTAGAGGAGAGAACGGCTCCTCCCACAGTGCAGAGAGTGGCCCCGAGGAGGTAGTGTGTGGCTCCAGAGAAGGCACATGGTGGGGGACAGCTGGAGACATAGTGTGGGATGAGCGGCACCGAAGTCAGCACAGGGGGCGGAGCTGAGATCATTACAGCAAAAGCCGGAGCCCGGTCCACTCAACTACATGATTACCGCCGGGTCTTCCTGTTTCAATATTGTGCTCCTCCCGGCCAGCCCGCTTATCGCTACCCGGCAGCCCCCCGTTGTTATGCCACTGACTCCCGGCGACCCCTGGCAAATTGTCAATCAACCCCCAAGGGGGTCCCGACCCACAGGTTGAGAACCGCTGCTCTACAGGGACCGTTAAATTCCTGTTCAAATAAGCGATAACTGAGAGGAGTTCAGGAGGCATGTGATGGTTATGAGATCTCGGCACCCTAAAACTAATTAGGAAGCCCCACTGTCCCCTTAGTTTGTTGAAATTCATCACTTCTAGTTATAATTCAATCAGTCTGCCCATTAAACAGATATGTTTTTTGTGTTTAGACAATCTTTAGATTCCAAAGCAGCAGAAATGCTTATTAGGCCTGTGGTATAGCCTTTTATGGCCCACTCCTTATCGGGTACAATAAAGAACTACCAGTATGTAAAAGCCAGAACACTAACTAGTTATCACTTGACAGATCCCAGCCTGAACTTGAAACTAAGTTTAACCTTAAAGGAGAACTATGGGGTTAGGGCTTTTCCCCATAGTTCTCCTAAGGGTAACGGGAGGACACAAACTAGTGTCCTCCCGTCACCCAAAGCTCAGTATACCGTGAGCTACAGCTCGCGGTATACTGAGACACCACAGCCGGAACGGATCCCGACAATTCTGTCTGGATCCACCCAGCTGCATGAGTGACAGCTGGCTCTGCCTATCTAGAGGCAGATCCAACTGTACCCGCCCCCCTCCCCTGCCCGTTCCGCCAGTCAGCGCTGGAGGATCTGACAGGGGAGGGGGGGGGGATCCCTGCAGGGAGCCGTGATTGACAGTCACGGCTCTCTGCACGGATAGATCGAGAAGCGAGTGAGCGCCGGTATGTGTTTGCTCACTTCCCGATCTACTGAGCCGACATGTGACAGTTTCATTGTCACAGGTCGGCTCAGATTATGAGGCTGAGTGAAAATCACTCGCCTCATAATTCTCCTTTAAGTTGAACAATATCAACTTCAACAAAATTTGCTAATTTGCAAAGATTATGTTGAAATATCACTTTTATCTGACTAAACAATTTAGGGTCTACAAAGGGCAAATCATGGAGCAAAGTTTAATTTTTGGTGAAATTTTCTTCCAGGCTGTTTGTCATCTGATTGATGACTACATAGAAAAACTGCAACTAAAAACATTAAATTAGGTTAGATAGGGGTTTATTCTGTGACAATAGCCCAGGGAGTCTTTTTTCCTGGTGAGCCTTTTCCAAGTAAATGGATTTCAATTGCAGCATTAACAGAATCTTCCAGAAGAGAACCTCTTGCCTTTGTAACAGATTATTCCACCAATGTAGTTAGATTGGAAAATAATTCCTGAGCTTCATAATTTAGTGTTTGGCAATTTCCACTATTCACCATGCTTATAAAATATCTCATCCACGTGTTTGCTGATACTCTGAAACTGGACTAAGAATATTGAGGATCTGCATAAACAAGAATGAGATAAACAAGGTTTCATATTATGTCCGAGCATGAAGCATATTTCTGGCCTCACTCACAGCTTTACTGTCAAATCTAAGGGATTCAGCAATGTGTGTGAAACAGTACAGTAGAATGATACACAATTCCTTTTATTGGTCTACAGTGGATCAACTGATGGTACTTGGCTTGTTGTTTTCAGCTCTACCATCTAGTATACGTCTAGAGAGCTTTTTCATGGCCATGACCCTGACTGCAGACCTGTTCAGTCCAAAAGAAGAGCATTTGTGTGACTGTGGGAAAAAAACAAAACAAACATTCAAAATAATTATTTCGCTGGAGTGGCACATTGTGTGACCTAAATACTCACCATATTAAGTACATGAGCATAGCGCCAAGTTTATGCAAATTTCCATGGAATTCTTTTGATGTGGGCCTGTACTCCATTACAGCTCCAACTTTGAATTGCAACACAAACAAATGAGCAGCCAGTAATGATAACAGCAAACAAGGAGAACCTTTCCAACTGCTCTTTTAGAATACCATACAGGCTTTTCTCCAGTTGTGCTACTAACGTTAAGTAAAGAGAAAAGCCTCCTCTGCACCATTTCCCACATATCGCAGGAGTATACTGCTTCATTTTTTTTACTGCGTACTGTCCATTTCTACATTAAATTTAACAGCTTCTCTATCATCCTAGCTTAATTTTTGTTTTACCATGCTGCCCATGATGGAGGTTAATTGATTAACTAAAGCTTAGCTTAATAATGTTACCCTTCCATATGCTTGTAGAAATTATCATATTTGCTAAGAAACAAAACAAGCTCCAGAAAATGACCATGATTTCAATCAGGGATACATAAAGTATGAGCAGCTTTCCTTTGAGGCCAAGCCCTAGTTTGGCAACACACATAATTATATCAATTAGCCTCTTCTTAATCTCACATTTTTAAAGTATCGCGGAGGTGCCGAGCAGAATAGCCGAGCCGAATGCCGCTCGGCGGCATTTGGCTATTCACTCACTGCTGTTCGGCCCCTAAGTGAATAGAGGAGTGCAGCAGCAAGCGAGCTGCCAGAGCTTCGGCTCAGCTGATCCAGATACTGGATCAGCTGAGTCGAAGTCCCTCTGCACTTCAGCTCAGCCAAAGTAACACATTACATACTATTCATTAAAATACCTATGCAAAATATAATTGTATAATTGTAGTAGCAATGTTTGGGAATTGTTGGTACCTACCTAGGACTAGGTCAGAACACTGTAAGATAGCAAAGGACTTTTTGCTATGCTGTGTTTGGCTTGCTACCTGTTGACCTGCTGATGGCATTTGGGTTTGGGGATCAGTCTTTTAGCAAACAAAGAAAATTCTATTTTTAACATAGGCTTTTTAAACTCAGTTTAAGAAAAAGATGGTATGCTTACCTCAAACAAAGGCTCCATGTTGTCAGCTTCTAGAAGACATCTCTGTGTTACACCTTGACTAGGGAATGCTGACCTTGTGATGGCATCAGGAATGGGTGGCTGCTGGAGGACACCAATGTGTTACATTTTGTTGGTGCACATTAACTTGTGGATGGCATCAGGATTAGGGAATGCTGCTGCAGAACATTAATGCTTTACTTGTTGCTTGATGTACATTGATTTGGAGGCGGCTTTAAGAATGGGGCAGTGCACCTGGGCTGTGTGTTACATCATGGTTGGTGTACATTGGCCCAGGGATGGACTCAGAAATGATTCTGTTGGAAATAATGAGGTTTTCAAATATTACGATACCAACCAAAGTTTAAGACATTTTAGGTTTGAGGTTGTAATACCTTGAAAAAAAGGGTAAAATAATACTTTGCAGATGATAGTTTAATTCTTTTGCAGCCAACAGGCGGAGTTCCATGTTCCCTGTCCCATGATGTACATCTTTTCCTTTGTGCTTGTAAATTGCATATTTACCCAAACCCACTCAAATCCCAAAATTACCAATCCAGAAGTGAGTGAGTCACCCCCAGAGCCCCAAATAAATTATACCATTCTTACTGTTCCACTGCATATAGTTTCTTAATTTTCAATCATTCAGTCAATTAATTAAATTAGTTTAGGCTTTTCCAGCTCACTTACTAAAGAAGATGACCTGACAATACCCAGCTTTACCAATGCACCAATGGAGATTACTTTAGGCTTTTCTGGTTCACTTACTTGATGAAGATGGCCCCGTGCTGCTACTCCATGTGTCTCTTCCTACCAGAATACCTGGCCCACACAGCCAGGTAGCTCAGCAGTGTAGTCTCCTGCAGTTCCCATGGCACGCCTGCAAGATGGTTTCTATTCAGGTTGCCTAGATAAAGTTTCTGCGCACAGTGTGAATTGAAGGGCATGGCATGGTTGGAGGCCCTGAAAGTGGCACAACTGGCATAGAGAGGCAGGCATGACAGAATTTGACTGGATGACCGGTAGATTGACAGAAAGAAATTACTCAATACTGACAGACTCCCCTCTGGGTACTGTTTGATTTATTTTTCTGCCACACACTCAGGGCCCATCGCAGGATCCTTCAGTCCTGTCTGCCTCCTGGTGAGACCTGCTATTATACCCAAGTAATTTATTTATGTATACACAATCAGTTAGTAACTTTATCTTACCATTTTTGGTTTTGCCTTAGAACATATAAATGGCAGGGGAACGTTGGTGCCATGGTTGCCTAAGTGGGAAAACAGGCAGGAACTCTATATACTACTATTGGCATTTTGTATAGGATATCTGTTTGATGCTTGACTTTATATGGCTAAGCGGTAAAATGTTAGGGGGAACGCTACAATACAATAATAGTTAATTCCATGTTAGGAATCAAATTGCTTGGTAAGAACATGAACTCTTTCTATAATTAAATGTAGCAGGCCAATGAGGCAGATTGAATACTTTATCCCTCAACTTCAAAAGCATTTAATATGGTAAACATTAGTGACTGCAGCAGCAATGAACATTAATTGATACAAGCCTGGAAATATAACCCTTTTCTGTAACAAGGAAAATTGGTCGAACAATTCCAGACAGCTAAACTGTTGTAGTTTCAGCTTAAGAAAAAAATTAACATTTCCCAGGCAGCCAAGCTTTTAGGCCAGAATCACACCTGTGTTACATAGCATGACACTATGCATGCTTTAGTAAATTGCTGTGCCATTAACTTTGAGCGCAGCTGCTACCGTGCGTTCCCAAAAGTAGGGTCAGGTGCAATTTTCGCAGTGCTTTGGCACCTTATTAAAAATGAATGGGCTGTGGTAACAAAATGCATGTTAATGCAACAGACATTAAGGTGTGACATATCAAAAACCTTATTGGGGGCTATTCACATCACAGCGCACATGCTGATGTGCATTTACAATTGTGCTGCACTGCAATGTGATTTTAACATGTAATTATTAGGTGCTGTAACACTCTGCAAAGTGTTGTAGTGCACTGGAGCGTGATGTGCAAAAATACAGCATGTTCCATTTTCCTACAAGTGTGTTGGTGTTAACTGGGTGCTTTAGAAACAAGACAAATTGCCTTGTCTTTGCTTTGGGGCTACATTGAGGAATGCAACCCGATGCAGGTGATGTGAATGGGACCTGAAATAATGTATAAATGTTCAAATAAATCTACTGATGATAAAAACTAAGTAGACTATTGTTAAAGCCCAAATGAAGTTTCACACCTTAAAATGCCTTTTTGCTTCCTTCCCTTCCACATCAGTGTCCTGTGCTGGCAGAGCTTAGTAAGAGCCACATCCCTCAGCACTCAAGTGTTCTCATATAGGCTTGTATTGCAGAGATTGGGATGTGGTGTGTCAGAACAGGTCTGGTACTGAATGCAATAGGTCTAACTTGTGTGCCTACTGAACTACATAATCAAATGTATACACTCTGCACGATTGCTGTAGCAGGAAAGTGAAAGTAAAGGTAAGAAGGATTGAAAATGGAAGTTGTTACTACTAGCTGACTGCATATCTACACTCACAAAGTACTTTATTAAAAACACCTGTACTTGCCTATTGATGCAATTATCTAATCAGTCTCTGATGCGGCAGCAGCATGCAGAAAACCATGCAGAAACAAGTTAGGAGATTTAGTAATTGCTCACATAAAACACAGAATGAGGAAAAATTGTGATGGTGCCAGACAGGGAGGTTTGGATATTTATGGAACTGGAGATCTCCTGGAGTTTTCACTCACAACAATCTCTAGTGGGTGACGGTTCTGATGATGCAAACACCTTGATGATGAGACAGTCAAAACAGCACAAGACTGTTGGCTTTTATTCTTTTTAGTCAGGAACCGAAAGCTGAGGCTGTAGTGGGCACAGGCTTACCAAAACTGGACAGTTGAAGACTGGAAAAATGTAACTTGGTCTGATTAATATCAAATTCTGCCGAGCTGCACAGATGGTAAGCCAGTCACCAGATCTGAATCCAATAGAATACCTTTGAATACCTTTGGAATGTGGTAAAACAAGATATTCACATCATGAATGTAAAGATGACAAATATGTATGTAGGTACTTGTATCTATGGAAGCAGATACTGTAAATTTGTACCAGCCACATAGGGATGGTGTGTTGTTTACAGGTTGTTCATTCTTAACAAGCAGCACAAAAAAGGTAATCACTGACCTCTGTATCTGCAGCCGCTGTGGAATCATTTATCCCTAAAATTTGAAGATGCTTTCCCAGGAGGCAGTGCTGGGGAACAGAAACATCACAAGTACCTACTGGAAGTAGCTAGAAACCAAAGTAAGTATTTGTATACTTCTAATGTTATGGGTGTTTTCAGCTTTTAGTTATTTTTTTTTTATAAGGGGGATCATTAATAAGTCGACCTTGCATTTTCATGTAAGGTCTGATTTAAATTATAATACAAATGGGAGAATACAAAAAGAGGAGTAAGACCCACCTAAAGGTAAAATTTACTTTCATTCTTTGAATAACACTTTCTGTTCTAGGTTAGTTGCACTCACTCCTCCACTGTATCTATCGGTGGGGGCATGGCAACTTGAATGTTTGCCTTTGTTTATCTATTACATGGAGAATGATGGGATAAGTAGTGAATAGAACACTTAAGTTTGCTGTCTGTTCAGCTCACAGAAAGTGAAAAGGACATTTCTAGCAACATCAACAGGTATTTTCTGTAAACAAATGCAGCCACCACATCTGAGGACTAGCAAAACCCTTGGACCAGGTATTTTTTCTTCAGAAAATACATACATGAAGCAATATTACTAGTATACTGTTGATTCCCTAATAAACGTGTGGAAATGTTCTGGAGCTATAGTGATAACAAATACGTTACAAGAAGCAATATATTCTAGTACAGGGGTCGGCAACCCGCGGCTCCGGAGCCGCATGTGGCTCTTTCATCCCTCTGCTGCGGCTCCCTGTCCAGGGGTGGAACTACCGCCGGGGCCTCATGTTGTAGGGGGGCCCAGTGAGGTCCAGTCCTGGGCACCCCCCTGGTGAAATATGCGGCAGTGTGGGGTCCCCACACTGCCAACGGGCTTCACAGCAAGGGGGTGGGTCCTGTGACTCACCTCCTCTCCCGGCCGCGTCCCTAGTAACAGGTGGCGGGAGAGGAGAAGTGTGTGTCACATGCCCCGTCCCCTGCAGTGCACACTGTCTTTCTGGGATGCTGGCTGTGAGGCTTGGCAGGTGAGTCCAAATGAGGAGCGGGGGGGAGCTTTGGTGGTACGGGTGTAACTCCACACTGTGTGCTGTTATTTCATTTAATTAGAAAATTGGATTATAATGGGGAATGTTGGTTATTTCCTTTAATTAGAAAAGTGGATTCTAATGTTGCCTATTATAATCTATTTCTCTGATTAAATGATTAGATAGGGCCGCTGTTCTATCAAAGTTTGTGACTAGGTTGGAATGTGTGACCGGTGACGTGGTCACACATTTCAATGTAATCCAGCCCAGTTTTTTGGCGGTGGAATGTGTGACCACCATTAGGTCAAGCATTCCAACGCTTTCTCAGCTGTTCAAGGGCAGATCGGCATCGCAGATGGTATGTGCAGGAGAACCGATCTGCCCTGGAACAGCTGTTCGGTCCTGAAATGTCTAGGTCTGACCTAACGTTCCTCCTGAAGACGTCTTTGATGACAAAATGCGTCGGGGCATGGTCTATCTGGCGCTACACTGATGTGGAAGTGCAGGCTGTGTTGTTTTTACCGGATGGTCATTGCTCACGCTTGTGGTGGGTTTTTTAAAAGTTTATTCCAATAAATTCATCTCGACCTACTAAACTATGAGAGGCTCTTTTTTCTTATAATTGCGGGGACCTCATCATCTATGGGATCTCGTTGCGGAGACATAGAGAGAAAGCACTGGGCAGCCCGCCTACATACAACCAAGCCCTGTGGCTGTGAGCTTATATCCATCGGCATCTGGTGACTGTGCACTCTTAAGGGGATAAATGTGTGGCACGAGGCGATTCTTACAACTACTATCAAGCACTTTGGGACTTTCTTTGATTCAACAATATTACTTGCAATATCACTTGCACTTTATTGACTATTTATTGAACTAATTAAATTTGCACTTTATAATATACATATATTTATCATATGAACTAATACCTATTAATTTGTATTGGATATCAAGGTTATATATATATACAATTTTTTCACTGTGGCCCAACGAAGTACTGATGGGGTGGTCATAATAATCTGTCCACTCAGTGTACATCCTATTAACTTTAATTAATCAATCACAACTCTTTTTTACTTTTTGTCATATCATTATGTCTATGGTTGATCACTTATATCTATATTATTCACTAATATAAGGTTAGGAGCGCTGCATATTCATCTATTCACTCACTATTAGACTCAGAGTCTAGGTTGCAGCAGCTCTAATTTTTCATTTTAAATATATTGGATTTACAAATGTAATAAATAATTGAATTAATTTATTATTTATTTATTATTTATACCATTACTTAGCTCCCTGGACTAAGTTTATTTTCTCTGTCAGGGCCCTCAGAAATACACAGCGCTTTAGGATACGGGCAAGCCTCCCCTGTGTGACTCCAACATGGCACTTACATGAAGATTAGATCCAAGGCTCTGACAGATAAATGGGTGGCCAATGACATCAGTCAGCATCCCAGGCTGGTTTGTTGACTTTCAACAGCCGTCTTGGAAGTAGTCATTTGCAGTGGGAATGTGGTGAGAGAGGATCGTTGTGATGTGGGTCGCCATGTTTGTCGCTGTGACGTGAGTCGCCATGTTTGTCTGTTGTGATGGACTTACATCTTTTGACCACACGATTGACGGTAAATTTACATCAGGGGACAATGTTTATTTCTTTTTTTGATTCTTTTGTTACTTC
>NW_017306507.1:747384-749884 GCF_000935625.1 Nanorana parkeri | reverse complement strand
ATGGACAGCATTTTTAAACTTTTTTTAAAAATTATTTTTCTAATACATAAATTAAGGATCCGGAGAGTTTTAACCCAAGTCCAGTTCCTACACAAGCAACATTTTGTTTACTTAAAAATGGAAATACAATCTATTCCCATTGCAAATGCTAAAAAAGGTAGCTTTACAAATGAGGGCACATTTAATTAAAAAAAAAATCTTAACAAAACTATACAGTGTACAAATAACTGTCTGCAAGGTTCATTAAAAGACCCTCACTTCTCACTATTAGAGCTTCACAGATTCATTCACATAGTTCTTGTGTTTTCAAGCTGCCCTTCTGAACATTACCCCACACAGCTATATTGCTATTAATTAGGATGAACTCTTTGCCATATCTATGTCTCCTTCACTGTAATATTCCCTTTCTTTAACTGAACCAAATTGTCCATGTCACTCCAGGGGAAACAAACTGCAGGGCAGCACCAAGAGGCCAAGACTGCAAAGCAATGAAATCAGAGGATGGGCGGTGCACACAGGATCATTAAAGGCATTTGTTAAGGTTGAAAGGTTATTAATGAATGGGAAATAAAGGGAGTTGAAATACTGTTTTAAAATATTTTTTTATTTTTAAGTGCAGAAAATTCTCCCTTAATTTTTGCAGAAATGTTTATGCCTGGCTTCCTCAATATGGTCTATAAAATGAAACCCTAAATATATTTTTGGGAAGTGCAACACAACAGCAGACCACCTCTACCAGGTTTGTTTAATAAGGGCAAGAAGAGTGTGCAAAATGCACATTATTAAAGGTTGTATTGTCATATTAAAACATAGTTGAGTTTCTCATAAGGTGCCCATACACAGGATGATCAGGCAGTTAAAGACCTTTGTTTGCTATTAGTGGGTACAACAGTCTGTAAAAGATTTGCTCATCCATGTTGATAGCCAGAGCTGACATATATGGGTGGTCCAGGCAGGGGCCAAACACTACCATGCAGGTAACCAGATGAAATGAAGAATCCTTTACTGACAGAAATATGAAGGCTGACTATAACCTAGATCCTACTAAAATGCTATTTGCTTGGCTATCTGTTGCTTAGTTATTTTCTGAGTCTCTTATGTAAAGTATACTGCCAGAAAAGTCAGACTTCCTGATCTGAATAGTTAGTCAAAAGTGAATCAAAGTGTTGGAAGTCACTTAATGAGCATGACAGCCAGCAACCAGGATTTTCAGAAGGAGAGGTCAACAAGGTTAGTTCTCTAATTACAGGTTTCCTTTAAGAGCACACATTGTTGTGGTCCTTGAATAACAGAATATTTCTTCCTGCACAAAAATATCTGAGTGCATAACTGTAGGTGGGAAAAGTCAGTAGAAGCCCATACACGTGCTGCACATTGCAGTGGAGCTCTAAAACGAGCCTTCTCTGCAGATAACCTGTGTGGATCTGGTATTTACATGTAGGTAAGACCAGTTTTGCTGCTAGTTAAAAACCACCTGAAATGTAATGGTAGTTTTTATTAACCTTAGAACTTATCCAAGTGTAGTTGCATAATAGTAAACAAATAAAATAAATAGGAAGGTGTAGATGTTGAAGAATCGGTAAGAAACCTTGCAAAGACACTACAACTACAGTTTTTGCTCTTTTTTTGCAAAGGGGGAAACTTTGTTTTGCTGAATTAATGTGTTCTGCAAGGATTGTCTGTTGTTCCTCAAGCCACTTTAAAAGTACTGGACTATACTTAAAAAAACAACATTTCATTTTGCTACATGAATGCAGATATACCAGTCTAACTTTGTGATTTTGCAATAACAATTCTTAACAAAGGGAGAGATTAATGAGTACACAGATATAAGAATAATTATCATTGTAGTGGCTGCACAAGTTCATGTTTGCATTAGTTTTCCTGCTGAGCTATTGAATATTTTAAGAGATCCGCCTGAGCAGATGAATCAAATGGAGTTGCCACATAATCCCAGTTATAACTATTCATTGGGTGATTGGCAGTGAGAACAATAATACATTTAATTGTATGAGGATGTGGTCACCAGGGTTCCACAATTCTGCTGCCATGTTTCACTTATGTGTATTTAACTGATGAGTGAATTCACACTAGGGGGTTTGTAAAATCATATTAAATAAAGAATGTTCACTGAGATCAACTAGGCAGTTATCCACTGCCTTGTAAAGTGATCGATTACTGACATCAATTAAATTTAACTGCTGTCTGCGCAAAGCCACTGCTTAACGAACCCCACTGAATGCTGGATAAATATACATCATAGATATTTTTTAACACAGACATTCTGAGAGAATTAGCTATTCTGAAATGCTATGGCTACTAATACTGATGTATGTTGTTGGTATGATCAAATGTTACCAACAGTAAACAAGATGGTTGTTTCCCTTTAAATGGCAAATTTACGTTGTTGCAGGGTTATGGAGAAAAGTAAATAGTATTTATTATTTAGTGATTTACTAAAAAAAAAATGTTTTTACACTTACAAGAAATCCCCAATCAG
>NW_017306507.1:746710-747221 GCF_000935625.1 Nanorana parkeri | reverse complement strand
AAGAAGTGAGTGTTTGGGGTTTTTCTACTCACCTTGGGGTGTTTCCATTTCTCCTGTTGCATTCTGCATAATATAAAATAAGTGAAAAATCCAACAGGAAAATTCAGAGCCCTCAAGGTTTGGGTGAAGTGACTTTTAAAAGGTGCTAAAATCAACAGAAGATAGCTAAAATGCACTGCCGTTTAAATGAAATACCATTTAATTTACACGTTCTCTAACATCTGGATTCCATCAGCTGGAGAATCCTGTGGTAAGATCCTTGTAAAACAAATTGTACAGTGAAATATATTAAAGTCTATTTTCTAACATATTCCAGTATTCAAAGGTGGGTAAAAATTAGTTTAACTTATCAGATCAAGTCTTGATAATAAAGAACTAATTATAAAGAAAAAAAAGCAAAATGTTTCATTTAGTTTTACAGTAGGCAATATTGTCACTTTGCAGTCATGGCCACTATGTGGGCATTCTGCTTTGCAGCAGCCTTGTAAAATTCCATTTGCCCTCCCACCCA
>NW_017306507.1:741405-746614 GCF_000935625.1 Nanorana parkeri | reverse complement strand
ATTTATACGCATATATAAAACAAAATCTCCTCTCCATGTCAGTACACAAAAGGACCTCATCACACTGCAAAAAGAGCAGTACCCACTTTGGTCAATGGAAAAAAAAAACACATACATTTAAATTTTTTTTTTTTACACTTTTCTTTTTTTATCTGCTAAATTACCTAGAATAACCAAATACTGCTAAAAGCACTACCTACATAGGCAAAACTTGGTATTGCATAATTTTGTAAAAATTTCAACCCCATTCCAGCTCCCTCCCTCCTTCCCCATATTAACTGGAAGATGAAAAACATGAAAGGTTAATAGAAAAACACCAAAATACTGAAAATATTGCTGGTTGATTACTATTTTTAAGCGGCAATTATACACAGCCATGATATGCTTTATAAATGTGAGAAGGTATAACTGTCTAAAAAATCCAGGATGTCACAGAATTTTTTCCCCCCTGTGGAGTACAAAATATCTTGCCATAAAAATGGTAATGTTTTAAAATGATAATAAATGCAGCAAAACAAGTTTAGTGATGTCACTTTTTTAAAATCCAAGGCAAGGCACGTGATGTGGACATTGTAGTTTCGTGCAAAATACAACTACTGGAATCTGTACTTAATGATTGCTCTCCTTTTTAACTTCTGTACTATATTGGCATTATATTAATTTTACCTTGAGGATGTGACTGCAATTTACGTTCTTATTTCTAAAGAAGTACATGACACATGGGCTTTTGTTCAATTTTATGCAGACTGACAGGTTAAATAGTATGTGTATTTGAGTTTTGTCCTGATTTACTAATGCTGATGCCTGTCCCCCTTTTCCCCTAATTCAACCAATAATCATAAATAAATACTTGGCCCCTTCATGGTAGCCTCACCAGTATAAGTGCTAAGAGTCCTTTCATTTCAGTATCATGGATACATGATTTTTCAGGATTTGCTGCTCTTTATTTTACTTTACTTAGCCCTCATACATTGAGGGAATAAAATATTTCATATTTATTTTTACCCGTTAGCACCAGATGACCACATGGAAAAATCATAGGCTTTGTCTGGTACTAGGCAGGCTGTAGCTTTTCAAGCCCTACCGTTTAGAGTCAGAGGACTAAAGGACTAACTATAATTATGCCACTTTAAATAATTATGTAATAGCACTTGCCTGTACACTAATCTTTTGTGGGAATTAAGTCCTGTTTAATTCTTGCACTGGCATCTCTGTAAAAACAAAAGGGTCACCAATTTTTACAAGAATCTGAGGGACACAAATCTGCTGACATTTCAGATTAGGCAGCAGGCGAAAACATGCTAGGTGTGTACTGTGGATTACTGTAGTTGCATCTCTTTCTAGTAGTAGTGACTGAAGATCATTTAATGCTTTCTTTCCACATGCTATTAAACATGACAACTGTTATATGTAAGGAGATCCATGGTAGGGGTGGCTTCTTTTCTTGCAGCTCTGCGCTGCCTCACAGCCTTTCTTTTGTGAGAAGAAATGGGAGTAGTGTTCCCATGCGTAAACAACAAGAAGACTAAAACCAAACAGGACTAGCTTATCATGCAATTATTAAGGCATCTAGAAAAGTCATACAAAATATATTGTCGTGGAGAAAGAGCGCTTATTTCCCAGCGGACATTAGATAACAAATGCTAGTTTAGCAGGAGTTGCATTCTACCCATCTGTGAAATTTATTAGCCACCCTTTCAGTGTCACGACTGCTTCGGCCTTAACCTCTCATGTGCTCTGGAGGCCTGATAGCCAATGCTTTGCAGGTCCTGCAAGTACTAAAAAGGTTAAAGGAATCAGTGATTGTAAGTGCTGCAAATGCTGGTCAGTTTAACTTGTCTTTCATGTTTTCTTCATGTCCTTTCTTCCTTCTCTCTGCTCATTCAAATTTTCTTTATTTTTCAGTTGCTTGTCTCTGCTTGAAGAAAGGGTTCTCCAATGATATTTAGTCCATAATTTTGGACATTGCTTGGTAGGATTGATGTCCTATTGGATACTTGGAAAGGAACCAAGCTAGCCCAGGTACCAGGACTGCAAAAGAAAACCAAAATAAACCAAATTTAATCACAGAAAATATTACTAATTAAAAACACACTAAAGTTAAAAAATGCACTTCAACCTTACAATGAAAATGAACAAGCTAACAACAATAAAATATGGCAACATACAATAAGTTACCATTAAAATTAGAAGCATTCTCCCTGCGGCAGTAGTATGACCAACCTAGACATCTGCTTATGTGAAACTGCATGTCAAAGCAGACAAACATCAATAACATAATTCCTACACTGGTTTTGCATGTGAACACATTTGCAATAATGTTCTTAAAGTGAGATAAAATTATGTTACTAGTATGTAAAGTGAACTGCCTCTACATCTGAATGCTAGGCTGTTCTGAATGCACAAATTGCCAACATTTCCAGGTAGTGTTTGAGTTTACCTACTCCATCCTTCCCCCACACATTTCTATCGGTCCACCAATGTGATGGTCTGCTCCAATTGCCACTGACTGGATATGTGTAGAATGCGGGCAGGCTAACAGGAAGTGCTGGAGATATGCCCAGAATTCAGGCCTAGAGGCAAAATCGCAGTGGCTACAGGCACCATTAGGTGCTTATACTTTATGCTTGCCTGCAGATTCATTTGGTTTTAGTGACAGTCATTTTAAGGCTTGGTTAAACAGACTTTTTGTACATCATTATTTTTAGTGTCAGAAAGGTAGGTTTAAATAGATTGTATAGCATTTTGTTTATATAAGTCTCTGCAGAATATACACAAACAGCGCATTGGTTTACAGGAGGGACAGCCCCCACCTTTCATAGCAGAGACATTACTCTTTTGGGTTTTCCATCAGCGATATCCATCAACAAGTGCTGCAGTAGAAATGGGCTTTCTTATCGCAAAACCTATTGTAATCTGTAAACAGAGTGTTATTGAAACAGTCTGTATTAAGGCCATTAACATTTTCTTTTAACCACGCTTCCGACAGCAGCCTTGATGGTCTACAACAAATGAATCCAGCACAGACTCCCCATCAAAATGTCTGCTATCTGTAAGCCCTTGGTTACCGAAGACTTCAAAGCTCAAGTGACTCACAAGTCTAATATATATCAAAATACCAATGCAATTATAAAACAACACTCCTGGCTTTATAGAATATACCAGGAAGTGACCACAAATAGTTCTATTGCTACTCTTATTAAATCACTAGTCAACTTAGGAACATTGGCACTGGACCTTTCTTGACTAGAAAACTGTGCCAATACCAGTTTAACATAAATGTTCATTCAACGGGTAACATAGTACCTAACGGATGGAAACAGCTGTTAACCTTGGATAGTTGTATAATAAATGTGTGTCTTGAATGATGGGTACTAGGATGCTGTGGGACCCTTATGTCATTACTAATGAATATGGCAGCTGTTATATAATATTACATTTACTACAACCCCCTGTGTTGTTCTTATTGAAGAATTGGTTTATTCACCCCAATGTTTATAAGAAACATATAGTTCAGTGTGTACACATATCGATACCATTTTGCAACATTTTACTAGAATTTAAATGGATTATCAACTGGCCTCAAGTGACTGTTTTGTTGAGGTGGAATTTTGAATCAACCTTTATTCAAAGTATCTTGAAGTTTTGTTTTTTTTAAATTAGAAGAAATCAGATTTAAAAAAACTTGAT
This sequence comes from Nanorana parkeri, assembly GCF_000935625.1. Classification (NCBI taxonomy): domain Eukaryota; kingdom Metazoa; phylum Chordata; class Amphibia; order Anura; family Dicroglossidae; genus Nanorana; species Nanorana parkeri. The sequence continues at coordinate 742,924 of NW_017306507.1, read as the reverse complement.
TTGAAGAAAAAAAGCTTGTATTTTTTGTTTTAAATAAGGAATCTGCCAAGAGAAACTGATTATGGCCTAATTCTTATTGTAAATAATAAAACAAATCTACAGACACTCATGCATCAAAGGGGCATTTAAAAATCTCTACTAATACAAATTAATAAAAATGTATTGCTTGTAGTGAAGGTTTGTCCATCTGCTTTTAACTGTTTTTAATACAATACAATTTTAATACAACAAAACAAGTAAAATTGGGTAAGACCATATTATATTTTAATCATAAGTCAGTGGTAATTTGCTGGTGGGGATCAGAGGTTTTATCCTGACTGGTTGCTATGAGGCAAAGTTGCTTGCCTGACACAGTAGCTGTCCCATTAGACCAATTGATAAATAAGGCAAGCTTACAATGCCCACAAAATTTAGCAGTCATTACAAACCCTCACAGGCTTGCATATGTATCACTGTGCATGTCCATGCTTAGAAGCCTGCCCTGAGCTGTAGTTTAATGTGGGTGATCAGTTAATAAATATATGAAGGATAGTTCAAATGTTATAAAAACAGTTACATAAATACTATACATCCAACATTATTTTCCATGTTTAACAATAAATATAGTGGTTACATTTGGTCAAATCAGATATAAATATAGTTTACCATCTCCCTCTAGTCAGCATTAATACACACTAATTTCTCACCTCTGTCAATGTTAATAGGTCCAGTGTGCAGTGCTCCTTCCATTGATGTTTTCTTCTCAAGATAGTACAAACAATGTACTTTTGCTGACTGCAGGTTATCTGAGGTTTGTACTTACTACCAGCAGTACAGGGTAAGTTTAAATTATCGATATTGCATATTTGTCAGAATTTCCAGGACAATGAAGCCCTGTCCAGATTTCCCCAATCTATGTCTCTAGCCACCTAATTATACTCCTTAACAATGATCATGTTTTAAGGAAATTACAAGGAATGGTGTTTGCATAGGGCCTTATTCATCAGAGAGGAACTGTCCTAGACAGTCTGTGCTGCAAATATCAGATTAAGAAATGCACAGGAAAATTACAAGGCCACTGGCGGAACTACCTGGGTTGCAGTGGTCGCAATTGCGACTGGGCCCTGGCGTTCCGCCTGCTGGGGGGGGGACCCAGCGAGCAAGAAGAGGGCGGTGCTGGAGAGGCTGTCACACTAGTCCTGTAGAATGTGCTGCAGGCACCACCAGGCAACACATTCTGCTGTGTGAGGACCCTCTCCACTTAGCCCCGCCCCCTGAGACACGGAAGAGGGCCCTGCAGGAGAGGGAAGGTAAGTCTGGAGTGGGAAGGGGGGGGCACGGGAAAGGGGGGTAATGCTGGTGGTATTCTGCATAACTGACTTTTATTATAATGTATTGCTGGGACTTGTAGACCCACATAGCTGGTGGTATTCTGCATTGCTGTATGATAATTATACAACAATGCAGAATAGCACCAACTATGTAGGACTACAAGTCCCAGCAATGCATTATAGTGGGGGGGGGGGGGTGGTGGGTTTTT
>NW_017306507.1:731280-740944 GCF_000935625.1 Nanorana parkeri | reverse complement strand
TTTATGAGCTGCCAATCAAAACGTGTGTCTTCATGTACGCTCTTTAAAGTGCGCATACAAATGAGCACAACGCGCACAAAGGGGTTTGCCCCCAGTGTCTTTCCAATGTTGACAGGTGAGAAGAGGGAAGTGTGGGGGGGATGCTGGTGTTATTCTGCTTAGCTGACTTTTATTATAATGTATTGCTGGGACTTGTAGTCCTGCATAGCTGGTGGTATTCTGCATTGCTGTATGATGAGTATACAGGAATGCAGAATAGCACCAACTATGTAGGACTACAAGTCCCAGCAATGCATTATATTTTTAAGTAGGTATGCACCAGTTAGTGCCAATACTGGGCATTTTCACAGGTACTCATACGCAGACGTAGTGGAATTTGCCGACCTCAGCATCAGCGCTTGAGCACAGAACAGTATTATCGAGGAAACAGGGATTTATTCACAAAGTATTTCGTTTAAATTGTTAATTGTGACCATTAATAATATTCCATCCGTCATTTACTGCCATGGACGGCATATTATTAATGGTCACAATTAACAATTACAAACGAATACTTTGTAAATAAATGCCGGTTTCCTCGTTAATCCCGTCTGTACGTAAGTGCAAATTATGGGTCGGGTCTCGACAGGACACTGGCACTAACATTTTAAACAATCGGCTGTCTGAGGTCCCGCGCTTGCTGGGGACCTCGGCAGCCTTCCTGTTAGCCATGCAGTGCCATGGTGGTGGGGGGTTGGGGGGGCCCTTCTTGGTTTCTTGCACCGGGGCCCTGAAGGTTCTAGTTACGCCTCTGGACAAGGCTATACAGATTGTCATAGATAAACCTTTACTCTGACATATCCGTCTATAATTCATTCATTATACTAAATCCACAGAGAAGATTTACCAATCTGAAACGTTTTACAAATGTGGAGGAACCAACTGACACCAATCCAAGCCCCTTCCAACCTGTAGGTGCCCGGTCTGCTCCCAACATTTTTTTTTAAAGATGAAACCAGCACATCCCCAATGCCTGAAGTGTTTCACTCTTAAATGTGATAAAGACCTGTTTATGGGTGAAATGCGTCAGTCTTGAGGACTTAGGCAGGGATGGGCTGGTTTCATCTTGTAAAAAAAAAAAGACTACTAAACACAGGTATCCATGTGTGGCTGTGGCTACCTCTGTTGGATTAGGAATGTGCTACATTTTACTTAATTGCAAAAAGGCAATCACAGGAGTCTTAACTGTCAACCAAAATATCCATTCTAAATTCTGCTCAGACAAATGGCTTTACTCCCTGCTCGTAAATCGTGTATAACCATGTGTAATATTGATATGGAAAAATGATCAGGTATTGTGTATAAATAATATTGGTTTTAAAATAAAATACTCCAACTTACATTTAAGCCTGCTTTTGGTGCCAATCAATAATTTATATATAGAGTGTGATGCTAACAATCAATTTTTTGTATATAGGTTTACACCTATAATTAATATTGAAACACTGTAAACTGGTATGAGAGTTGTATTTGCTCTAAATAAAGCTCCTTTAGATTAAGTGTTGTTAGGCCAGTTAACTGATCTTCCTTTCTTAGTTCTTCCAAAAATCATTTGACAGGAAATGTAAGATTAACTTTGTTCTACCTAAGTGAACAAAGAGTGCTTATAGCAGGCAACTGGCTTACCACTGAGAGAACTTTACTTTTTTTTTTTTTTTCTCATTTTTAATCCTGCAGGAATCTGCACAGGCCGCTCACAGAGAAAGAGAGACAGAAGAAAACATTTGCTAGAACAAAAAAGGAAAAAAAAGTTGTTTTCTTTACTTTCAACATCTTGTATCTAGACCATCTCATTCTGGTCACACAGCAGATCCTGCTGTTTCTCTTCCATAAATGTTAACACTAAGTTCCCAACATGGTCGTCTGTTAAATGGACATTATTGATTCCTATGGTCCATTGTTCCCACTGCCCCACATTCTAAGTCCCTGAAGTTCAAGTTCAATCTGGAATTACATCATGTCTGGTTTCTCCTGGTTACCAGACGGCCTGAGACGTGATCACTGCTACACAAAAAAAAGGGGGGGGGAAAAAACAAACAGTTTTCTTCACGCTTCAGTTACTTCTATCGATCTGAACAGAAACATATTTTCCCCTTTCTTTTTTTATTTTTGTTAGGCATGCTTCAAGAGTGGGGTCTGGCTAATTTAGAGATTAGGCTCCAAATTAGATTATCTAATGGCATCTTAATGGATTGCTGATCCATTTCCTGCAGACTGACAATGGGCAATGTATAATCTGTCTCCTTGGAAAAGATGTGGAGATATTTGGGAGCAGGGTATTGTCTATACTGAATTATACAGCATTTGATTATTATGACTACTATTATTAAAGGTAAAAAACTCCATGAAAAAAATCAAGATTGTCTGAGAATACCTATTATAAATGTATTCTGCTCCTGTCATTCAGAAAACACAAAAGAAAACAAGGAAACTTTAATAAAACTAACTGGGTGTACACCTAACTAATATGCTGTATTTATGTTTGATATCCCTTTCCAATGTGTATGCTTCCATTTAGTAACATGTGGGAACTGCCATTCAATCTAAAATTAATCACCAGTCACAAACTACAATGGACTGGCAAACTAAAGAAAGCATATTATCTTAAATAGTAGAAAGCTTGCAACAACCATCTCTCATATATTAGGCGACCCTTCTATTTAATATACAATATTAGGAATGAATCACTGCTTTTTTAAACTTTATACAACTGCCAGTAAATCATATCGTATCCTATTTCACACAAGAGGCATGATTTGCTGTGCAGGAAACTGAAAGGGAAGCTGTATTTTTTAAATTCCCCTGCACATTATTGGATGTTTGCAATGGACAAATGCGCATAACATCTCACTTTCCGCTTCAGTAAGTCAGGCCCATGTTTTCTTCAATTGCCACTTAAGTATATCAGACCCATGTTTAGTTCACTGCACCTCCTCTTACACTTTAATAAATCAGGAATTAACAGAATCTTTGTATGGCTTTTCTTCTTTTTTTGACTGTGTCTCCGTTTTATACTACTTAAAGTGACATTAAACCCTCAGATTTTTTAACATAAAACAATACTGTAATGTGCGCCTTACTGCAATCCATGGTTGTTTCCCTTCTCTTTGCTGCTCTTCCTTTTAAATCCTTCTCTCTTCTCATGCTGGGGAGAACTTCCCTTTTCAGCTCAGGGCCTCTTTCTGTTGTGCTGGCTCAGATTACAAGCCTATACAAACGTATACACAGACACCGTGTATCCATTCCTGAGGTAAGGCAGTCTGCTGCAAAACAGAAGTTCTGCCCAGCATGAGAAGACATGAGGATTTAAAAGGAAGAGCAGCAAAGAGAAGGGAAACAACCATGGATTACAGTAAGGCGCACATTACAGTATTGTTTTATGTTAAAAAATCTGAGGGTTTAATGTCACTTTAAAGCTCTACATCTGAAGTTAGTTTGAGGAAAAAGTATTTGTTAATGTTTACAAACTTTAAATATATAAAAATAACCAGTAAATACTACAGAATTTTGCCTAGCAATCATCTGGGTGTAAACATTTATTAAAAAAAGTTGGGATTTGCAAAGGCCACTGCCAAGCCTTTTCCTTGCAGCAAGACCACAAAACATAAAGCTGCCCTGCAGATAACTGACATATTTTATTTACATCTGACTTTGTTGTATTTTATGATAACAACTGATAACAGGAAATCCTGAAATCCTGCCCATTCTACCAGTTGTGTTTCCTACACTGTTCACTAGTGAGTGTGTAAAGGGCATACTTCCTCTCTCATTATCAGATTCCCAACCTTTCTCAATTTAGGAACCATTCACATAAAAGGGTCAGAGAGCAGCAAAACAACATTAACAATTCTTTATCAGAAAGTGAACAAATTCCAGTAGTTAAAACCTAAGGCTTATACAAATTGATTGCTGATGTCTAGTTGCTGTAGCTCATTGCTCTTTATCATATGGAAGGTCGTTTTAAATTCCCCAGTGATTGAGACAGTAAAGCTTTTACCCTACAGACTGGCTTGTTCTAGTATGTTGATCTGTAAAAAACTATATAATAAGTTTTCATTTAACAATATCACATTTAAGAAAATTGGGGTAAACTAGGGATGCACCAAAATTTTGGCCACTGAAACATATCGGCCGAAAATGGCACTTTCGGACGAAATTGTGGTGCATGCCTGGTTTCTCTTCCTCCCCCCCATGGGCGCTGCTCTGTGTCCCCTCTGACACAGTGCAGCGTTGAGCAGGGATGAAAGAAACTGTCAGAGGAGGCCAAGCGGTGTGGGGGAGGAGAGCGCTGTAAGAGGCCGGTGTGTCACAGGAGGCCGAGCAGGGCGGTGCGGGAGGAGACAGTTTGTGACAAATCAGGATGGAGAGCGGTGTGGGGGCGGAGACAACTGTCACAGCAGGCTAAGCTGGCGGTGCAGGGGAGGAGTCAGCTGTCAAAATAGACCGAGCTCACCTTCCTGCACCGCCCGCTCAGCTTCCTGTGACAGTGAGTCAGGATAGAAAGCGGGTACAAGCAATCAGTGATCAGTGACTGCTTGTACATAATTGAGGACAGAGTATGTTTACTGTGTCCCCAATTATGAATGAATAGGAAGTACTATACATCACTTCCTGTTCATTCATAATTGTGGACATGGTAAACATACTATCTCCTCAAGTTATGAATGAACAGGAACACTCAGTATAGAGGATTCATGTTCCATATAACAGGGGCTGCAGAAAAAGATTTTTTTGTGTCTTCAAACACTTTTTCTATTTTAAAAGGGAAATATCAGGGATCTGCTTAGAACCCTGATATTTCTCCAGAGTCCCCAACAGTAAAGTTAAAAAATAAAAATATTTCTAAAAATAAATATATATATATTAAAAAAAACTAAAGTTTAGAAAAATATTATTTTAAAAAATAAAAAAGGTTAGAAAAAAAAATTCAGTTTTGGTGTCGGCTGACATTTTTATTTTATTTTTCAATTTTGGTTTCAAAATTTCATTTTGGTGCACCTCTAGTCTAAACTGTATTTGTAAGAAAATAAAGTCATTAATCAGCTATTGTCTGAGCTTGCACCCTAAAGACATAAAATAGCTCTAGAATTTCTTAAGAAGTGTTATCTTACCTCAGTCTGGTTGTCTTCTGAAGCAGGAATGCCCCAGAGCCTCCTAAATATAATACTAACTATACTTTAAGAAAACCAATCTTGCCCAGACATGGCTAGCCTGACCTATCCTACATTCACCCAGATATCAAGGATAACTTGCTACAAACTTGAGGCGGGGTGAAATTGTAATTTTGTTAACTTGCTGCACACATTCCTGGCAAGTTGTAGACTTGCAGAACACTTGCAGCACAAGTTCTAGCTAACACCTTTTGAATTTGTAGCAAATTTGCTTGGCAAGTCTACAGCAAGAGTGCTGCAGGTCTTAGCTAGAGCTCTGCAAGCGTACAGTACTTTTGCAAAGCACGTTGATCTGGAAACTTGCAATGCAGATTTGCTGTAATTGTGCAACAAAATTGTGAAGCTTGGCAAGTCTGCAATACTTTAGCAAGTCATTTTCAAACTTGCAGCTCAATTGCTTGCTATCTGTGCAGCCAGTACACATGTTTGACCAAGTCAGACAGACCTGAATGTTTGGTTCCCAAAACAGGACTTCTTTATTTTTTGATGGCACAATGGAAGCAATCTTAATGATGAATGCCTATATGACCAGATGCTGCCTAATTATCATATCATGGTATTTTCTATCCCACCCATGCTATAACTTAACTGATTTTATCTAAGTAGGATAGAGCATTGCGCTATGCACAATATTTTTGGCAGATTAGGTCAAACCTGACCAACAACCATGTGTGTGAGAACAACAACTGAAGACAGTATTATTCCATGAAAAGAATACACAAAATTTACAGCAATTGAGACAATTTTCTTTTTTTATAGATAATACTTTTGGCTTTTTTTGTTAAGTTTTTTTTATATCTGAGCCACAAAACATATTATTATTATACATGTCTGTAGCAACTTCCGAATGTAAGTGGAACAATCTGTACTTCATATTGAACAAAAGCATGCATATATAAAAACACTGCCACCCACACCAACAATCAAGTAGCTGCAGCATCTGCCAACAAAACTAAAATATTTTACTAAAATGGTCCATTATTTTTCCAGCTTTTGCTTTTCATTTTATTATCAAACATGCTTGTGACAAACAATTAGCAATATTTTTAGTTAGCAAGCTTTCTTAGATTACTAATGATTTATGTAAAACATGCTTTTCTCTTACCTTTTAATATGACTAAACAAATTAAAACTGTTCCATCAGGAAATAGTTAGTATGTTGATTAGTAGGTTAGTTCATGATTTAGTTTACCACTGCATGTAACAAAAGTAAGCTTTGTGTGATTATATGCATGAATATGTATGTATGGGTCTACATTTGCAATGTGTTTATTCATGATTCTGTTGTTTATGTTGTGTTGGTAATAAACAGTGTATGCATAGAGTCATAAAGCTCCAGTTCTCTAGAACATCTGAAGCATGTGCTTCCTTAAAGTAATGTTAATGTATAGATGTTTTTATTTGACAGCAGACATGTGGAGATCCAGACATGGATTAACTCATTAGCTGCTGGCCATATTTGCTCCAAAGGCATTTTGCTTGAGCATATAACCAGTCAGCATACCAGTTTGTCCAAGCTGTTCACGCATCTCAGGAAAGCCTGACTACAATGGAGCAAATATGTTTCAACAGTTCTATGCACAAATGTTTTGGTTAATTGTGATATGTAAATAAACGTTTCCAGGAGAGAGAAAAGGAGGGGTGGGAAAAGCTACAACAGCGCTATGTCTCAATGTAATTTATAGATGAAGTGTAGGGTTGGAAATAATTAAAATTTTACCTTTGCCAAGTTATTCCCAATGTATCCTCACTGGCACTGGGGTATAAATGCCTGCCGTTTTGATTCATGGTCCAGTCACAAATCCTCAGCTGTCAATTGAAACCTAGCAGTCAGATATGGATCCAGCAGTACTGCAGATTTTTAGTATTTAAATGAATACATGCAATGGCACAAAACTTTGAGTAATCGTACTCTATCCGTATCATGGTTCAGTTTAATGTGCAACTCTCCAGTAGCACACACATGTACTTTGAATATTATCAGTGCACTTTCACACATGACAGGTAATGGAGCTAATTTATAAAAACTGTAACAAAGCAAAACGTTGTTTTACATAGCAGTCAGTTGAATTCTGTGTTTTGTTATCTTCTTGGGCAGAATAAAAAATGGAAATTAAAGCCTTTGTGGTTGAGATGGGCAACACCTATTCATTTAACCATTTTTCACATTTTCTTGTCTGGAAACAAATAAGCAGCTAGTTATCTGCCTGTTTTTTAGATACTGTGCAGTTCATCAACTGGGTGATTTGTAAAGCAGAAAGTGAATATAAATACAATGAATGGATCAATCCACCCATTGATGCTTACTTTTTAAGTAGATGCCAGTGTGGTTGAGTCCCGAATCACTATTGTTTTTTTATTTGTTTGTTGCTGTCTGCACCTTTTCCTAAATCTGCCTATCTGTAATTATGTGCAGACCTCACTCTACTGCTTGTCTATTTCCCATTATGGTGAAACTGCAACAAGTGTGAGCTGTTTGGATAAGGTGAGGCTGTGAGGAGAATTTTTAAGGGGAGACCTTATCTTTGTCTCTGACAGATAACAGAAGCCAGCAGGTGATTAAGCCCAGCTGAACACTCTAAATCTAAAATATATGATTTGGGGTGAACGTTAAAGTGTCTTGCTTTTAACGTGCATTAGCACATTAAACTGTGCAGAACCTTTGGAGACAGAAAAGTTATTAAGCTGATAGGTATTCTGTTTTGCATGGACCTAGGTACAGTGAGAAGCTTTTCTCTGCAAACAGAGATCATCGTCCATGGTTTCTGGTCTACTTTCTCCCATGTCTCACTTCTAGTTAGTGAGGCTGCCTATCACAATAACAAGTCAAAAATGGGGTGCTGGAGGAGAGTCAGACCCAGGACCATGGAATCTAGTCATTGTTTGTGGAAAGAATCATTCAGCTATTGTGGCGAGCAGGCACCTAATACAAGGTAAGGCTGGGTTCACACTTAGGCGCATCGAATATGCGCGCTTCTAGCGTGATTCGCGGTAAAAAACCATGCGACAAACGCGCGTTTCCAAGGGCTACTTGGCTGTATCCCAATGGAAACGCGCGACAAAAACGCCCCAAAGTAGCTCCTGTACTTCTTTGGGCATAGGACGTTTTGTAGCGCGTTCATACGGCCTGTAATACGCCCAAGTGTGAACCATACCCATAGGAAATAATGGGATTTCAGTGTTTGAGCGTTTTGCAGAGCGTTTGAACACGCTACAAAATGCCCAGGTGTGAACCGGGCCTTCGCATAAGCCTAATATCCTTTCTATTCCCACATCATTTTAGTGACCTACTGAATATTGGAAGACCACAGATAAACATATGACTGCTATGTAAGTTGTTGTAAGTCCACCACAAAAATGTTGATTGCTTCATGAAAATCAGTTATCGCCATAAGTTTCCTTTTTGCGCATAATACTTGCAGATATACCTAATGGCAATTTTTAACTTATCTGTGATAAAATGAAATTGTTAGTGATCAAACATGATAAAAGAATTTCAATTTAAGGGAAAGTGCATAACAGTTGCTGCTGAAGGCAGATTATCTGGTCAGTGTCGGGTCTGTGGCATGCAGGTTATACAAAACAGCATCATAGAAAACATGCAATTGTAGACATAAAGTTTGCAAAAGTTTAAAATGGAAAACACCAACAAAAATTAGTTGCAACTGGTTATCGTATGATATGCAGATTCTCTTGACGTTTGGTCTGCAAAAATGCGTTAGCATGCCAAGACTACTTCTATATTCGAAAGCCTTTCAAATCTACTTTGTTAGAGGCTGACATTTGTGAAATTCACTTTGTATAGGATGCATATTTTACTATCCTATATTGCACACACTGCATTAAAAATACTACTTAGACAAATATTTGAAATTATATGTAATGGGCTCCTCTTGGATACACCTTAGTGTAAAATTTAACTATTAAACAGCTCCCTCATAACCAGCAATTACTCCCTCATTTTTTATGTATATTTACTTGTCCAAAATTTCAGGCCAGCGCTACAAAGTAATTTTTAGCAGTTCAGTTGTGATATTTAAATCGCTAACAATTAAGCATTATGTCCCCATCTTTTTAGCCAAAATGTCATGCGTGTTCCTATATGAATGTTCTCCAGAAAGATTTATTCTACTTGGAAAACCTTGTTAGATTTAAACACAGACAGATAGCACCTAAACTACAAGGAAAGTTATGGCAGCTGAGAAGCAGCATTTATCATTTTAATCAGTACACGTATATTTTGGGGCTGTTGTCTCTTTTCCATAGAGTATAAGATGAAGGTGCTCTAGGTAGTCCTTTAACAGCACACATTATTAGCTGAAAAAGATAACTCAAATAAACCTTATCAAGAAGCACATAAACCAACTAATTAAGTAATTGTATCTATGGTAGAAAGACAAGCATAACATATTTTAACTGGGTGACGGGGTTATTTTGAAGTGTCAGATACAGTA
>NW_017306507.1:691536-730989 GCF_000935625.1 Nanorana parkeri | reverse complement strand
GGAGGGGGAACAAGATCTACACAAAACACATGTGTAAAGTCAACAACATCAGAGGAAAGAATGTCAGCATATTTTTTAGACCAAACAAAACAGCTGCTAGCTATATGGAAGCAGGATATAATCCACCATCTGAAATTCAAACAATAAACATAAATGTTAAAATGGAGTCTAATACTGTCCACTTTCCCAATGCGCTGGAATATTTGAAATCTATACAGCTATGACTTCTTACCAGCTGCTCTAGTGTGATAACAGATTTATTAGAACTGACAACTTCATGTTCTTCACATCTTGGAAATCATACCAAAATATGTTCCACGTGTGATAATAATGTCTTATTTTTTTATACATAGTTGTAAAGCCTTCTTAAGCTTCAAATTTAACAATGGGAGCCTATAGGAGCTTTTCTTAGTGTAATGTCTGTATTTCTAGGGCTAGTGGCAGAATCCATGTTAGCAGAGTCCTGTTCCTTTTGCTCCATGAGCTGAGGTGCAAACTAAATGAGAATGCAATGCCATCAGTGGGACATGCGTGATCACTTGATTACTGTTGCACTCACAAAGCAGAATGTATACGTGGCTCAATCAAGTTGTCCTGATCTTTTCCATGGAGACCACATGATCAGGCCATGTGATGTGTACACAGCATGTGCTGATCACTGAAAGACATTGGAAAGGTTTGTAAATGCAGTCCTATTGCATTCACAATACAGAAGAGTTTTCAGTCCTAATGTGGTAGTATCACCTTCTGTTTTTTTTTTTAAATCTTCCCAGAGCAGATTACCTGTGAGTGACCAATAACAGGCATACATAACCTTAATGAAAATGTTTAGTTCTAATGGGGTATAATCACCTTTGCAAAATCATATATCAATCAATCATAAAGCTGATGCTTAAAGCTGAACTATAGACAGATTAAATATGGATATGTAATCCTTTAAAATAATATTAAAAGTATTTTTTTCACAGAGCTAGCATAGATACCTGAAACTGAGCCAATATCAGCATCCTTTAATTCCCTGTAAAACAGCAAAAATACTGGGAGGGGGGTGGACCAAGTCTGCACCAATTAGGGCTCTACTGTTTTGTACAGAACTGTCAGTCAATAGTTTGAGCATTTTTGTTCTTATGTATGTCTGTATAGTATTGGAATAAATGACAATGGTAAGTCAGATTGTTAGGTGCTAAAAGTCAAAAACTTACATTAACCCATGCAGTGCAGTCCCTCCACAATGCATGGGTAAAATGCTTGTTTGTCTAGGAATAGGGTGCATACTTATCTTACTCCCCGCTTTTGCAGCCTTCCTTCTCTTCGTGTGATCTCAAAGTGCCTTCACTTAGCTGGCAGGCTAGTATTGGCACTCGCCAACTGCATGGGTAAATTTTATAGTAGACCAGAGTGGGGCTTTAAAGGAGAACTATGTGATCAATGTTTTTCACCATAGTTCTCCTTAGGGTAACGGGAGGACACAAACTAGCGTCCTCCCGTTACCCTAAGCTCAGTATACCGCAAGCTACAGCTCGCGGTATACTGAGACGCCGCAGCCGGAGCGGATCCCGACGTAGATGACGGGATCTGCACAGCTGCGTGAATGACAGCTGGCTCTTCCTATCTAGAGGCAGAGCCAGCTGTACCCGCCCCCTCCCCGTCCGCTCCACCAGTCAGCGCTGGCAGATCGGAGCGGGGAGAGGGGAAACCAGCCCCTCCCCCTGTCACGGCAGAGAGCCCTGACATTATCGAGAGGCGAGCGAACCCGGTATGTGTTCGCTCACCTCCCGATCTACTGAGCCAACCTGTGACAGTCTCATTGTCACAGGTCGGCTAGAACTATGAGGTGAGTGAAAAGCACTCACCTCATAGTTCTCCTTTAATCTCATCAATGGAGAGAGTGTATAGGTATGGAAGAAAGTGGTGTGTCTGAGAATGGCAATCAGTAAAATCCCAGGTTTCATTTTTCAGTGGTATGGGGAAAATGTTTAATAACATCACCACTAATCTTTTCCTATTAAAAAACACAAGATTATAATAAAAGAGGTCTAATTTCGGTCACATTTAGATGTAATTGTCTGCAATAAATAATGGGTTTACTTTACTAAAGAAATAGATTTTTTACTTAGCTCAGTGAAGCTTCACTTCAGTCATCTAATTATTTTCAAAGGGAATTTATACTCCTTCAAATTTCTTTGCACATGAATGGGTATTCAAAATGAACACAATTTAAAAAAGAGAAAAAATTGATAAACTTCCCATTATCTGAAATTCAAGCAACCAGAAAAAAAAATCAAGGATATACAGTATGTCCTCAAATTTTTTTTGCCAGTTGGTTGGTAGACATGTGCACACTAAAAATTTTTGTTAGCAATGTTACTTATCTTGCTGTGGCCAATGGCTAGATTTCTCAGCTGGCAGGTGAATGTAAACAACGGGCAGTGGGCGTGTGCAAAAGCCAGCCTGCTATTGACTATGGCAATTTGACATAGCCAATAGCAGAATCTAGCCAGCAGATAAATGGGGCGGTTGTTCCTTGAACTACAGTTATCCAGCATCTACAAATCCCCATGGGTGCCGGATAACTGGGAGTTTACGGTATTAATATATTGTTCTATTATTAACCATTATCATTATTATTTAGTACTTCTTTAGTAAATCACACCCACTGAATAGTTCAGTTGTGGTACTTTGCTAAAAGGCGCAATTTAAAATTTACAAATATTTGTTATTTATTAACTCAATACAGTTGTATCTTTTAGATTTAGTTTGAAAAATTTTTTTGTGCAATGATACTGATTTTAGTGTGCTTTTATCAATTTAATTGTGTATTTGTTTTTGTTTAATATTGATTTGCCAACATTTGCACAATTATCACACGACCTACAAATTTAGAAGCACCATCTTTTTATTCTACCGGGCCTGTGCGTTCAGAAAACATATGGTTTGGGGGGTATTTTAGAAACACTAGCAACGCAGCAGTAGAAAATCAAAACAATGGGAAACATTGCAAAAATGGTGTGGACAGCTGAGGTTAAAAGCGTTCCGGAGGGTTTGGCAAAGAAAGGGTTAAACCTTCAGTGTTTGTTTGTTTTTTTACGTTTTCTATTTATTGTTGCCAGACTTACTTAAAAACCTTTTTTTATTCTTTAAATATTTAATTTCCTCATTCTCTAATGGTTTTCAAACTTCTTCAAAAAGGTAAAAAAAACATGCAGCCTTTTTTTTTACTTTAAGTAATCAGTTGATGTTCCCACTCTCCCTGCTTCACACTCTGTAACACAAAATAAAATAAATCTAAACAGACACAATGGGCCTCCCTCGTAATAACTGTAACAAACAGGTACAGCTGGCATATCAGGTGTAAAGGTCTTCCAACCCAAAAAATTCTAGGAAAATGTTAGGTAGTTTAACAACTTTGCCGCATATAACCAAAAATTTAAATTTAGGCCAACAATAAAAAGTTTCTAATTTGAGGTTTCAAATTAGCTAGTCGCAGAAGATAGAGTAACAGTCTTAGAAATCCATTACAAACAATAGATTTCCATAGCTGAATGTGAGTGACCCTTCCATAGCAAGTTTCCAAACAGCTGACTAACAGAAGGGCAAGGACCCATTCTATTTATATTATTCCTTAAAGGAATAAAAGGTTTTCTACTTCTGATTTAAAGGTGCTCAAGACCTTTAAAATATTTGTTTGGTAAATATATTTTAGGAAATATTTATTTGGTAGAAATCTTTTGTAAAGAAAGAGTTTTCTACTTTTTTTTGCTGACGATGTACAACCCTTTTTGAGATATTTGTTTGGTAAATAAACTATTGAATAAATCACTGTGGTTCACACATCAGTCTGTTCAGAAATTATTCCAAAACAACAATTTTCTAGCCAATTAAGTCTATAATTTACTACATCTTTTTAGCTTGCAACTTTCTGGTGCATCTTACAAATTATGAAATGAAGCAGACAAGCTAAAGACATTTTCCTGCAGCAGTGTTTATGTTCTTAATTTAAACTGTGCTGAGGCTTTAGAATGCTATCAGTTATGTAAGAGTATGCTGCCATAGGGTAAAGCTCCATTTTTTGTCACAGGATATATTTCCTGGCTGGCAGTTAAACCTGCTCTGAAGGTAAACTCCAACACCCTGGTGCCCAACATGTGGCCTGTGGGATTTGTGCACCCCGACAGCCCTCCATGTGCAGCCTGCTTAGTGTTGGGCAACCGGTAAACACAACTGCATCGATTGTCAGCCTGCACACTGGCAGCCTGTGTTTACATTTTGCTGTGTTGGCGCAGGCATGTACCTGGTCAAGTTAAAATATAAACAAAGCCTGCCAGTTTGCCGATCCTAACCTGCACAGTGTATCCTGAAGTGCCGGTCACATTCCAGCATGGGGTCCCAAAGTAGTAATAAGCAGCTGAGGCTGCCGAACCAAGCTCTGAGCTTCCAGCTATGGGGTGGGGCAGCCTCTTGTACAGCCCTGGTCCTATGGGCTGCCAGGAAATTATCTGCCTGTGTAGGGCCATGCAGAGTTTGGAAATAGAGTGCTGAAGAACTGGAAAACAGGATCACAGTTTCAATACAATTAATGTGAGCTAAATTACTGGTTATAGATTCAAAACTGCTTTGTGCATAAGGACTCCTTCACAGTGATGTGCTACTACCTGCACCTTAATGTGCGTTAATTAATTTTGAATGGGTTGGAAGCACACCTTACTGTACGAAAAACCACACATGTCTTTTTTAATGCAGCACACTGCAATGCACAACAGGTGGTGTGCTGTAGTGCAAATGAATGTCCAATAATGTAACAGTGCATCAGGGTGCCATTCGGAATTAATGGCACTGCAAGGCACATGTGTTAAATTAAGGCAGCCCATACATTTTGCATGGGTTGACAGCACAGCTTAACATATTAAAAACCACACGTGTTTTTTTTTTTTAATGCAGCACACTGCAATGCAGAGCATATGGTGTGCTATAGAGCAACTGTGCATTGTGGTAATGTACAGTAAAACATGCAAAGCTATTTTTTTTAATACTAAACTATTGTACAAGCTTCCAGACATGCTGGGGGCTGCACTTGGGACCCCCTATATTTATTAAGTTGACTACCACTGCTCTAACACATGGATAATGAATATACTGCAACAGTGTATAATTTCTAAAAAAGTAAACTGCCCTAAACGGTATTGCATAGAGGCAAATCATCTTAATCTGTCCCAACATTATCTTGGTTTATTCAGCCCTCACTTCCTGTATGCACAGGCCTTGTTATCTCCAAAATAACATAAAAAATGGAAAGCCCATTGTTTTAACAAGTAGGTCCACAGACCCTGCTTACCAAAGGACATAAAAAAAACTTTGGATTCTAAACAGGTGACACTGATAGATTTTAACAGCAATTATGAAGCACATTTTTTGCACACATGCAAGCCTGCCTTGCGCTGTTGTTTCAGTTGAGTGATCTAATCTCCTCAAATGAAACGTTTGCATATTGCCATTGAGTAGTCAGACTTCCTTTAAATGTGTTTCCTTTCCATCCTACATATGTGTAATGTGACCTCTTATCCATTTTCATACTGACATGGCAGTCACGTGTCATGATTTTACGTCAAACTGTCATTTACAAACAGAGACACAATAAGAGCTTCTCCAGTGTTGATGGCTTGTTTCCTGAGTAAGTGGAGAAGTTCTGTAAAATAGCTCGTTTGGGCTTCACTCTATAGCCGTCATCTGCCCTCTTAAGCAGATTGAAAAATATTTTTCCAACAATCAATATGTTTTGCACTCATCAGGATGAAAGAACATAAGAAGTAAGGCAGAGTTTCTGTGTGCTCACTACAAATAAGCAATGAAAGGATGCACCTGGGAAGAAAAGTTTGCCCTCCTATTTGTTGTTTTTTAACAGTTACATTTAATATTGTTTAAAACTGCTTTCTGATGAGCTGACTTGGGTATACCACCTTTGGATCAATGAGAAATAACATTACCAATTATGTTAGCAAGTATTTTCATAAAGAACAACCATGTAGGACATTTTCCATGTTCTTAATAAGAATGAAAAATGCCTAACTGTGTAAGCCATCCATCTTCAGTTCTGCACATTTTAGCTGACACTCCTACAATTTTCCATGAATGCCTCCTCCATTGTGTTATGTGCTACTATATCTACTGTATATTGGCATTCTGTAATTATATGAAAAGAAGAATAAGTAAAATAGTGCTTTGTTTCCAACCCTAGTTTCAGGTTGAAATCCATATAGAATATTCATAATACTAATACTATAGTATAACCATTAGCTGAGTTGGAGTTAGAGATAAATAATGTATGTTTATTGTAGAGCAAAATTTAAAATTACACCTATATGGGTTGGACTTGATGGACGTATATGTCTTTATTCAACCCCAAATACTATGTAACTATGTAAATTAGAAAGGGAAATTTTAAAAGAATTAGTTCACCGCCTTCAACTTCTCCAAGGTGTCATCAGGGCTCCGTCTGTGCTCAATATGGCAGCTGGTTACATTATTATTGTGTGCTTAGATGCACAGGATGATGATTAAGTCATCTCCGAGCATCGTGTTTCTACGCATGCACAGCAGCAGTCAAGGGAGCAAGGATGCAAAACATCCCAGGAATACACAGTGGATATAGAGATTGAGGAGAAGGTGATAAGGGATATCCTGCACATGCGCAGTAGATATAGAGTCCGGGTAGTGGTAGATAACAAATATCCCACATATGTGCAGTAGCTGCAGAGTCAGGGAAGCAGGGAATGCAGAATATCCTACATGTGGATTAGCTTTAGAGTCCAGGGAGCTGGGGAAGCAGACTATCCCACACATAAGCAGTAGATACAGAGGTCAGGGTGAGGGTGCAGAATATCCTGCGCGCGTGCAGTAGTTCGGGGAGCAAGTATGCAGGAGGTGCGGCCACGGCACTGTCACTGCTAGATCATAAACCTGTAGCTTGTCAATCAGCACCTGGCCACACCTAGTCCTGCCCACTGATTTCTGGATTGTCAGTACTGCCTCTACTGATGAAACCCTCCCACTGTGAACTGCAGTGCCTGGAAGAGGAGCATGTGAGGCACATATGAAGAAGACTTTGGCTCAGTTGATTTCATGCAGGCCAGAAATCATCATATCCAGTGGTACAGGCGGCAGAAGATACGGGAGAATGTTTACTAGCCTTGAAAGTTTGAGTTAATGACACAACCCATTACATTGGAGGATCAACAAAATGCTCAGGAGATGGGTAGATCCACTGCCTTTATTAATATGCAGTTTTTAATGAAGGTAATCTCTAATTATGCATTTTTCCATCATATGTTCAGTTTCTATTGCCCAGATTTGCAATATGTTTAATTAACATGATGTAACATGATGTAACATGATGTAATGCAGTAACATGGGGGGGCATCATTAAGTCCAACAGCCCCCTAATATACAACTGTGGGATTCCACCCTACTGTTCGTGATCTGCAAGATCTTATATAGGAAGGTGATATTTTACAATGTTTGCATTGCAAATCCAGATTTCACCAGCAGGTGGAGATGATAGTGAAATCTGTAACTGAATAACTCTTAAGTTATTACACTGTATCTTAAGTATAAAATATTTATCTTCAGCATATAAAACCTACCCTGGTTTCCTTTCAACTGTAAACAACTGAAGATTTACTGTATTATAGAGACGTTTGATCAGTTCTCTGAAATATAGGTAAATCTAGTTATCCATAATAAAGTGATTATGAAGCTATTAATACTAACATGAATATATCCCAACAGCACAGGCACAGGCTACACAATAGGATAAAACAAATAAGGCAGTATTGTTTTTTTTTTGCACTAAAAACAATTAACCTTCAGGATTGTGTTTAATTACAAATAATATATCCTTATGTGGCAATAATTAAAAGAACACATTGCCAAAACTGACTGTGCAGTGTACATACACACACATACTAAAAAACGCAAGTGTATAAGTATCTGATTGTCTTTTATTTTTCTATAACTGCCACTAAAACAGCTTGGGCTGCACTGGTATATGAAGTTGAGGACTAGAAGTTGTGTATTTCTTGATTCTAAATATAAACTTTTACCAAACGGAACGAAGAGGCAGACTGGTGGGGGAGTTGGTTATAATTCTTACTCTCCATCAGCTATAAATTAGTCTGAACCAGGTTATTTTAAATGTTGCAATTGATTGCTCTCCTTTACAGATACTGTTTTTCAATTATTAAATATTGTTGCAGCAATATGTATAACAAATGCTACTATTATTTAATATAAAACAGTACATATACTTCAAATAAAATAGAACTTTTTTAGGGTAAATTATTGTATGGTGTATTTTATGTATTCCTTTTTTAATTAAACAATTCCTTTATGTGCCCTATATACCTTTTACATTTTAATAGGCATACATTTTTTTCATATACTCCAACCCCCTATCTCTTATGACATTTTTAATGTACTTATGATAGTATTTCTTTCCGAGGGGTCAATGTGTATTAAAAGGGGTTGTGGGCTGCCTAAAAGGCTTTACCATTGCTAAAATCATCCTCTGCTTAATTTAGAATTTCTCTAAGCTAATATAAAATGATTGATTGTGTGCATTTCATGTACCTCTTGGTTCTCACTTTCATTCATCATGGGATGTTTTAAATGAAATGCATTTAGAACCTGCCACCATCAGAGAAGAATCTTTGAAATCTTCGCCAAGCAGAGCAAGGATACAGTAAATCAATCTCACTTTAGTCGTGCCGCACAGGGCAAGCTTTATAGTGACAAACTAATTAAAGCAAATTGTGTGTGCTCTCTATGCATCTTTACATTAAAGACAATACAACTTTATTTCTGCAGTTTTTACATTTTTCATAAAGTTCTAAGGTGAATTAAGTCTACTGTTACACTTGAAATGCATTACATTTAGCACTAAATTATCTACTAATGAAGCAGGTATTATAGTCTCCTTTTGGAATTGTTATACTCTAGGACCATACTAGGTAATCATATTTTAACATTCAAAGACATTGTAAAAAATTAGAAAACAGCAAGATTTTCCAGCTCACTAAATACCATGCAACATCTGAATAACCCCTTTGGGTAGGCACAGAGTCAATCGAAGTTGACCCTGTAAGAATAGATATCATCTCATGGCTTTGATGTAAGAACAGGCCTCAGGTGCAAAACCCAATAATTTCTCACTCACTGTGACACATACAGGGTTATTCACAAAAGGGTGAAGAGTTTGGAGAAGGCAGGAGAAGTGAAAAATCTAGGGCAACATAGCTGAACTGAAAAGTGAGCTGAATTGGAGAATGTTTCCAAATCAGCTATTTTGGCCTAGATTGTTCACTTCTCCAGCCTTCTCCAAACTCTTCACCCTCTTGTAATTATGCCTGTGGGACTCCATCAAACACTTAGTAGGACTGCTCTTCACGAACTTGCTATTCAGCTTACATAACCCCACATTCCTTCTGGTTTAAAATCCCCAGAATCCTTTACCCCCTATTCTTGTCTGGGCCTTACCCACTACTTCCAAACCACGGGTGGCCTGCCATGGAATTATTCTGATACCTTTAAATCACTGACTCCATTAGAAAGCTCTCTAGGCCATCCCTATCAAGGAAAATCTTACATATTTTCAACTAAATGGTCAGGACCTGCATAGCTCTGGCCTTATTTCCCCCCTATACTGAGCCTTCTAGATCAGTTATCCTACCCTAACTCCCTCTTATGTGGAAAAACAGGAACAAGGTTACATCCTATCACTAAGCGAGGAAACATTACAACATATTTGGCTGTCTACGAACTCCTACTCAAAGAATGCCTGTGCACTGGAGACAATCTTTAAACTATTATCGAGATGGTAATTGGTTTCCACACATATCGCTACATATGTACCAAACTGTTCACTGTTCTTCTTCCACAGATGTAACACACTGGGCTCATACCTACATATTTTGTGGCAGTGCCCTGTCGTATCCAAATTCTGGGCTTGGTTATTCCAGATCATTGCAATACTTTTTTTGCAAACCATTGCTAAAAGATCCGGAAACTGCACTTTTTCCCAGAAAAATAAGCCTGTCACCCCAAATCAATCCAAGCGTGGTACATGCTAAACATGAAGCAAACTATGCCAGGGGAAAGGCCACCTCTCATTCTTTGTTTCCTTTTGGAGCAGGCCTACAATGACTAATGGTGAAGATGGTCACAGCCATTACAATCTAAAGAAGAGCTGTACTTTTTAGCCCATTTTCTACTGGAATAAACAAAATGTTCAGGTGTCTGATTTTCTATCTACAGATAAATGAACAATCTCGTGAAATATGCATCCCTCTGCCTGAAGTTTATAAAACTAAATGTGTATCTGTTTACAGAACTATTTTTCACAGAAAAGATTAGTCATAAGTCTGGCAACAACTGTCCTTGGGAAGTCTAACCTCCATCTCATGGTAACAGAAGGCAGCCCTGTCAGCATTGCTATAACATAAGTCAAATCAAACCATAAGCTGCAAAGCAGTCGATTGTCATAAAATAAAAAAGCTTGGGTGAATAAAGCCTTGACATGTAAACAACACAGAGCCTTCCACCAATGATGTTATTCACATATAGAACTAAAGTAATTCAACAAGTCTTGTCAAGATCAGAGTGTAAAGCTTCATATTTGTAACAGTAAATGTTTACTTAGCCAGACGTATCCCCTTATGAGGTATACTATTACCATGCAGAAGAGAATCATTCAGTCGTAAATAATGAGCACCTACGGTGCTACTGATATTAGTTAGCACTGCAAAACTTATACAGCGTTTCAATTGCATTAATGATTCAGGAAAAAGTAAGACTTCTTGAAGATTATAACTCAGAATGTCCATACACATGGGATGACAGAAATATTTTGGTATTCTCTGTAACTATGTTGAAGCTAGAAACTGTTCTGTACTAAATTAAAGAACTCCAGGAAAATTAACCTGTGCAGTGCGGCTATCCTCTCCGTGGGTGCTTGTTTTGGTCTAGGGCCTAAAATAAAGAGAATATACTTACCAGATAAATCAGTCCTGCTGCTGTGAGTACTCACCTCTCACCCTCTGCTCTGGCAGTGGAATGTCCCTCGGCGTCCTCACATCTAATGAAGCTGCATTAGATGTGATGATGTCACGGGTCCTTAGAGCGCCGGAGCCTGGAAGAGAAGAGGCTGCGGAGAAAGGTCTAGCAGCCAAGTGGTATCGAGGATCAGGTGAGTATATATTTGTGGGTTTTTTTGCCCCCTAGACCAAGACAAGCAGTTAACCCTTGCAGTGCAGGGGTAGCCGCACTGCAAGGGTTAATTTTTAAAGTTCCAGGATTTCTTGTTCAAGCTAGAAATTACCACGAAACCAGCAGTCAGCCAGTTCAGATCACTTAAAGGGGATATAAAACTTATCAGGGATTAATAAAATGCTGCTTTGCTTCAGCAATACTTTGAGGGAAGTACACATTGTGCAACAGCAACAACTGCTTTATATACCAAGTGCCATTTGTGAGCTGTATAGACTCTTCTAAATTTGGTGGGAGTGCTGAGTCAACATCCTGTTTTGTTGAATGCTAATTTCCAATCATTTTTCCCAAAGCTACTTTTAGGTAGTTAGCACAACTCCAAATATGCATCCTAAAGCAGGACCAACAGCAGGCTCAATGAACTAAGCTATTACATTCCTTATCTGTAATAATCACCATTATTTTCAGCAAAGGCAGCTAAAAGTATAGCAGTCACATTGTTGAAAATAATAAGCACTACGGCAAATAATATGTACATTTAAGTTTATTGCATTGAGCTATTGTCTTCTAGGCACATGTACTGTATAAGTGTGATTTTCCAAAAGGTAGTGGTGAGGTAAAGCTCTTAGTCAAACTTTGTTTACAATTTGATATAACATCACAATGTACACGGGTGAAAATAATATTGTGCTTGACATGTGTACTAGTATTCATTAAATTTGCCAAATTAGCAAAACACATGCCCCTTCTTGAATAGGGTGAAATGCAGAATTCCCAGTGGTATAAATAATGTACTGCACATTGTACAGAACTGTCTTGAGTATGTCACATACAGAACAGCATTTGAAGAGAACACCACACCATGCAATACCAATACGCTCTGCCAACCCTTACCATGAACCTTTATACACTCAGCCCATATGGACCTCATATCTCATACCTACCTAAGAGCTATCAGAGGATCAAGACGCTGTCACTTGTGAGGATGTAGGTGGATTTGCACATGCTGGCCAATAGCCTTGATTTTTCCCAGGGCTTCTCTCTAATATAAGGCTCCGCCTACTTCCTGCACATCACCTCCCTTCCCCTCCTAATGTTGGCCCTGTTTACACTAAACTATGTAACAGAAAGTAGGTGGGGATACCTCTCTCTTCCTGGTCTTTAACATAACTATGGGATGAGATGCCATCCCCAAGCAATTTAGTTATATTGTGCTACAGGGAACTTTTACAGCATGTTCTGCAGCAAGATCAGAAGTCAATAGCGTGCATATTACTCAGCAGCGGCACCAACTTCTAGATAGTGTGGGTTTTAAAACAGCACTGTGATTGAAAGCGGTTTTTGCAGTGCCTTCAAAGTGGTTAAGGGGCCATTACTGCTTAAAATACCTTATTTCATGTTTTAAAAAATGTAAATGTATAATTTGTTACAATGATAGTATGGTGGTTAATATGTGTAATGACAAGTTGCTGCAACTCCTCAAGAACCCTAGCATTGTTATAAACTATCACTGTCCAATTAGCTAAACAAATGTTTTGTATGTAGATGTCAATACAGTACAGTATTGTAGTACAATACTACAGTATCAGACTGTAGGTGGCCATCATACAGCTAGTTTTATTAAGAGCTTCATGAGCAGGGCAGACGCTGATAAAAAGTTAAACTGACTACCCTAAAAAGTACCTAAGGTAACAACTAGGGATGCACTGATACCGATACTAGTAGCCGATACTGAGTATTTGGGCGAGTACTCATACTCACCCAAATGCTCCGATACTTATTCCGATACCGGAATTTTCGATCAGAGGGAGATTTCCTCTGACCGGCAGTGCCGCGAGGGAACATGGAGCCGGCTTCCCAGTGAATAAGGAAGCCGGGCCACGGGTAATGACTTGCGGTCTGGCTTCTTGATTGGCCAGGAAGCCAGGTCCATGCTGTTTGGTTGGCTCAATGCTAATTGGCCGGAAAACCAATCAGCAACGAGCAAGCCAAACTACACGGAGCCGGCTTCCCGGCCAATGAGAAAGTCGGGCAGCGGGTGATGACCCGCCTCCTGGCTTCCTGATGGCCATAAAGCTGGATCATTGCTGATTGGCTGGGAAGCCGGCTTCTTAGCCAATCAGCATTAAGCCGGCCAAACTGCATGGAGCTGATTTCCAGGCCAATCAGGAAATCGGGCAGCGGGTAGTGACCCGCCTCCCAGCTTCCTGATTGGCTGGAAAGCTGGCTCCATGATGATCAGCCAATCAACATTGAGCAGGCCAAGGAGCATGGAACCGGCTACCTGGGCAATCAAGAAGCCAGGCGCAGGTAATGACAGGTTGGCCGGCTTCCTGATTCCTCGGGAAGCCGTCTCCATGCTACCTGAAGTACCAGTATTGGTAATCGGTATCGGCGAGTACCGAAAGATCAATATCGGCACTCATGCTCTATACCCAGCAACTGGTATCGGTGCATCCCTAGTAACAACAATGCTAAATGCAGAATTCCAGTGCTTGTGTGAAGGCCATTGAATCCTAGGCCCAGGTTGTACAGACGCCCATAACTTCTAGTCAAGATTATTCCTGTCAATTGTCATTCAAAGGAAATGCTAGAGCATCAGTTGGCAGTTCAGCCTCAAGAATTTAAAGTTGAGGCCCTGTGCACATCCAGGGTCTAGAATCTAGAACCTGGTTGTACATGAAAAAAGGTTTTGAAGAATAGAACGTGTACCTTACTGTTGTAACCTTGAAATCTCATTAAGTTGTTTTTTATTTACAAGACTGTTTAAAAAAATGCATAAAGAAGAACACCAGGCGTATGAAATTTTAACTCTTGCAGTGGAGCAACCCTTACCCTGCAAGGGTTAGGTGCTCATTTTGTCTAGGAAGCTAAAATATAAAAGATATACTAACCTTGAGCCTGCCTGGCTGTTAGGCCGGTCCATGAAGCCTCACCCCCCCAGCACTCTAAGAACCCATGAGTCATAAGTACACTGTATTGGATGGATGTGAGGACGCAGAGGGAGAGCGAGGCCACAGGGACCGGTCCAGCAGCCAGGCAGGCTCAAGGTTCGGGTGAGTATATCTTTGTTATTTTAGCTCTTTCATCGCCCGAGCAGAGGGAGGGCGAGGCCACAGGGACCGGTCTAGCAGCCAGGCAGGCTCGAGGTTCGGGTGAGTATATCTTTGTTATTTTAGCTCCTAGACAAAACAAGCATTTAACCCTTGCAGTGCTGGGGTAGCCCCAATGCAAGGGTTAAAATTTAATATGCCCAGGAGTTTTCCTTTAATAGGTAAATATACCAAAATCATCTGTTCCGGCATCCACATGAAAATTTATATCCGAGACTATATAAAACACATAGCATTGGTAAATAAGTGATATCAATCATAGAGTGAATGGAAAAAAAGGTTATTGGTGCCCATGGCTATGTTACTGGGTACAAAAACTATTGGTTCAATTGAAATGATTATTGCATACAGTCACCAAATAGTTTTAAACTTCCATATTCCAACTGGCATTTAAATCTGGCTGTGTAAAAGAAACCTTTTAGATCTCTCTAACTCCAAATATAATAGGAAATACATTTTATATCTGCAGTGTGTAGCTGTTTCATTTCAGAAACGCTTTAAAGCTATTCCTTTCTCTACTGAAACACATCATTTAGTGGAATTGCATGCTCACTTATGACCTTCCGCCATGTGATACCATCCTGGAAGTTTACCGTCACAACTTGTAATGTAAATCAAGGAAAGGAAAGATAACTTATAACAGCAAAGAAAACAGAGAGCACGCAGTTCCCTTTAAAATAAAATGGGTTGTATAGTTTAAGTACAGTTCACCTCCTGCCACACAAGTATGTAAAAACATTTCCTAAGATGAACAGCTGTTACAGCCAGTTTGAAATAACCTCATATAGTATCTCTGTTTGTAAGGTTTGCCCACATGTGTAATGTGTAATAATAAATAAAACTAATAATCAGCTACTACTCCTTCTAATGCATTTTGGGCACATTTTATGAATTACGCTTTGTTGTGTGGTTTTGTAAAAAGAAAGTATTCATCAAGAATGAAAGCTTTCTGTGTGAATTTTGCTTACAATTAAACCAATCATGTAAGCTTGTTAGTTTTCCTAAGGGAAACTTTTTTTCATGATGCCACATTTCAATTAAATGTGTTGAGATTTGGCGTGCCCAGTCATGATCAGAGAACAGTGGGATCTTATTTTAATCCAAGCTATGAGTGGCAGCATGCAGGCTTCTATGGCACTATCCCAGGCATCTCAGAATCATTACACCTGATATAAAAAAAGCCCACCTGTTGCTGGTGTAGGAAGGCTGGATCTCTTGGGCTTAGTCCCACATATCGATTGGCTTGTGATGTGCCAGAGGCTGTGTAGGCTGTGAAGAAAAGAGACAATGCAAATATAACTAGACCCCAAAATCAAAAATAATGAGAAACCAATAAATTGTACACTGCCACGACTTTGTATTTGAAAAATTGAAAGTTGAAAGATTCAGTCCACCTAGAGCTGACATTTCAATTTAGGGTGTACACTAGAATGCTGACTCACATACTGGATTTAATAAAAAGGGAATGACACAGAAATATTGTTACTGGATTTCCTGTGAGGCATCAGAAGTCGTTGATGATTCAACCTGCTTCCATCTATCCAAAAGTTAAATATCAAATAATTATTCAATAATTTAGCAATTTTACTATTATGCATGTTTCTGTTGCCTACTTTTATAAAGGTTTCTGTTCTACTATTGCAATTTTTAGTGTAATCTTTAAATTAAATCAGACTTTACATTTTATTAGATAAAAAAATACAAATGCATGATACTGATTTAATTGGCATTCTTCACACAGTTACAGGGTTTTATTATCAAAGTAATGTTACAAGGATCATATTAAATCCATGTAATCAAGCATTTGTCATACTTGCATTTAACATGCCTTTTACCATTTTCCATCCTCAAGGAATCATCAATTAGAAGAGATTAGCTAATCTCCTTTTTACCCTTTCATATTTTGGGCAGCATGGTTCATGATGAATGCATTTCTAAGCTCGTGTACCTCAAAAAGGAGCCTTTAAAACACACACACACACTAAAACAAACTATATTTACAAACTGGGATCATTAACATCAGTGATGGTGAGTAAAGTGAGTCATTAGTGGATCTTGAAGCAAGCCGATGTACGGCTGAAATCAGCCGTACCAGCCTGAAGTTAATAGCCGAACAGTGTTCGGCTCACTTCACTTCTGATCGGTCATTCACTCGGCTGCCCTCGGCAGCTTTGTGAATAGACCCCTAAGTATTTGTTTAGGGCTGCACACCGGGCAAATAACATGGCTTTCATATTTAAGTTCGCCTATTCATATTATATATGGAGAAGGATTGGTAACAATGTTACCTCGGAATTAAGATATCTATAGACACTGGATGATCAAAAAAATTCTAGAATGAAACAGACATTCATATGTGTGCTTATATTGGTCTATGGTGCTGGGTTCAAGTCATGGTGAATAAAGTAATTGGTTAGGAAAACCCAGCCACATGATCAAGTCTTTCTCAGAGTTTAATCAGCGGCGATAGATCACCCCTTGTCATATCAGAGGGCCCACAGATATACAACAGTGTCCCATTCCAACTATTCCAGGCCAAAGTGGGCAAATATCTTCACACTTCTATTGAATCCTTAAAACCTGCAGCTGGAGTCTTAGCTGGAAAAGTCTGAGCTACTACAGCTAAGGCATGCAGCCTTATTCTATGGCTGACCAGGTATGAGCTACCAGCAGCATTTTCTGATCCTATTGCCACCACCTAATGCAATGGTAAGAAAAGTATAAAGTAAACTTTTGTGCAAATGACTATGAAGAAGCAAAGAGAAGTGCTAGGAATCTGGATAGAATGCTGCATACATGTGTAAACTACCCCTGCCATTATTGGATATAGTCACAATATAATATGTAATTTGCATAAATATGATATCATTGTGTACATTGTATCTGAGACTGGATGGATGAAACACGTAACTAACATATTAATATAGCATTACAAATTACAACTTACATAATAGTTGTAAAAGTATGCACATGTTACTAAAAGCACAATATAATATTCCAACTCACTACAGTCTACATGATGCAGCTACATTTACAGATATGTTATGTGGAGCTGAAAACCCCCCACAGGTGCCAGATGGCCAATACGCCTAAAAAGTGCAGATTGAATCTATTTTTTAGTCTTGTAGTCAATGTAAGCACATATTCCCAAGCTCCTTAAAACTGCCTTTTGCATTCCACACTGAGCTGATCAACTCCTGAATTCATCTGGTTCATTTGGCTGCCCCTGATGATATGTGTATGTTTATACAGGATCTGTCAATAATGTGAGGTTAGGCTGGCCATAGATCGACAGATGTCACATTGAGAATGACAGGAGGTGAGATGCCTGCCAAAAGCCAGGACCTCTTGCATTATTCTGTCCAACTCAGCTAACAGGTGTCCTCAGTGTATGCACAGTGAAATACTTTTCCCATACAAAAGGGTCTGTCTAATTGTGTGCAATGATAACATCCAAAAGCAAGAAGCACTTATTTAACACTCTTTAGCACATACCTACAAGTCATTTCTTTATACAATTGTAACAAACAAGGGTATAGTCACCCTCATGGTTAGGGTGGCATATAGAATTTAGCACTTTTCAGTGGGATTAGAAGAATCATGCTCAGATTTTGCTGCAACAGACAATAATTTGTAGTCATGCCAATGATTAGCTTAGGGCTTAACAACAACTTAAATTAACAATGTTCATTTAAAGGTGTTACTTTAAAACACTTAGTAGAATGTCCCATTGGTTTCTCAGCTACTGGTTATTGAGAGTCTTAAGGGAGACATTTGCTTTTCGTCTCTATTCTGAAGACTCAATGGGGTTCATTTACTAAAGACAGATAAACTGTTCAGTTTGCAAAGGAATTTGCACTTTGCACAGAGAGTTCTACTTAGCTTAGTGAATGAAGTGAAGCTCTGCTGACTTCCATCATCCAATCATGTGCAAGCAAAAATAATTTTTTTTTAGTTTCCATGCACATAATTGGCTTTTCTTGGCAAAGTGAAATTTGACCGCATTCAATAAGGTAAACGGAAACTCCCCCAGCAAAGTGCAGATTCCCTTACAAAGTGAACTACAGCTTATTTGAGTTTAGTAAATCAACCCCAATATATCAGGAAAAGTGAAACCCACTGGAAGTAGCTACAGGCCATAAGACAAGGTAAAAATGATGTATGCAAAAGAGAGAGCCCTGCATTAAGATGACAATAAAGGAATGTTTTGCCAAAGTGGAAATCTTTTTCCAGGTTTAGAAGTCAGTGCTGTTTAAAAGGTCACATTTTCGTAAATGGCTTGTAACATTTCCTTGTTAGTAATTTAACCTCACCTTCAGTGGATGTAGTGATAGGTTTTGTGTCAGTCATGGTTAGTGTCACAGGTCTAACTGCACCATGATGGGGCGATGGGGCCAACACTTGAGTGAAGTGGCCAGGCACCTTCCCAACGCCTTGCCCGCTGCTGTTGGGCTGTAAAGAAATGATAGTGAATAGAAAACATTAGTATGGACTGTCACTTATTATGCAGATAATTCAGCATTACTCAAAGAGATTATTTAACAAGAAAGGCTGGAACATGTACTTTTATCACAATATTTAATTGAACAGGTCTTGAGCCACAATTCTTTCAGCTCTCATCACAGGTTCCCTCGATGCCTGTGATCAAACACTGTTCAAGTTAGTTCAGTGTTCTACACATTTTGCCTCAGGACTGTAAATGTATTTACCTTTAGGAATAACTTTACCAAAGTTAACTTCCCTGCTGTTTGCTGTCACAGAGATCACACAAATATGTGCAGTGCATGCTGCCTATAGAGCCATATTAGATTTTAAAAAGTAAGTCTGTTAGTTTAATATCACTATACCTTTTAACTGGGTATAACGTGGAAGTTATCCAAGCTGCAGTCCGTTTAATGTTCATATGTCTTTTTTGAAAGTTATATATATATATAGACATGAATGACTATATTGCCCAGTTGTGTATGCCCATGCTCTAAGAAGTCAGGCTGGGATCCGCTGTTTTCATACTTGCTTTGGCGGAGCAATACACATTCAAATATGGTAAATACAATACATGGGTATTTTTTCATTACACTTAGTTGTTGTTGCCTAAAACACATGTTGATACTGAAAAACGAATCCAGGCTGCATTTTCTACAACACATGGCACTGCAACACAGAGTTATGAGTGGACTAGATTAATCTGTATGACAATTTTTTGTGCCTGCTGTGGTTTTTCTGTGCAAGATGACAGCATTATACTGCTGGGAACCCTTTTAAGTGTGAATTCTGCCTCACCCTGTTTTTACATACTGACTGACCAAAAATTAGCTCACTTGTGTAGCTTGCATATGGTGTTTTGGGAAGCATATCTGTGTGGGCAGGCTTAGAAAACCTTATTTCTTTGTCCAGATTACACAGCAAACTAGAGAGAGTGTGCAGGGTATAGATGTTTTAAACTGACAGATTCTCTTAAAGCCATAACTTGGCTTCAAGTATGCCAGACTTTGCAAATAGTCCTCTAAGCAATAATACAGAAGATTCTTTATAAGATTAATATGCTTTAATATGTCTATTAAAAAGCACCACAATTAACAACTTAATAGGCAATTTCTGAAATCAACAGATTTACAGCTTTCACATCTTGAAATTTATGCCCAGAAGCCTAATCCTAGCCTAGGAAGAATAATGAAATCCTTCCTAAAAGAAAAGAATTGAAGTGACATTCAAAAGTAAAATAGAAGAGTTAAAACTGAACAGAGGGAAAGTTGTAACCATACATACTGTCAGTCAGACTAGCAGCAGTTGTTAATGTGCTATTGAAACTGTCACACAAGACAAAACAATAGAAAAGACTATACCAGCTACATAGAATTTCATTACAATAGAGTCATTCAGATACACAAAAAAATCACTATAAGCATTTGAAGAAATTATGTTTAGGAAAAAAGGGCAAAGTGCAGATTAAGATATGTTTTCCTCATGCCAATCGTCTGTATGTACTTTTCTGTTACTGCGATCTTGTAAGACACCTATAATCATTAGATGATGTCTATAGTCATCAGATGACTGCCATTAAGACATTTGTGTACATAGACCCCCAGTATCATTTGCATGTTGAAATATCCTATCATATCTAGTAGAGTCTGAGGCTCCTTGGAGACAACTGGAACATCCCCTAGCCCTGACAGTGTTGACTGACTTGACTTAACAATCAACTGTTGCCTAAGGGTATTTCCAGTCAAATGACCATCCCCTAAGAGGAGCATGGGTGGTGCTGGAGAAGCGGGGGGTGGGGGGAATGGGGATGCCATCCCCTGACCCACTATGGACTGAGCACTAGTGGACAGAATCTGGAATGCTCCCCACTGCAGAGGTGATGCGCTTCACTAAGCACCACAGTACCTGTAACAAGGAGATTTTCAGCAACTGAGAAGTTTAAAGCTCAAATGCAGTCAAAAACTATTTCCTACCATCTGCCCCACCCACATAAGTATCCTAGCAGGTATTTCTTTTTTCTTACCTAGCGAAGCAAACTATACTAATACCTACATACCTACATTTGCCACATCCAGGTCCCTTGCTGACACCTTTTACGCCAACACGGCTGCTAATCCAGTGCTACACAGTAACCTTCACCAGCCAATCTTGACTGCTCTTGGGCCAATGTCAGTAGTCCACTGGATCCTGAGAGGACCCCTCTGGTGGACAGCCAATGGGAATTGTCCACGTCATGCAAGCAGTGACATGGACACTCAGAAGAAGGACCCCAGTAGGAAGGAAACAGAGAGAAGAAGGACCCAGCCCTGGATAATCACTTGACCGTGGTAAATTAAAATTATTATTTTTTCCAGCCCAGTGATCAGTGAGGGGAGGGGTTTTATTTTATCATAGAGTTGGGCTTAAATAAAAAAACAGCAGATTGAGATATTTAGGCTGTCCTCACTCATATGCATTCCAAAGGCTGATTATGAAATTTGGATGGAATATACTTTTAAAAGAATATATATAAATAAAATGATATGCTCTACAAATCTTTCTGCATTGAAGATAACCACACTACAATTTTGCAACGACTTTACAACTTCTAATTTTAAGCCAATGTTCACTTAACAATAGAACCCGGACAATAGCAAAGCTGATGAACACAGATAAAAATTGCTGTTGTCAGATGAAACATCAGTTTGTTTTAACAACTGTCTTCAATATACATCGTTCACATACTCAATCCTGCATCAATGTAATGAATCTTAAAGGAGTTTATACGCGCACACACACACACATATACACACACACACACCATATTAATGCCTTAAATCTTGTTAATATGAGAAAATACAGCCAGCAAAAAAGCAACCCTTAAATTCATATATTTCTTATATCTACTGATAACAACATGGTGCAACTGTCTCTTAATATCCCAGTTAATATAACTATACCTTTAAGGAAAAGATCTTAAAATATGTTTTGATTCAATTGCCACTAAAGTGCTAACACAGAACACTTGGTCAGGAAAAAGGTCAGTGCAGATGGAACGGCTGCCTTTTTGTTTAACTTCACCCTGTGTAAATATATAATGTGATGGTAAATATTATTACTACTATTCCCTTATTATTTGGACTGGAATTTTTCAATAAAACATGAGTCAAAAAGAAAACAAATACATTTTCAATTAGATTGGACAACATTTTATTTCAAACAAAAAGATGTTTGTGTGTTTTGCTTTGTGCCATGTTAGAGGAAATTTGGAAGGCCCGGAATATATTTTTACAAGTGTGGTGAGCAAGTTGGAGAAGATAATAATAACATGGACAGATTCTTTATCATATATTGATGCAGCATTCTGCAGCAATGGTCTGCCTTTACGTGGGAGTGCGAGGTCAGACTTTTTCTCTTGCTCAGGACTCAGGTGCTAAACTGCACCAAAGAGCTTTCCAATAAAGGCATCTGGCTGCTTGGCAAGCTTTGGAGCCAGTTGTGATCACAGCTTTGGGGCTGCCTTGGGGTACACCATTTGTCTTGGATGCTAATCAAGTCTGTAATCACTGTTTTGGCCATGATGACCTCTTGCTATTCTACATTATAAATACTCAAGCTATATCCCCCTCTGAAAGCCTGGAAATGAAAGTGCAGGGCTCATGTGGAAATAATGTAAATAATGTTATTCTGCTCAAAAAGTAAGCACAGGGCTATTTAGATTATTATGTTACAGTGATAAGGACTAACCCAAAGGAAAAATATTTGCTGGAAAAAAAGCCATCTTGTAGTATTAAATATTTAGCTGAATACTGAGTGACCAAGATTCAGAAGCCTACACAATCCATACACAGAATCTCTACATTTCCATTAAACACTTTCTTGGACCTGATAAACCTCTAAGTATTCAGATTACACAGATTATATCACTGTTCTTAACAGGGAACATTTTAGGTGGTTCCCATAAAGTTAGTGCTAAAAAAAAAAAAAATGGACATCTTTACAATAAATATATATGAGCAAAAAAAAAAAAAAAAAAGTACTGGCCACATTAAAGTAAATTTCCTCTCTGAATATGAATATGATTATCAGTCTTTGCTGATCTCTGACTGCAAAAAGTTTGCAGGGCACATTTACCTGGATTGAATAAAAATAATTTAAATGATATATACCTTACCTAGTGGTTAATACCTGTTAAAAATATGCATTTGTTTTACTTGATGGACAAATGTGTTTGGCTGTGATGAAATTAGGAAGTAACTGCACTAAAAAAAAATGGATTTCTCAATTTTAGGTGGATGGGGGTAGACTTTCCATCAGGTCGTTTCTGTTATTTAGGACCTCACGTAAGAGTTATTTGCTGCTATAGAGGCCATAATATGCAAAGAACCTAGTACTAAAAACAAGAAGCATTTTGCCACGGCTGTTAGCTATTTCCACATATTTCTATAAGCATACACTATTGGTGACCCCCCCCCTTCCCCTTTCAGTCGAATGGAGAAATGTGGATTGCTTGTGTACATATTGTAAAGTATTCTCTTAAATTGACATTGCCATTCTCTGTTTAGCATGTCCATGGCTTATTTGTGCAGCAATAATGCACTAGGAATCTCCTGTTTTTATTGTATACAATCATGGTGGTCCCAAGGTTCTCATTTATGGCATATACTGTCAAACCACTAAAAAATTGAATCTATAACATTCACATTTTATCACAATATCACACAGTTGACAGATATCAGAGCTGACGTTCTTATGGACAGCTCAACTAGAATGACAAGACAATGATTTGTGATTCCTAAGAAAAACACCTGATTGACAGAAGACATATTATGGGCTTGATATACAGTAAAAGGTTTGTACAAACTGGGTATTTGTTTTTACTTTACATTGTGTATTAACAATCAGTAATAAATAATTGCAGAAGTCTTGAGAAAATAAAATTAGGCCATGAGGTCTTTGCAAAATATTTTTGCATTACAACACTTCTAGATTTTCTCATGAATGCATCAAACTTTTGCAATTCTTAACAGAATCTAAGCCAACAAACGTTGCAACACTAAGGGGTCTATTTATTAGGATTCAAAAAACATGTATGTTTACATAAGACACAGCGTCGCCTTGAGGAAGGGACCCGGTGCGGCCCCAAAACATTGGCTCATTGAGCTATGTGATGTAACTGTGCAAAAAAACTAACTTTATTTGCATATTGAATTATTGCGTGCTAGTGACTTATCCAGCCGATTTCCAGCGGTCACTACAAGCACCTTCTCTGTTACTTTTGGTCACATCTTTGTATGGTGTGCAGATGGCATCTACATTGATTTATTTGACCATTTTTAGTGAGTTTTATACATTTTAGGTATGACAAATTGCAGGTGCACAAAACATTTTTATATTAAACCTGCATATTAATATTTTTTTACAACAATGTGGACAAATTGGTCTTGGCACTTTAGGCATGACACCAAGGCTGGCAAAATGTTTATGTAACTCTGCTTCCATGCTGCAACTTTTGCAGTTTTTCAAAATGATTTATCGGACAATTACAACACAAGGTCTCCTTGGCCTACCTACAGATGTTTCACAGAACTGAATATTTTAAATGAATGAATATAACAGAGCCAATCTTTCACGTATCAAAGTATGTATTGTTAATGTGCTTATTCATTACATTTGTATCATTGGTGGACAGTGACTTGGTTTTCAACTGGTGGGTCGTGACCAAAAAGTGGGTCGCGACCCCATGTTCAGTGGGTCGCTGTGTGCCTTCCACTTTTCTAGGTAAAAGTCTATAAGCATCCTCCTAGCGCAGCAATGTCAGTTCTCACACAAAGCAGCCGTTCAGAATATGCTGCCTGGCGTCGAGTGTCAGCTTGAGGTGGGGTGGGCTGGAGCTAGGGCCACGAGGGAGCTCCATTCATCCATACATGCATTGCTTACAGCTCCCTCACGTGCTCTGTAGAGGTGCCTGGACCGGAGTGATGTCACATTCTGGCTCCCAGCACCTGTACACGGTGTGCATGGGAGTTGTACAAGCAATGCATGGATGGATGGAGCTCTGTCACATCACAGCAGCCCAGCCCAGCACTGGATCCCTGGCTGGGGATCCACTCCAGTTCTCATAATGGCACCCCAAATACACCTCCCGCCCACAGCTCAATCGCGCACACCGGAATGCACGTTACCGCAATGCTGCGTGTTCCATTGCAGTGTGATTTGGGTCACCACTTAGTGACCATGGACAAACGTGGGTCCTGAGGTTACACAGGTTGAGAACCACTGGCTTAGATCATAGATCAGAGGTGCTACGTTTTTCACTTTTGGAAAACAGATGTTTCCTATTGAACTCAACAACATGTGATATGAAAATAATAAATTCAATTCATGTCCACTGAGTCCAGAGAAATTGACAATGATAAGTATTTGCCCAGCCTTTGCAAATGTTTAGGAAATGGTCAACTATCAGATTGCTAGTCATATGTTTTATGGATTGTTGTTTGAGCATTATGAGATCACTGTTAGAGCCAATACTGTCACTTTACCACAATATCCAACCACCAATCATGCAAATGGGCCATGGAATGCACAGCTTGCTCAAAGCACTTTTTTTTCCTTGGTTGTTACAATTTGTTGTAGTTAAAAGCATAAAAAGAAAATTCCCTCTTGTGTTTTTCATTGAAATCAACATAGGCTGTGTTGCACTAAACTAATTTTCCCCTACATATTCAATTGAATGACATAGCTGTTTCACTATAATCAGTGCAGCGGTAATGTAATTATACCACAAAATTGCTGTGGGGACTACAAGACAGCTCAGTTGCTTGTCCTAACAATCTAAATGAAAGCATCACTGAGCGTGGATGGAGAGGAACAGTTCATTCTAGGTAAAAGCAGGCATGGTATCTGTTTTTTCCATCTGCAGTCCAGTAAGCAGGAGCCCTTTCATGCTGAAAATGTGATATATATCAGTATGAAAAAAGAGTGCACTTTCTGCCTTGCCAATATCACATCACATATATTTTTGTGTGTCTTTTCTTGGAAGACAGTTTAAAAAAAAAAGTAGGACACTTCATCATCTACACTTAGTCAGTTTATTTAGCATTATCCTTAAATTGGTATTAAAAAAAAACAACTTAAATTTAAATTTTGAGTGCACAGTTAAGTTTACAAAAATACATTGGGGTCTATTCACGAAGCAGCCGAAGGATCTAGCCGTAGCTTCGGCCGATCCTTCGGCTAGCTTCGGCCCCAGGACCCCTTCGGTTCAGGGGAACCGAAGGGCTGCTGTATGGGCTATTCACTATGGCCCTACAGCTCCCGAAGTCGGCCGGCAGCTCAGCTGAGCCGAAGGCATATGCTTCGGCTCGAATGAGCCGAGGTGAAAGCCGAAGCTAATACAAAGAAGACCCATAGTTGTCAACTAATAGTACCCATACACAAAAGATGCTTGCTCATGTTATATCTAAGGTTTTGGATGTTCACAGAACAGGGGATAGGGCATAGCTAACCACAAGGCACAATCCTACCACAACTGTAGTCACAAGAAATCTCCATCAATCTGGCTGAAACTATGCATTGCAGCCTGTTCTAAATTCATGAGTAGCATTAGAAATAACACACGTTAATGTGCAAATTACTGCACATTAACACCCTGCAAGGGACTGCAAAGATTAGGAGGCATTAGTAATGCTGTGAGCAACAGCATATTAATGTGTGTTTTATATGATCTTTCTGCCTAAAATATTATTCAAAATAAGCAGTAAACTCAAGTTTCTGTTTTAGTGCACACTAGTACGGATGTTTATTACGGTTCCAGGTTGTCAATGCAACTAAAATCCTTTATGTATTACTTTGTTACACCACCACACTCAGCACCATTGACTAATGTACCATACTTTAGATGCAGTTCATATGCAGTCAAACTGCAGAAAAGCTGTATTTAAGAACACAGGTGGGGATGACCAATAAACAATTTACCTGCAAAGATAATGAGCCAGCAAAAGATTAAAACAGTCCAAATCCCAAAGAGTTCCATATAATAATTCAAATAAATGTTTTTCATATTACTTATTTTGAATGATAACATTACATCCGCATTGCTTATGAAAGCCTTGAGCTATAAATTCATGGGCTGATTAGGTCTATTACAGGCTACACACAGTGTGATCTCTTCTGCAGACACAAGTTTTTCACATATTATTGCATGTATTGAAGCCAAACAAACCACAGAGCACAGTATGTTTCATCAGGCCCTGTGAGACATTTTACAGCTGTTGCCTCACTTAACAGCAGATGCTTTGCTTTCTGACCTTTTTGCAGCACTGTCCTCTGTATCACATTGAGTACCATGCCAGGCTAGCCATTCTGTCAGCACATCTTGCAACCCTGCTGTTGTAGCTTGCATCCCCAGATGCCCTGAT
This sequence comes from Nanorana parkeri, assembly GCF_000935625.1. NCBI lineage: Eukaryota > Metazoa > Chordata > Amphibia > Anura > Dicroglossidae > Nanorana > Nanorana parkeri. The sequence goes on along the minus strand of NW_017306507.1, from coordinate 703,739 downwards.
TTCTACAATGATTGAACTGTTCACAGATATTGTCTGGTATGTTTGTGCATTCTGCACTGACAAAGCTATAGTTGTCATATATATGGATACTCTACATAGTATATATATATATATGTATATATATATATATATACAGTGGTCTCAATTGTGAAGAGACAGGCAATAAATACAGATTCATATTAAGATCAAGTTAAACAATTCAAATGAACTGTGGCCTTAATATAGTCAACTATGGACAGTCCCGTTATTGGCCAGTCCAAAAATTAGAACATGGCCTATGATGAATATTAAATTTGAAGTGTTTGCATTCAAAAACTTTTAAAGAAATGTTCGAATAGAGTATTGAACCGTGGCAGTTCATTTTTTACCATTGGGGAAATTTCTCTTCACTTTCTGTTCCAAGAGTTGCAAAAGGAATTTAGAGGAAATCTTCCAAAGTTAACAGGTGCCCCCCAGTGGAAGATTTCCCCTTCTGGGGACAGCTCTAAAATTTAGGATTTCCCCTTACTTTCTTTCTCAGTTACGTTGGTCACCAGTGAATCTCCCAAATGGGGAAACAGACAACAATGAAAACCCTTCAGAGCATCTAAACACTCGCCACTCAATCCTAAACATTAAAAAAAGGTTTTGCTTGGAGATACACCTTAATGGTTATGAATAATATTCATGAAAAATACATGTAGAATTGTTCAATTCTTTACATTTAATGTGGCAGAAATCTGTAAAAAATATGGCCCGCGCTGAGAAGTGTCTGAAGATGGATTCCACTAAAACTACATGACCAAACAGGAAAAAAAAATCTAAAACATTTCTTCAGGTACTATTAAAAACTCATCTTTCCAACTTGCTGAGTATAGTCTTAGCTGACAACAGCTGAGGTCCTGTTTGGAAAAATGCTAACTGCATTGAGGGTAGGTAAAAACACTGCAAGGGGAATTTATCAAAACTGGAGCAGCCAAAATCTGATTGGTTGCCCTGGGCAGCTGCTCCAGATTCTATCTGCTCTAATTTTGATGAATTCCCCCCTGTATGTTTTAGAACTATTGTTTGCATAATATACCTTAGAAACAATAGCACTGCCTATTTTTAAACAGAAACCTGAAGAAAATGAATTTGCTGATGGCAAACTGCTGATGGCACTTTACAACAGGCACCTCTGCCCCCTCCTACCTACTAAGCCCCACCATTTTCGAATAGCTAAAATAGGTGACTTTAGTTGTCAATAGTGGGAGAGGCAAGGAATAGTTTTTTTTACCCAGGGCATAAATTAACCAAAATGGCCAGGGGTTCAAGAGTCTCAGAACACTAAGAAAAATCAACCTGGTGTTTAGACATCTGCTGGTGCCTGCTATGCGGTGCCAGGTAAGTATTTAACATCAGCATTGCTTTATATTGGGGATTGCTTGGTGTATGCACAATTATTCAGTCACAGGCAGTGTGCAGAGCAGATATGTCCAAAGCTAGTTTTTGAAAAGTCAGTGTTTGATCAAAATTAATTTTTGTATGCCATTCCATAAAAAAAATAAAAATAAAAGAACAGATGTTCTGAGGAACTATGGTGCACATACCAAGTGGTAAAACACCATCACCATGGCACCACAAATGTAATACACAGCTGTATAAGTGAGAACTGCCTAGAATAGCTAGGCCCAGTTTATTCATGTGCACAGTGTACTGTTATCAACTTTTTCAAAATATTTCAGTTTAACACCCAGTATTGGAAAAAAAAATTAGAGACATCCTGTTAAACAGCACGAACATGAATGGTATTTTATGTTGAGCATCAAGCTAGTTGAGGATGCTTAAGCAAAACGATGACTAGGTCTAAAAACTTGCAGACAGCTTCAAATGACACTAAACTCAGAAGTCAAATCTTAAAAATGCCTCACGTACCTTAACTATAATCAAAAATGTGTTCTATTTGTGCATCACTCGGCTGTAGATCCTCAAATCCTCTCTGAATTGGTGCTGAGACTGTCCTTCCTTCTGGAGGGTGGCTACTTATGTTCCCCATGGACACCATGTGTTGTAAAGTTGTCACCGCTCCAAGCTCACTCCCGTGATAGACTACAATCTGACGTTTAGTTTACTAATCTGCATTGAAGTTATAGTCCCTGTTTAAGTTTGTACCACTGTAGGATTGTAAGACGTATTCTTAGTCAAGGCAAGTGAAGTCATGTTTTAATGCTTAGTCTGCTGCGTGTTATTACCACAAAGTTCACTTGTCTAAACACTGCATGCACAATGATGGCCATGAAAGCTTTAGTGGCCTTATGTCTTCCTTTGTTTATACAACTATATTAACTAAAACATACCTAAATGTGTACTGTTTATCAGGCAATACATTAGTAAATGTATTCAAATTAGAGTATGGAAACAAGAAAACACCTCTACAATGTAGATGTTTTCAATAATAAACCTTTTATATGCAAGAGAATAAATAACTATATTGTATCATTTTAACATGCTTGTCTAATGCTTTGGAAACTTATTATGTAATGACTGAGAAAATACATCTGCAATCCTATGAAAACATGTAAACTTCACCTCTATAGTGTCTGTGTTATGAACACATACAGAAACAAATATATGCCTATTATCATTTTTATATTGCTAGACCTTTACACGTAACTGGCCAGCAGACTTTACAGTAGAAATATAATTTTATACTGGTTCAATAAAAATATCTGGAGCAAGCTAGGCTGTCAAATACAAATCTGTCAGCGTTGATGCCAAGTCATTTTTTTGCAATAAATGTTAAAGACACTGAGAACATCTATCGCAAGACATATGCAGACAGAGGTCACTATGGCAAAGGCAAGCAAAGGTTAAAATGTGTTTCACTGTTTGCAGGAAAAGGGGGTGAAATGTGTGCCGAACATGAATTTAGTTTACTGTAAAAAATTCATATTCAGAAGTTTGCAGTGTCTACCTTTTTATACAGAATAACTTTAATACTTCATTTTAACAATTGTTATATTGGTTTCCACTAAGAGACAATCATTTTGCTTTATGCAGTAACCATCTCACTTCAATACAGGCATAAGGTTTAATGAGACATTTGTAGTTTTAGAAGTTTCAGAAAGGAAACACACAAACCCTACAAAATGTCTGTTAAGGTTCTCAAAACACAAAAATTCCCCAGCCTCAACCTGCCAGCCAGCCTGCAACCAAACAAATAGCCCTGTCAACAGTATGCGTTAAAATCAGAGGTTTTAGTTGCACAAACTTTTGGCCAAAAATATGTAGAAGCCACACTGCCGCGCCAAGGCACCTCTGCAAAGTGTGGTCCTAACTCTATGTATCCGAGTCTCCAAGTGTGAGCATATTAATGAAGTCGATAAATTACATGCAGGTGTACCTGGAGGTAGCCAACTCCTCCTAATAAGGTGCAGGGACGCACTGGAGGCCCAGCAACCAAAAATGCACGTTGGGACTCCAGTGCATCCCCCAAACCAAAAATAGTCAAACTAGAAAAGATGGTACATGCATGAATCTATAACCAGCCTTAAGGTTCTCATTCATCCAGGTCATGGTATATCTGCAAAAAATAAGTCAAGGCAACTGGACTTGCTGTATTTTTCTTCATCTTTCAAGAAAAATACAGCAAGTCCAGTTGCCTTGACTTATTTTTTACAGATAAACCCTACAAAGTGCGGAATTCTGACTGGTTGTTATTGGCTATGCACACTTCCCTTTAAGAGATGTCTGAATAAGTTGCTATGGATTACTGTACATCACTTTTTGCACTCTGTTATTGAATTAGAGCTGAATTAAAATGTTTAGCAAGCTAATGTAACGTAAAGCTGTGTTTTATATGGAAAATATGAATGTATTGTTCACAGAAATGTAGAAACTCAGCCAAGAGAGGGCAGTCAGTAGCAGATTTTGTATAGTTTTCTAAAGACATGTTCTTGTCCTGAGTTCGTGCATGCTCCAAATAAACTCGTGCCTCTTAAACTGCACTCAAACAACCTTACTGTGGCAAATGTCATCTTCCACAGTCTAACATTGAGAAAAATAATTGCTGGACATCCCAGTCAGTAGCTTACCTTACCTACACATTACATGGAATTCATATTAGAACAGTCTATAAATAATACAGAGAACCATTGATAAAGAAGACTATTTTAGCACAATTATTTTGTTTAAGTGAATTGGTAAACTTGCAGGCTATATATTTAAACATTTACATCTCCTTGGTATATGAGGAGTGCAATATTGTTTATCTGATCTATGGTTATTCTTGCTGCTTTAACAGCTGTACAGGACCCATGGTTACAATCAAATACTTAAAAGAAAGACTATGGATAATAACACCATGTATAGCCCTCAGGGGAATTGATGCAAACTGAGAACCTTATACTCTTCATGCTATTTCCCATAGCTGGCTGTACATTTATAACTGACATCTTTTTTTCTTCATAAATGAAGGGCAATTTTAGCTTAGAAATGCTTGTCAGTGGGACCAGCATGCATTGTGACTTTCTGAATACCTTAATAGGATATCTAATCAGATGCTTCAATGAAAACTTTTTTTGGCAAGTTTGGGTAAAGAAGGAAATTACTGTACCTAATTCCCTCTCAGGGTTTAGTTATGTTCTATTGGATTTCCCCTCATTTCCTACCTAGCTCAGGGATACAACAAACAGTGAGGTGAGGTCAGGGGAGGGGAAGCCCTTCTTAGACAGCTATCACTGTAACAGTTTCGTTATTGGAATCTGTTGCTCACCTTCTGTTTCATTGACTATTGTAAAAATGTGAGATTTCTTATCTGTCCAGTGACAATGGTCAGCATGACAAAGAAAGGTAACTCTCCCCAGCAAGGACACAAACAGTAATAAAAACCAGGCAGGGGTTATAATCCTATCTACTTTAAAGAAGAACTCCAGGCAGAAGAAAGCTTAACCCTCACAGTGAGGCTATCCCCGCACCGCAAAGGGATTAGAGCTCGTGTTTGTCTAGGTTGTAATATAACAAAGATATACTCTGGCTGCTAGAACTGTCACTGCAGCCTCGCTACCCCCCCATTGCCTCTTACAGCACCGGAGCGAAGGGGGAGAGAGGCTGCAGAGACCGGTGTAGCAGCCAGGTGGAATAAAGGTTGGGTGAGTATTTTTCTGGATTTAGAGGAGCTCAGGTTCAGACTGGGTTTGGTGCAAATCTGAGCTCACCTTTGTAGGTACAGTTTATCAAGGTGAGCAGAGAATCGCCGAAAAGATTGTGTAATAAATCCACCATTTTTTCTTCATCATCTGTTGGAAGTCCTTTGAATGCATAATCCTCATTGTGTGGAGCACTAAGGCATTTAGATGAGACTGTGGGGTCTATTCATCTAATATATATATATATATATATATATACATACATATACACACATACAAATATATGTAGTTCATATGCAATATATATGCATATATAATGACAAAGATAACAGCACACTATATAATAAAAGCAAGACCACAGGGAAATAATACTGTTGTCAATAGCAATCAGACAAAAAAGTTATTTCCTAACCTGTTCTGGGAAAATCAAGATATTGAACATAAATGGTCACATTTTCTTTTTGATTTTGTAATATGTTACAGCCTCACACATTTTGTTTAACATAAAGTCCTGTGATCTTTATTTTACCATTGGGAACATTTGGCACTGCCTGGCAATGGAAGGTGCATGGCTCTCTACTTGGCTGGAGGCAGTGAGACCAATGACACCTTCCAACTGATAACACTTACATGTAATTTCCAATAGCTATTTATGTGAAATCTGTCTACTAGAACACCACTTTCAGATCTGATTTTATGCATCCTGGTGGGCTGATGATTGACATTTATAACTGTTGCATTTTAATTACCTGGCTTGTTTGTGGACTGGACGGGTCATAAGAAGGAACATAGTTCTTCAGGGCATCCTGAGGATTCAGGTGTGGAGGATATCGGATTGTTGGATGAGAAAAGTAGGAACTTGGGGCCGGAGGAAGTATAGCTTGCGTTGCAAATGGCAGAGGGGAGGGTGAAGTCCTGGTTGAGATGACTGGCAACACAAAAGAAAAAAGAACATTACTGTTTAAATTTGTTTCTTGTTTTGTCAGGATTATGAAGAAAAGGAACACCTGGATAGAAGAAAACACAAGAAAACATTCTCTTATTATACTTATTATAATTATAATATTGTACTTATTATATATCTCCTGAAATACTTATTTGATTACTTTGCCTGCTGTACTAGGAACTTAGATGAAGCCTAAATACCAGACGTCCCTTGAGAACTAACAGTCCAACTTTCCCATATCAGGCTGCTCAAAGTCTTGTTTAGATTTCAGGAATTACACCATTCTCTGATTTAGCACTGCTTGAAATAAAAGCATTATTCCCAGAAAGAAAACATATTTCACTGGTTAAGTATTTTCTCCAGAGTCTTGAAAGATAACAAAACTCACATATTTGTGATCCTTTGCATCACACTGGGAAATAAGTCATCATCAACTACTAATGAGTTTTGGCTGCAATGGGACACTACATCAATAATCGATTATAATCGATTATGTCGATTAGTTGTTGCAGCCCTACATACCTGCAAGGCTTATGGGAGACTATTTACTTGCAAATGTACCCTCACTTGTCTAAAGTAAAAGTAATGAAATTAAATGTATTCTCATTGCTGCTTGGCATTAAAATAACTGATTTTTTGAAGCATATATTAGTGAATTTAAATGGTTGTGTGCAATTGCCTATCTTTGTATTAAATTACCATATTACTCTAAGCATTAGCTGGCATTTCAAATCAGGGTCACCATCACAGTATCTACCTTAGAAGATGAAATTAGAATATAGGTCAAGGGTCTAGGGAGTATTCTGCAAAAATCGGGCTCATGTACACACCAGATCGGGCAGTATCATGTGTGAGTCAGCAGTGCGGGAATGGCATTCAGGCTCATGTAAATTTTCAGGATGTAGAACATCTACAGGCACATAAATGTATTTCTACTATCTGCAAGCTACAGGAAACTAAAGACTAAGGGGGCACGGGGGTACTATAGCAGCAAAGGTAAAAACAGTGAAGTATACCTGACATGAAAGAAATGTGTTATCCTAGTCTCCTTCCAGAAATGCTAGTTGCTAGTTTCATTATGCGTGTGTCTAGCTACAATAGTTCTGTGTCACGGCCCTGGAAAAAGCATACTGCAACTGAAAGTCGGAGAAAAGTCAAAACTCCTTAAATCTTTGCATGTATTAGGCTCATGAATCAGAAATATTTACGCTAAATTATCAAGATTACAGCAAAGTAACCAGTATTTTCTGCAGTGGATATTTCTTTAAACAAGTGTGCTAATCAAACTTTCTCATATACAGAAAAAAATATAATAAAGATTGCATTAAAAAATAACTTAAAGTGTAGCTAAAGCTAACATTATTTCATTTTTAGTTTGATAAAAAGAGAAGAATAAAAGGTATCTCTCCAACAAGAAGGAAATTCCCTTTGACTGTAATCACTGGTCCCCATTGGAATATGTCCTCTCTGTTCGTGTTTTGCTGACAGCTAACAGGTCTATTCACAAAAGGGTGAAGAGTTTGGAGAAGGCAGGAGAAGTGAACAATCTAGGACAACATAGCTGAACTGGAAAGTGAGTTGAATTGGAGAATTTTTCCAAATCCGCTATTTTGGCCTAGATTGTTCACTTCTCTTGCCTTCTCCAAACTCTTCACCCTTTTGTGAATAGACCTATTAATATTTTGGCTTTTTCTTAACTCACAGAAAGTCACAGATAGATTGATTACCGGGGGGAAAAAAAGAGGATGAATCGCCCTTACAGGGACTCGGACAGCAATAACAGCCAGGCAGGGTTTATAATTCCTCTCCATTTTTTCCGTGCCTTTAAAACACTTTAAATGTTACAATAACAACTTAAAATGTGTACTCACTAAATAAACATAAGAGTTTTCCTTTAAATACTGCTAACTTTTAACCTCTACACCTATCCAACTTACAGCCACTCATTCAGAGGTATTTAACAGAGGAACAACACACGTTTTGCTAAAAGAAGAAGAAAACAGACAGAACAAGACAAAAAAAACCAGTCTGTCTATTTTCATAGTACAGAGATGGCAAAGGGTTTGTGCGATATCAATATTTATTTAATTAATTTGGTCGGAGAATACATTTATAAGAAAAGAACAGGACTGCTTGCCAGATTGTGTTTTATGATAAAGGGGAATCAATACAAGGCAAATAAAACAAATCACAATTCTAACCAAATGAAACATTTGGCCATGCTCCTTTTTTAAGCATATAAGCTGATTTGATTTGCTTGGTAACGATAATTTCCATAATTTGAGCTTCGTTACAGTCTTTGATATAGTGTTATGTTAATGACTTGATCTAAAAGGGTTGATGGCTGTGTCAGTCTGTCAGTCAGCAGCAGGCACAGCATCTGTGATACTCAGCTGCAAATAAAATCAGGAAAGATGAACTGTCTGTGCATCTTCATCTTTGCCCTCGACAAGAAGCACTGTTCAGGAAGTTCTAATACATGTTTTTTATGGTTAGTATATGAGTTTTCAATAAATGGTTGATATCAGCAGCAAGAACACATTTCCCTATGCACCGAAAGGAAGGAAACTGTTTAAAGTTGCCAATAGCATCCTTTTAAATTATTTAATAATTTTATAGACAATTACAGGTTGTTATTGAATTGCACATTTTCTAAATAGTAAACTGCAGTTAAGAATAAAGTTTTATTGAATTTCTAAGCAAGTGCAAAACCCCCTTTGCGCCAAGTTTCTGGCATTCACAGGCCAGTCACGCTGGTATAAAAGCCACCAAAAGAAAGCTCTATCTGTCCCCAAAAAATGATATGAAAATCGTTTCAGTAAAGTGTTGCATGACGGAATAAACGTCAGTCAAAGTACAGCAGCACTGAATACTGAAAAATGGCCTGGCCAGGAAGGGGGTGAAACACTATGGCCTTTAAGTGGTTAAAGGAGAACTGTGCTTAGAGAAAATAGAGGATACCATTGCTGACCTTAAAGATAATGTTAGTTACCTGTCTGTTATCCTAATCTGATGGCTTTGATACATGCTGAGTTATTGACCTGAAAGTCTGACATCCTCCATATTTTTCTCAACACAGGACTTTCTTTAACACATATTAAGAATATCAATTCTGGAGACGGTGTTGTTTACCTTTTCCACTTTAAGAGAGTACAAACCGTAAAAGCCAACCGCCTTTAAAGTGTTATAGACTCTACATGTTGGGGTCTACAGCATGTGTAATTATAAATGCTGTTTTGTAGTTGTGTAAGCTGTATTTCTTTAAAACCCATAAAGCTGGAATACAATTATTTTTACCACAAAAGTAAATTTGTTATTATGCTTTTATTAAATGTTTCATAAAGCTGATTAAAGGAAAATTCCATGTGAAAATTATAATCTCAAAATCTCAGTTTTATGCTGAAAGGATGACCTGCAAGTTTCCTCAATCTGCAGTTTAACCCCCTTTCTGAAATCATATCAATAATACTCACTGGGCTCTACTCTAGTGCTAGTACTAATACTCTGACAGGCAACTATAGCAAAAACTAGCATTGAACTTCTGCTACCTTAGTCACCCTTTCTACCCCATGCCAACATTAAACACCAAGAGGTCTATTCACGAAGCTGCCGAAGGATCTAGCCGTAGCTTCGGCTAGTTTCGGCCCTAGGACCCCTTCGGTTCAGTAGAACTGATGGGGTTCTGTACGGGCTATTCACTATAGCCCGTACAGCTCCCGAACGTGGCCGAGCAGCTCAAAGGGAGCCGAACGCATATGCATCGGCTCGGCTGAGCTGCGCTTAAAGCCGAAGCTGGCTGAGCAGCCGGCCATTGGCCGGCCGACAGACTGCTTCTGACAGCTGGGCGGTTATATATATGTATATATATATATACATACACACACATACAGTATATATCTGGTTGCATTATCACAAGTTTGAACTCTGATGAAGGGGGTATGCCCCTGAAATGCGTTAGTTCATTTAAGATTTCAGACTCAGATGCCTCTGGATGTGTATGTTATCTCTGTGACAGGTTCATGATCACATGGGCTTTGTGAGTAGTATTTTATCTTTTATACAATTTTCATAAAACATACTTCACGAAGACAAGGCGATGTTCTTGTGTTTTTTATTTCTTATTCTTTCTACCCCAGCCTGTGACTAGGCAATGAAGGAGCTCTGTATGTTTACAGTGTCAGACTAACAGCATTGTTAAAGGCAATGACTGACTCATCAACACCATACAAGTCATGATGCCATACCCCCCTTTCCCCCAATGCCCATACTATCTACATCCTGTGATTGACAAGGTAAGGTCTAACATCACAGTCACAGCATTTTTCCAGTCGGGCTTTGCAAAGGAAGTGTGTCCAAAATCTTCTGGTGCCAAATGGGCATTCATTTTAGGGAGAGACTGATGCCATGTGCCCGCCTACCGCTTTGTGAGTGAAAAGCAAACTGATTGCAGACTCAAATACAGAATGCTGTAAAAACCTGATAACTAATTAAATAAACTGAATGTGTTGCTGTGTTCTTTTTACTTGTCTGCAAAACGGGACACTTGCAATTAGTTTTGCTGACTGTGGCCATGTATTTCTACTTCAACAGCTGTCTTAGAGCACCTACTCAACTAAAGATACATTGAATAGACTGTTTAGGCAGGTTTAATATATCTATATATATATTAATAAATATATTGTAATGTGATTGTACAGAGGGATTATAGTGATCTAGAACACAGACAGATTTGATTGTTTATACTAGCTATATAAAAGATGATGAATGCATAACTGGAATAAATGCTTTTATGTGCATGTGATTCTCCACTGAATTCTGATTGAATGTTTGTATTAAATTGACTATGTCCCAAACCTATTATTAGGAGGAAATTTAAACTTACAATATCTGTGGATGACAATTCCCAATTCAGATGTGGTATATTTTTGTGTGAAATGGAGTATCTATTTTATAAAACATAGCCTGATCAGATACTAATGTGCTTGTCCAGTGCCCCTCATGCCTGTGTTAATTGAGCGATGCCCATGGCAGCATCTAAGGATAATTGCTGCACATAGGTGAACAGCCTAAGTTACGCAAGAAGGGGATATTCAGTGCTTTGCCAAAAATCAATCCTGGCTCAGAGCCCTGGGGAAAAAATTAAGTTAACTTAATGAAGCAAACTGAGCATGGATATTCCCATACTCATTAAATAGAAACATGTGTTTAACATAATTTAACCGACTTTACCTGAACTAGGTTGGCTGAAGTAATGCTGTCGTGACCTCAAAAAATTACAGGCACAAATTTACTCAATAACACTGCATGACTTTACATCTGTACCACAAATGAGGACACCCATGGGAAACTTATTATTGAACCCATGTAATATTGTACAAACCACTAGGAAATATGGCCTTTGCCTCTACACTACTAAGTAATAAAAACAGATGGGACATTCCCCACTTATCTGCTGCCACTCTGTCAGATGTTTTGGTGTTATACTCTGCAAAATATAATATCTAAATAAATAGTTTACAACTGGAGTTCTTAGATGTGCCCATAAAAATAAAGAAACCAAACTTTTTATACTCCAGCAACCTCTTACCTACTGAAGAGCAGAATCAAGACAGTTATTTAATCTAAGTCAAACTCTCCCGGGGACCTGCCATTGCCAATGCCAATGTGATCCCTGGGGCCATCATCTTAATCTGAGTTACCCATGTGAGTTGCTTATCTCGAACTAGCCTACAGGACAGGAAATAGTCAAGTCAGCAATGGTAGCTCCCATATTTCTGTCCTCACAACGTTATATCTCATGCTTCAGGCAGTATGTATTGTCTGAAAATGTAAAACACATTGTAAAGAACAGGCTTGGGCTATTGGATAAACAAATTTCAAGGTAAATCATTTTTACAAGGTCTACAGTTAGGGGTCTATTCACTATGCTGCCGAGTGCAGCCGAGTGAATGACCGATCAGAAGTGAAGTGAGCCGAACACTGTTCGGCTATTCACTTCAGGCTGGTAATGCTGATTTCAGCCGTACATCGGCTGAAATCCGCCGTACATCGGCCTGCTTCGTGTGGCTTCGGGTCGGCCGAACATGCTCAGCATGTTCGGCCGACCCGAAGTGCAGAAGGAGTTTGACTCAGCCGATCCAACATCTGGATCG
>NW_017306507.1:678073-689289 GCF_000935625.1 Nanorana parkeri | reverse complement strand
GCTTCGGCTTTCAGCACGGCTCAGCCGAGCCGATGCATATGCGATCGGCTCGGCTGAGCCACTCGGCCATGATCGGGAGCTGTACGGGCTATTGTGAATAGCCCGTACAGCACCCCCTCGGTTCTACTGAACCGAAGGGGTCCTGGGGCCGAAGCTAGCCGAAGGATCGGCCGAAGCTACGGCCAGATCCCTCGGCAGCTTCGTGAATAGACCCCTTAGTTTCTTATAAATAAATTAATCCATGTCATAGGCCTGTTTTAAAAAGGTACAACATTACTACTAGCCATCACAAATATTGTGTTTTGCACTACTATATTCTTTATTTGCACAAAAAGCAAATTGCTCACAATATTACAAACAATGGCTTCTGCTTCAAAACTGTTCTCTTAAGTGCCTTACGTTTACATACAGCAGAATTTGGGAAGACTAGACTAGATGACAACATTTGTTGCCCTTACCACTATGTCCTACTCCTGGAATCCCCGGATGATGATGCTGGGGAAAACTGCTCAGTCTTGATGAAGAATCCTGTGGTGATGTTGGGCTAAACAATGGCTTTTCAGGCTTCTTCATAGTTGGGGAGGACATATCTGTTTAAAGTAATACAACAAGGTGTCAAGATGCAAGCAGGTGAGGGGAGTGTATTCAACAAAATAACTTTATGCTTATGTTATCAAAATATAGCTTTTTTGTAGCTTGCTATAGACCAAGATCATTGCTACTAACAACACACATTTCTGATCCTTCCTAGGAACCGATTTGCCTAGTCACTGCTACGTGCCCCACTTAGTTCAGTTATTAGACCTCATTGTGACAAGCAGACGAACAAGCACAAATGACCAGCCTCTAGATGAAGACTTCAATAATAGTTTGCTTGTCTTCAGCCTATTAAACCAAAATCACATTCCTTTCATACCAGACAGGCGTATCGTTGGAGTAATTCATTTATTCATTATTTCTCAGATACTTAGGGCAGCACTAAATCAGATACTTGCTGCTTTTTTTCAGCTAGACATACTAATCCTTAGTTAAAGAAATTTAAGAAAACAAACACACAACAGTTACACCTGCCATCCTTAAAATAAAGGAAAAATACTTATATACCTAGAACTCCACCCATTTTCATTCAAATTACACAAATTGCATTGAACATAACCCAAACTTTCATAATTTACATAAAAGTAAAAAAATATGAGATTTCATGTTAAGTAAACAGAACTATTACACACAAAGACTGAAAGAAAGGGAAAGAAATTCAAGTTATATTTATGCTATGGCAGAACCAGAGTGTATGACAGTGAGCTCAACAAAAGAAGATCAACTAACACTACATTTCATGAAAAATAGGTATTCAAAGGGATGGAGACCCACAGTCAGTATTACTTGAAGGTAACGAAATATACAATTCTTTAAACAAGGTGTGAAGTTGATGAGACTACACATACACAGAACCATACAATGCCTGAATTCAAATCAGATTCTACACTCAAGGCTCAAGTCACAAAGCTTTAACACCAGCCTAAATCTGGCCATACACTTATATATTTTTCTTTTGTTCAACCTACCAGCTGAGCAAAAAAATATATAGCCGATTCCTGCATCTACGCTAAATAGTGTGGATGGACGAATCTCCCACTATGTACTTTGTATTTTGACAGCGGTAGGTGTGCCACTGTTAGAATACTTGAACAATGATGGCAGCTGATTGGCTGACGTCACTGTTCACCCAAAGATTTTCCAACCGGCTCACTTGCTTTTCTGATTGAAGGTTGCTGGATGGAGGCCCCTACTGTGTTGATCAAGAACTGGCCAAAATTTGTAGAGTGTATGGCCAGCTTTAGGCACCCTTTTTTCAGTTACGTGACCCATTGGACCCAACTGAAAATACATGTCACTTTTTTTTTTAAAGGATACTTACCCTGGTTGTGTTAGCTTTCTAAAATAAACCCATTGTCTGATATAGAACATACACTATTAAGGATTATTATTTATTTATAAAAAAAATTTGCAGGAACAGACAGGTTGCAGCATGCAAGCAGGTGCTCATTTTAACTTAGTCCCATGTGGCCAGAGTGTCTCCGATGTTCACACTGGACATATCACTTGCAATTAATTATCAAACTTAGTAGGGACAGCTAAGAAGCGTCCACATGTCATCCCCAAATCACCCAGTAAAAGAGATTTTAATCAATCTCTAACTACACATGTTAAAAGTCTGATAATACAATCAACCAAATTCAGGTACAAAATAAAAATAACTTCGAGTCAAGCAGTAAGAAAAAAAACTGATTTTAGGAAGACACTGCAACATATTTTTACATTCGATTTTCAACTAACTACATTTTATTCCCACTAACATAACCACTGATTCATACATCTTCATACATTTGCTTAAGTTGTTTTAGAATGATATATTTTAGTTTTCTGTGCATGTATTCCTTAAAAGACTTTATAAATGGATTGTAAGCCATGTGGTCATCTTACAAGTTAAATGTCCAGAAGGTAAATTGTTTGCTTGACTAACAGACATTGCTGATTTAAGATTTAGTAAAAGGAGAAAGTCATAAAACTGGCTTGTAATGTAGAATTCCTTTCTAATGGAAAACTGAAGTATTACTAGATATTACCAATCAATGCAATTACCTACTTTCCTTGCACTAAAAGAGAAGCTCCTTTATGGCCCAGAACATAGCAGCCTTGAAATGTATAGAGGAAATTTACTAGAGGATAAAACATCATCTCTAGCCAAAACTTTTTTTTAGAGTATGGAACAGCTGGAACTACTGACAACTTCAAATGTCTCTGGAAGATTTCTCCTAACTTCATGTCTATTTGAGGGATATAACACAAAGCAAAGAGTAAAGGAAAATCTTCCCACGTCCCGGTTATTCGACTGATGTCATAAAGAACTGGAAGTGAGGGAAAATCCCCCTAATGGTGACACAGGACAGCAATAAAATCATTTTTGTTAATAGAGTGAAAAAGATTTTGAATCTCTTTTAGGATTTTATTGCTAATTTGCTCTCCTGTGCAGGTCAATAAATCTGTCAAGCATTTAAAGCCCTTGCCCATTTTATAACAATATAACAATGTCTGTTGTTTAGGCTTTCCTTTTTACTCTAAACTTTAACGCTTTCCCTGCCAAGCCCTGCCTAACACTTTTGACCTCAGTTGGCCTAACCATTTTTGCAATTTTTAACCCTTTTGTTTTCAATTTTCAACTGCTGCTTTTAGAGTTTGTAAAGGATCCCTTAAAGAATAAATTCTGCAAATGTTTATCAAATCAATATTAAACCAATAAAAATACACAATTAAATTGATAAAAACACACTAAAATCAGTGTCAGTGCACAAAATAAAAACATAATTTACAAGATTCCAACTAAAGCTAAAAGATAAAACTGTACTGAATTAATAAATGACAAAAATCTGTAAATTTTAAATGTCTCCTTTTTGGGAAACGGTAAAAAAACACAGGAACCCAAAACTGTAAATAAGCAACTTATGCTATGTTGTGGTAGCAATGGTGCATAACATACACCACAATATGGTGCACACTGTTGCAAGTGTATGTTGTGTGGGTGGAGGGGGGCGGGGGCGGTTGTGATTTTTTTAAACTATTTTTTTATTCCGTTGGAGGACTTCGGGGAAATATTAGGGATCCCTCACATTTCCCTTTCGAAATAGAAAAATAGATTGAGGACACAATATCTTTTTCTACAGCCCCAACACTGAATAAACAGGAAGCACTTAGTGCAGGGGCTTCCTGTTCATTCATAAGCTGAGAAGGCATAGTGCTCTCCCCAGTTATGAATGGACAGAAAGCCTCTGTACTGAGTCCATTCATAAACTGACCACACAGTAAGTGATTACCATGTCCCCAATCAGGAATGCTATACATCACTTCCTGTTCATTCATAACTGGGGACATAGTAATCTCATACAAAGTCCTCAGTTATTTACAAACACAGAGTGATCAGTACTGATCACTTGGTGTTTGTTCTGCACATGGAAGGATCAGCAAATATTGAACGGCTTGGCCCTGCACAGCTCTGCTCTCCATTCTGTCAGCTGCTCTCTCCTCCCTGCTCAGCATCCTGACAGTGATAGCTCTCTCCACTGCCCCCCTTCCTCCGGCTGGCTGCAGCGGTTTGTGTCCCCTCCAATTCCCGCTGCCTCTGCCGATACAGATGGGGGAGAGTAGAGGGGAACAGAGGGGACACAGATTAAAGCATGTAGTCAGCTCCCAGCAGGAAGGAAAGACCTGCAGAACTTGTGGTGATGGGGCCGAAATTTTAACGAATAGCTGTCATCATCTAATGACGCCTATTCATTTACATGGGACTTGTCTTTTATTTTCACTTTCAGACTGCTCAGAGTAGCCTGGAATCTGCACAAAGCCCTTCACAAAAGAAACAGCTAAAAGGAAAGAAATATATTTTTAAAAAATATCTGTAGATATGATGTGAAAGGAAAAAGGATAAACATATAGTGGGGCTTTCTCAAATTTGACTACTAAAGTGGAACTACATTTTAAGTACCAGTGATGTAATATTACTCTACATGGTTTAAGCTGACTTTGTGGCATCATTTGTTTATCGTGGATCTCCACATATGGTGCATCTGTGCATATATCCCTATGGAGAAGCCATTAGAGTTTGAGTGGAACAAGCAATCACTAAAGCAAGTGTCTTTATTCAGGAAACAGTGACACAAGAAATGAGAGGAAATTTGCCCAAGTGGACAGCAATAAAAATGTGACAGAGGTTCTACACCTTTTCCACTATATCCAAACTTAAAGAAAATGTTTTTGCTAAAGGGAGTTGTAGACATATACTATTTATGTCTCACTATTACAATACTAATAACTGTGATGGCTGATTTATAAAAACGGTATAATTTTAAAAAAAAACGTAGTGTACTAGGATTGTAACAGGAACAATAATTTTTGCTTTTATCATCCAAGTCGCATTGCAAAAATGAATAATTTGAGATCAATTACAGGACCAATAGGACTATAGAAAGTGAATGTTCATATACATAATAGGGTTCATAAGTAGAATAAATGCAGCTGTGGTCACTTACCAAATCATGTACAAGAGAAAAAAAACAAGATTTTGCTTGAACATAATTGTTTGAAGTGAACACAGCTTTGTCTTATTAAATAAGCTAAAACGTTTACTCTTTAATGTAATTCCATATTCCTGCTTATTGCAGTATTGCAGCCCCTATGAAGCTGATTAGCTATTATAGGACCAGCCTCAGCTTTCTCCAGTTTTCATAAATCAGTTATTGTGTCTGCTAAATACAGGTGTCAATGTTTTTATTATGAGAGTGTGAACAAAAAGTGTTCTTCAGCCACCAGTGAACTGAATAAAAAAAGCCTATGGAGTGAACAGTGAAAGTTTAACCAAATATTTGCATTAAGTGCTGTCAAACTTCCCTTGGTATGTGGTCTGCTGTTGTTAAAACATCCAGCCATTATTGTCTGCTGGAATGGACAAGTGTACTAATGGCCTATATACATCTCTTCTGAATGCCATATTGTGCCTGTCCTGGCTGTCACAAGACTGTCAGTAACAGAATACGTTCACAAGACACAATAGTTCCTTTTTGCTGTTCACAGAAGTTCACAAAAGCAAGAATATATAAAAGACTGAATTTTACTCAAGGGGAAGATGTAGCAATTAACTCCTACAGAAAAACAAGTAGTGCTGTACTTGCTACCAATTCAAAGCAGTATACATTAAAGTGCAACATTCATGTACGAGACCTTGTCCAATTTTGTTATCTGGCTAAAAAATATAGAAAAAAACAGCTAATTTCAATTTAAAAGTGAGTACAGAATTGTATGTAAGGCAAATATACATTTATATGGGGTGGATTTACTAAAGACAAATAGAATGATAACTTTGAAGGAGAATGTTCCCTTAGTTTGAGATGTATGAGATGAAGCTTTGCTGACTGCCATCGTCCAATCATGTGCAAGCAAAAATACAGTTTTTTTAAATTTCCCTAAACTACTTGCTGACCGGGGTGCTAAACCCCCTTCCAGTTCAGGCCATTTTTCAGTATTCAGCGCTGCGGTACTTTGACTGACATTTATTCCATCATGCAGCGCTGTACTGAAATTAATTTTATACCATTTTTTGGGGACAGATAGAGCTTTCTTTTTGTGGTATTTAATCATCACTGGGGTTTTTATTTTTTACTATATTAAAGAAAAATTACCGTAAATTTTGAAAAAAAAAACTGTTTCCCCTATATTAAATTATGAAACATTTACTATTATCCAATTTTTTGGTAAAATAAAAAACACGGGGTCATGTCGGGTACATAGACACCAAACATGTAATACACATCACTTCCGCATTTAGACGTCGGAGGGATTCAGCAAGGAGGAAGATGCTGCTCTCCCTCCCATCTTCCTTCTAACACCACCCGAGCCGGTCACAGGCCGCAGATGGGACAGTGGACCCCGGGATTGAAGGTGAGGGTGTAGAAGGGGGGGTGCACTGCGGGAGGGGGGGTGGCGCGCAGGCAGCACATATGAGCGATCGGACGACTATAGAGCCGATGATAGTTTGTATGTGTAACAGCCAGTAATGTAACTGTTTGAAGAATAAACGTTTAATTACGCCGACCCGCCAATGGGAGCTTACCGTCCGTCTGTTTTTTCTTTACAACGGGCGGATGGCAAGTGGTTAAACGTGATTGGGTATTCTTTGCAAAGTAAATTTTTTACAACATTTACTAAGGTAAGGGGAAATTCTCTTGCAAAGTAAACAGCATATTTGCATTTAGTAAATTAACCCCTATATTTCACTGTAATCATATGGGTAATTTTAATGGTTGCCTAAACCACTGTGATGAAATAAACATGCATGAAACCAGTAAAGTTAACTTTTTTGGCCTTCTTCACATCTGTCTGGTGTGTTGTGGTTTGTAACAGCGTGCATATCAATGTGCGGAATTTTGCATGTGGATTAATGGAGCCCATTCATTCCGATTAAGCTGTCAATACACTGCAAAACACATTTTTAACACAACAAACAGATAGTTCACATCTCTGCATTGTGGTGCACTTACAAGCATGTGTGTTGAGGTTTGCTAGAATGGTGTGTTGGGGTGCAATTCAAAATTCAACATAAATGGCACAGGAACACACAAAGGACTGCATATTATGGTAATGTGCGGTAAACTGCATGTTTTACCACTAATTACTACAACGCATATACTTTTCTGTATTTTGTTGTTGTGCTATATCGTATACTTAAAAAATTATGACATTTGGAAAAAAAAAAACAGTAAAATATGTGAACAATTTCACCTTCCAAAAAGCTTGTAATTCTGTTCAACTGGTTTTGTGACTCTGCTATTTTTAATGTAACAGTTTCTAGAACTCTCTGAAGACTATGCTGCAGTTGACAGGAACTGTTTTTATCCCTACTCTAAGGATGTTTATTGAGATTTAAGAGAGCCTTGACTGGCTCAGAAAGCTGACACTCAATCTTCCACTATGAATGCTCCTGTGCAGCAGATTACAGGGGGGCGTTACCAAGATTCAGCTACTTATACTAGGTGTAAGGAAAAATACACTTGCTGATGATCTTTTAATTTATACATAGCTAGGACACTTTTGTTTTATATCTGCCTTTAGCTTAAGGACATGCAAGCGCTGGGACTGTGTAAATTGCAGTGACCTACAACAACCAATGAAAAAATCCCTCAACTGATCTGACTGTATTAAACAAATATCTGATTGGTTGCTGTAGATTACTGAACTTTTCCCTTTGTTGTTGTAGTTTGCTCTGCTTTACCAAGTCTCTTTAATCCTTTTATCCATTCAGTTGTACGTTTTCACGTGCAGTTGACATAATTTGTATTGCACTTTGTAACAAACCCTTAATACACAATAAAGTAAATGTAATCTTCTCAGCTCTCACCTTCCATTTTGATCTTCAGCCAGTCACAGTCAGAAGCCCCTGGATCTTCCATTTTCCACTGCTTGCTTCTGGATGACTGGCCTGTGAACTCTGTATGTGATGTCAAAAAAAATGAGGAGGGCTTGATTACTCAGGTTGAGCTCTGCCGCAAGAAATGTTCAGCAGCAGCAGAAGCTTGCAGAAATCTTGTTTGGTATTCTATAATCACTGAAGTTTATATAACCCGTCAGCTCTTAGTATAGTGAATAAAATTAAACTAAGACACCATTGGTGCAAAAACCTACTAATGCAGCAGAGAATACCTTTCAATCCTGCAAGTGTTTTTACCAACACAGTACAAAGGACAACAGCATGTTGTAACCTATAGCAGCAAATTATTAATTATTTTTTCTAGCAGCCCACCTAAAATAGTAAAATCTGTTTTCTGACCTATTCCTCAGCTACACTCCACATATTTACTATGTGCGCTATGCTATCAAAAAAGTCTTAAAAGAATGAAAGATATTCATCAAGAGCATGTTCAACATTATGACTGTGACATTAGGATAAGTGCACCTTTCAGGCTCCTATCAATCCCATAGTGAGCATTTCCACAATAGGATATACTTACCTAAACAGTAGGGCTCCTATGATCGTTACTGCATGGCCTCCTGATACCAAACAGCTTTACCTTCAAAATCTATCTAGCTCATTAGTATATCTTATTAAGGACATGTTCAAAAAACCAGATGAAAAAATATATCAGCACTAACAAGTTTGTCACAGTTGCCAATCGTGTCCAAAACTGCATTGGCAGTTTGAACGTGGTTAGTAATACAGAAAGCCAGCAGTGAGGCAAGTACACAGCGAAAGGCTTCAGGAAGTACATATCTCTGGGACCTTGTGAAGTGCTCTCTGGTATCTGGCTGCAGGGAACTCAGATTTAACAGGATTTCTTTGATTGTAGCAGAGCTACAGTATTTGTTCAACAGCATCAGTTGCTTAGTGATTGCTTTTACTTATTGCCTTGAATTACTTTTTTTTTATTTTAACAATTAAGGCTTTAGGGTTCATGCCATGTGAGAAACCAGAGATGAAAAGTGGAAAGCAAAGACAAAATATTGAGGGGAATTTATCAAAACTGGAGCAGACAAAATCTGGAGCAGCTGTGCATGGCAACCAATCAGCTTCTCTCTTTCATTTTCAAATCTTAACCAAACAAACTGAAGAGAGATGATGATTGGATGCTCCAGATTTGATAAATTCCCCTCATTGTGTTCTAGAACTAAAGTGCTCTTGTTGCCTGATCATTCATTTCTACAACAATCTTCTGATAAGACTATGGGAGGAATTCATGAAAACTGGAGCAGACAGTTTTATTTTAGAAACCAATCAGTAACTCTCTTCATTTATGAAAATGAACGAGAGAAGCTGACAGGTTGCCATGGGCAACTGCTCCAGATTCAGTCTGCTCCAGTTTTTATGAAATCCCCCCAGTATGTGTATTCTAGACTTGTCGTTTAGCTGTAAATGCCTAGATACACTGCCAAAGTCCATGTGATGTCACCAGCCCCAGCAAGCTCAGATTTGTCATGCAAATGACACCCTATATTATGCCCCTTCACTCCTCCACTAGTGTCTACATAATAGGTTATGTAGTAAGGTGAGGAGCAGAAGCGCTGGGCCAACACAGAGGGCAATTAGGCACTGCCCTCCTCTCAGAAGAGAGGGCAATGACATGCAAAAATGGAGAAGGGCTGGGCTAGGGAATTTTAATTCGCCATATTTGCAAGCAAGTTCCAAAGCACACAGCATTGTTTAACGAAAGAAAATGCGTCAAGAAAGCATTTAAAATACTTGATTTTTCTGTGCTTTTACCAGCATTTTTTAAGTTGGAGACAGGGTCTCTTTAAGCAGGGCTCTTGCAGCCTTTCTGTAATACAAATGATAGCTTTCTTCCCCACAATATTTGTTTATTTGTAGGTCTGCAAGGCTAGAAATCATCAGTAATAGTTTCTGATTCCAAACAAATGTGCAAGTTCACATGCAATGTGCAATTGTGGCTAGACATTAACCAGTTGACATCCGCGGTGTTAAACCCCCTTCCCATCCAGGCCATTTTTCAGTATTCAGCGCTGCGGTACTTTGACTGACATTTATTCCGTCATGCAGCGCTGTACTGAAATGAATTTTATACCCTTTTTTGGGGACAGATAGAGCTTTCGAACGAGCACATATAGGCGATCGGCGGGCTATGGACCCGCGGATCGCCTATATGTGAAACACCCGGTAACGGGTGTGTGCATTTAGCGGGTCTTTTCTGCCCGTGCGTGCCCGCTAGGGGGCGCGCACGAGCAGAAAAAAATTGCCGTCTGGAGACGGTAACCCGCAGATGCTGCAGTGCCGTCCGTCCGTTTTTTTACTACGGGCGGACGGCAAGAGGTTAACAAAGACCCCGTTCACACCAAGGCAGTTCGGCCGCACAGATCTGCTGACTGCATGAACCGCCCCCTGTCCGAACTGCTACCTGCATTATTTTTGCCGTGCTGATCAGTGCGGTTTCCATACCGGTTTCAATGGAACCGCGCTGAAACGCAATTAAAAACTCCCAAAACCTCCCTTGCAAGATCAGTGCGGTAACCCCACTCATCCGCAACCGTCCTGGTGTGAATGGGCTCTAACAGAAGGAGCCATAATGAAAGGACTGTGAACTGAAAACATAGACAGTCATTTGACAGTGATCTTTTCACAAAGCAGTGATGCCTTAACACTGCTCTGTCCTAGAAAAAATCTGTCTGCCCCTCACTGTCGACAGGCATAGTCATTTTTATTTGCCTAATACTTGAGCACTTTATAGAGCTGAGAAAAAAAATTAAGAACTAAATTCACTCTGGCTGTAAAGCCTCAAAATACTCCCAATCAAGAAGTGTTTAATGCCTAGTGTTGCCATAATAACATTCAAGATACCGATTATGATGACTGAAGGATCTAGGTGATTTCTCATATAAAAAGTAAAGATATGTCTAAGGGCCTGTTCACACGGCGTCCGTTTTCTGTGCTGACCTGATCCGTACACTCCTGCACTAAAAATGCATCCCAATGTATCCCTATGTGTTTTATGGGCTACAGTTCTCACATGCGCAGTCCGTTCAGGTTACGACAGAAAAATACTGCATGTCACATTTTGTACGGTCAGGAAACGTTCCGGAAACGCAAAACGCGTCAAAAACGCACTGCACTGCAGCTAACACACTGACAGCCCCACTCCAGCAAAAACAAAATATATATATAT
>NW_017306507.1:645105-677278 GCF_000935625.1 Nanorana parkeri | reverse complement strand
CTGATCCGTACACTCCTGCACTAAAAATGCATCCCAATGTATCCCTATGTGTTTTATGGGCTACAGTTCTCACATGCGCAGTCCGTTCAGGTTACGACAGAAAAATACTGCATGTCACATTTTGTACGGTCAGGAAACGTTCCGGAAACGCAAAACGCGTCAAAAACGCACTGCACTGCAGCTAACACACTGACAGCCCCACTCCAGCAAAAAAAAAATATATATGTATATATATTTTTTTTTTTACTGGAACGCATCAAAAACACGGCAAAAACACATAGCACCGCGTCTGCAGATCCGCACCTGATCCGGACCTGAAACTCATGTAAACAGGCCCTAAAAAGTGTCATCGCTGTATGAAGTTTAAAATAAAAGTCGGTAAACACAAGGGAACTGTGATCCATATAAATACTCATTACTAAATCAGAGACTGTTCTAAATAAAATATAATAACTTACAAATGCTGCCACTAATGATTGTCGAAGGTACACCTCAATATTATAAGACATCTGGGTGCAATGAAATAAGCTACTAGCTAGGTAATTTGCAAAATAAACAGCCTTTCCCAGAATGTGGAAATGAGATCTTATCGTCCCCGAATCCCAAAACAAACTCTGGTGATTTAATTTGCACAATCATATTTAAAAGCTGACCACTGGTCTGACACCAGAGGTCAAAAGGTGAAAAAGGGATTCTTGGGGGGTGTGAAGAGCTATCCATTCATGTTCTATTAGGACCAGTTTCAGCTAAATCAAGTGGATCCAGAAGAATGGGGAGCTGTGATAAATAATCTTGCTGAAATCTGCTAAATAGAAGTAGTTCTTTAAGACAGGGCGATAATACTTCTTTATCTAACAAAGCTGCATTTTGCAGTAAGTAGTGTTCAGGTTGCCCTTGGACTCAGCATTTGTATGCAGGCCCTAAGCTCTGTTGCGAGGTTGTGGACTAGTACTGGGGTGTAGATTTTTCAGCATCTAGTAATATATTGGGGTCAGATAAAAGCCACTCTTTTTGCAATTGCATTCACGTTACCTTTTATTGAAGCTTCAAAGATAGTCATTTTTGTAAACATTACACAGTGGGCGTGCTAGTCACTGTCAACTACTTAAAAGACGAGGCCCTCAAATATGCATTTATTCCTCTAGTATTTGTTGTAGGGTGTACCGCAGGTGTAGATAAACCACTGGTTGAGAAGCACTGATTTACGTCAGCCAAATAATTAATCATAGCTCACTCTGTTTTAGAGACTAATGCAGAGATATCATTTAAACCTCTTACTGCATTGCAAGATCACATTACTTTAAGGATACAGAGCACATCCTCAGGCTCTGGATGGCCATAAATTTATCTGCGCCACATGAAAGTGATGTGGCTTATGCAAATAATAAAAAAGTCATCAAAACTGATCCCTCAACAAGGAACTCTATCTAGAGAAGAGGTGAAAGGGAGGCTGGTGTGAGGCTTTAAGTATGTATTGACAGCTTGCACAAATGGAGCACCAGATGCATATCTGTTTGACTTTGCCTGGGGCAAATCTGATGGACTCCTATGTGCTAAAATGCTGCAGGGGGAAAAGTATGCAGAAACGTGTTTTATGGGAGCTCTTAATTAAACTGCTGTTCTTTTCCAAAAGGACTTTAGATAACACTAATGAGACATGAATTTGGGCAATTTCCTCATCAAAGCAATAAAGAAAAGCCCCATTTTCCCCTGCCTGCAGCCTCTAGCCAACGCTGGTAGCTCCCTCAGTTAACATCACATGGTCAGCCAAGTGCCTCTAGCCACCTGTTAGGGGAATGTCATGGCAGTCAACTAGTGATTCGGCGGCAAGTTCAAACATTCACAGCAACACCTGCTCGCTGCAGACACCTGTTTGGCTTTCTGCAAGCACAGAAAGCCATATGTTCACTTTGCTGATGTTTACTGAGGTTGCAGTTATGAATAGAATTCCAGTACATGAGTGTTAGCACAGCTTAAATAGGAACAGCCACATATAATACCATATTCTGGAACTGGAGGAAGAGTGCTTGGCTGGGGCACAGCTTGGAGATTAATTGGGATGTTTGTTTTATATTTTATGCAGTCATTAGTGGCTTATCAGATATAAGATTTTTAATCCAAAATATAGAGATCGCTGTACTATAATGGAAATTAAGTACTACCAATGTTAAAAATACATAAATAAATAAGATGACATTTGTTTTTAATTAAGAACAGGCGTATCAGTGACAATTGATGAATGAGTCATATGGTGACTGAACCATCATCATTTTATTTATGAATAAAATCCTGCACTGACTGAATCTTTTTCTTATGAAAGAGACTCCAAAATACAGAAAGGCTTAGGGTCATATTGCATTTTCAAGTACATACTGGAGATAATGAGGCTGAAAGGTTCTAAGTGAAGACATGATTAAAATAGTTATTTGTCCATATGACAAGGCATATGGACTTAATCCCATAACAGTTGTTGAATGATGTCATTTCAACCATAAGTGATTAACTGCCAGAATTATAAATAAAGAAAAGAAAGTTAGGCTAAAATCCATATCTAAACAAGTCAGCAGTCTAAAATTGGTATAATTTGTGAAGGCCCTGTTAGTGTATGGTAAATTTATATTTTTCTCCAGTCTTTATTTATCAAGTTATAACAAATGTACAGAGTAATAGAAAGAAAAACAGGGATGAAAATAAAAAGCAATAAGATACAATACATTGCATATATAAAATAATATGAATCTAATCAACGCATCACTGGTTTAAGGCATAGTCAACTATGCCTTCCTGAAGTTGATCAGGTAGATAAGTATAAGTAAGCCCAGTATAAGTTACAACCTTGTACAGTGAAGTTATGTGTGTAATATTGGTGATAATAAAACCAGAAGTTGTGAGGTTGTATTTCTTATATTGACGGGTTTAGCTCTTTCTCCAGATGACTTTCTTACATCAAAATACACAATCTAGAGAGAATAAAATAACTAAAGAAGGGGTGAAGAGAAGGAGCTGACCCAAGAGTCACTATATAGTAAAGTTAGAAAATATTCCAGGAGAAAAACCACTATGGTCGGTGTGGGAGAAAGCGGAAGCTAGTTAAGGAGAAAGAGGAAAAGACGGAAGAGAAAGAAAAAGGGATTGGCGGGGGAGAATATGTTGAGGGAGGCCCCTGAAAGTGTATAGTATATTTAGATTGTTCAACACATGTATCTTCCTGGTCAACATAGATTATTTCCCTCTGTATTTTTAAATCAATATATTTTTTGCCTTACATATCAACTCATAAAACAATAAAAACTATGCATGAAAAGAATTAATGATCCTAATTTCTCTGCTGGTACCAATAATAAAGGAATATTCTATATACAAAATTACTTAAGATCTCTGCTAATAAACAAAGGGTGCAATTGGTTAGTAAAATTCACCAGAGCGCATAATTCACCAGAGCATATAGTACAAAAAATGTTTACATGTTATAACAATATTCACGGGGTTATTCACAAAAGGGTGAAGAGTTTGGAGAAGGCAGGAGAAGTGAACAATCTAGAACAACATAGCTGATTTGGAAAAATTTTCCTATTCAGATCACTTTCCGGTTTAGCTATGTTGTCCTAGATTGTTCCCTTCTCCTGCCTTCTCCAAACTCTTCACCCTTTTGTGAATAACCCTGTAAGTGTAGGGTGTAACAATTAATCCAGTTAAAGAGGAACTTGCATGAAAATTCAAGGCCTGCTTATTTCTTTGTTCCCACCTCTAAATAAGAACTGGAAAGTAAAGAAAAAAAAATGGCATCCACTTTAAGTAGGTGCTGGTGATATCACTGGGCTTCACCACTGCCAGCTGGGAAAGCTGAGGTACACAGAGCAGGTGCACATTTTTTCCGACTTTCGGGTACTTAGCCGTCCTAGGATGTAGCCTAGATGTGAGGCCCACGGATGTCACTAGCACCTAAAAGAATGCAGTTGAATGCTGGGTTCCAAGGTAAGTCCAACAGAATATTACATAGGACTGGTATGATTTATAACATGAACAGATTATTGTGACTGAATACCTGATATTCTGAGACATCATGACCAGTGTTCTTGTGCTTATCTTGAAAAAGGTATGTTACTTCCTATTGTAATATTTAAGAAATTATTCAATAGCAGTTCACCTTTCAGTAATCTGACTTAAAAAAGAACTCCAAGCAATCTAAGAATGAACTCTTGCAGTGGGAATACCCCAGCACTGCAAGGGTTACCTTCAGGAGCTAAAATAAAGAAATTATATTCACCCGATCCTCTGTCCGCCTGGTTGATAGACCGGTCCCCACAGTGTCTTCTCCCCCTGACTCCGGTGTCTAAGGACCAATGACATCATCACATCTAATGCAGCTCCTTCACATATGAGGATGCTGAAGGACATGCCAGTGCCAGAGTGGAGGGGAAAGAGGTGGCTCCCCTGTCCCAAAGCTCAGCCCTCACCATTGTGATGGACAGTGGCCTCTGAATGTGTTCTGAAATCTCTGCCCCA
This sequence comes from Nanorana parkeri, assembly GCF_000935625.1. Lineage (NCBI taxonomy): Eukaryota > Metazoa > Chordata > Amphibia > Anura > Dicroglossidae > Nanorana > Nanorana parkeri. The sequence continues at coordinate 672,772 of NW_017306507.1, read as the reverse complement.
GCACCCCATTCTGCAGTGAGAAGAGTGGGGTGGTAATGTACCATAAATAAAAAGTTCTAATTAAAGGCAATTGCACAGATTTTGAATGATTGATTTTTTTTTCCATTTAGATACACTTAAATGAAATATAACTGGTTGCTATGAATTACTAAGCCATGCACTTCAGGTTTAATCTTTGCCCTGCCTCAGGCCTTGTTCACACCAAATGCAGAGCAGATCTGCATGAGTTTCTGCACACGCAGTGCAGTGGGTTGTGCCGCGTTTTTGCTGCATTTTTGGCTGTGTTTTTTATGCGTTCCGGGCCGTTTTTGGTTAAAAAAAATACATTTAGTTTAAAATGGGCTTTCAGTGCGTTCCAGGGCATTTGCATGAGTTTTTCATGCGTTCCAGAGCCGGTAAAACAGGGCCTGCTGCAGTTTTTTTACCTGCTCTGGAACGGAACGCTGCGTGAACTGGAGCTAACAAATACCATTGGAATACATTGGATGCAGATTTGCTCCGGTCTGTAACCGCTCTGCTCTGCTCCTGGAACGCGCTTGGTGTGAACAAGGCCTAACTGAACAAGCCTGCTAGTGTTCTATCGGTGCCCATACTGCTTACATGCCCGTCATTTGATGCCTGTGATTTTGAAGGACTGTCTAGGAAGCTAAACAGATGGACCCTGACACTCTTGGTCACAGCCACTAAAGGGAGAGAAGCTATTAGCTGTGTTACTAAGAGTTCAGCTGGTAAGCCAACTATCATGTTGTCAGTTCTGAACTATTGAAATACAGTTAGGTCGTTATTTAGACCCCTACAGGAACTAAAATGATGTAATTATGAATTATTCTGATAACTATAGCCACAAATTAATGTACAATGTTAAAAAACATACCTTATTCAAACCTGTTCAGTGTTATAGATCAGCTGAAGTCACATTTAACTCTTTCCAGGATTTGGTGAGGATCAGATTAAGATGAATGTTAGATATGCCCTGATTTGTAAAACCACAAATTGTGTGTATGGGGCAAAAAATATATTATGTTATAATATACATAATATAGGTATATAAAAATATATTATATTATAAGTAATATAGGTACTACCAACAAATATTAAGTAAAGCATATATGCTTTCTTGTAATTGGTCATTCGAATATTTAAAATAAATAAAAGCAAAGAAAAAGCAGAATGATGCAAAAAGGGGATTTCCATATGTTTCTAAGAGTAAGTAATACTGTATATTGAGAATGAAATGGTGCTTTTGTTAATAATCAGATTTTCCCCAGTGACTCATGAGTTCATGTTCAGGCCAAATTTTTCTCAACATTTACAATGTACACAATGATGAATTCCATTTTGGCAAACCATCGCGCTACAATGCAGGTGTGGAAAGGCCCTGAAGAAGCAAGAGTCGAGTTTCTGACCTCTCGCTCCATGAACCTGAGCCTTAGAGCAGCACTTCTGATGCACAATTTACTCTTTAAACTCTAGGCTACATTTCCACTAGCAGTAGCGTAAGCGCATTATGAAGATTCCTATTAAACCTGTAATGTATAAGTAAACTGGAGCCTAAACAGTCATTGCAGATGCTTACCTACATAACAGTGAGATAACGCCCTATTAAGGTGGACCTGTTAGATTGAAATAAATTATACAAATAATTTTACAATCCTATTATGGCTTGATTTGTATTATGTCTTCCAGCTTGTTGTCTCATGACCTAACACATTTTATATAATGCTTGCAGGCATGTTTTAAATATTCATATGGCAGTACTTGTCCAGCATCTCAATACATGTTCTATAATTTAGATGTCTCTTCCGTGCTTTAAGTTTCAAGTTCAAACAAATGAAATGAAGGGGGCAATATAAAAAAGTGTAGCCATAGGGCAACTTTAAACTGCAGCAATTACACATATAAGACATATAAGAAACATGTTGTTCCATTAAACCTTTGATATGTTAATTTTAATTTTGATAACATCACCTCTTTCCATCTTTGTAACAGTAATAGAGGTTTAAAGAGCAGATACAAAATAGAAAAGGGGTGTGTGAGAATGGGATATGACCCATTATACCATAGATAACGTCATGTGAGCATACATATAGTAAATAATGGAAGCCGTCACAATAAGCCCCCTGATGTCAATGTCCCAGGAGACGTTACACCTCTCCTTGTACCCTGCAATGTCATAAACTATGGTATAAATTAGTTTGTATGTAGGTGTGTTTTATGTTTTATATATTGTATCCCTTGAAGGAATCTATCCACCACTGCTGGCTTGCTTTTAACCATGCAGGCTACCAGGCTGCCACCTTGAACGAGGTTTCACTACCAAGTGAGTCACTGGCCTGAAACAAGCATCCAGCCAGTGAAGTCTAAAACATCTGGACTCCTAAATGCATGTTCCAGGTCAATGACTCACTAGGTAGTAAAGCCAGCATCAGCATGATAGCAGTGAAGGCAGCAGCTTTTAAATGCAAGTAAGCAATGGCAACTCCCATAGGTTTATAATCATTACTTCCCTTTAAGCCCCTCACACCTTTCTTGAAGTTAAGCTCTAGCAGAGTAGTTAAGTCCTGTGAACATGTGAACTGTTTTACCTTGCCAATTCTCAGTCTGGAGATTCACATAGCCCTGCTAAACTGAAAAGCTAAGCTGATGACACCTGTTCCCTGCTTTAGCTTTAAACTTTCCTTGTCACTTCCTGGCCTCCAACCTGCTCACAGGGTAACATATCACCATCACCACCTCTGTTTATAAGGAGGATTGGGTGTTTTACCAAGTGCTGTGAAAAGTATCTTAATATGAATATTTCCTTTTTAGTTGCTTTTAGGGCAGGTTCACACCATTTTCCCAGGCCAGATCTGGACCAGAACTGAACCACAGTGCATTTTGCTGCGTTTTTACAGCAACTTTGCTGCATTACGGAGCTTTTTTTAAGCTTAGAATGGGCTTCCAGTGCCTTTGTATGTGTTTTTGATGTTTTCCATGCGTTCCAGTGCATTCCAGACCAGACAAAATGGTGTAAACGGAGGCCAGAAATAGCAGAGGGATACATTAGGATGCATTTTGGGTCCGGAAACAATCTGGTCTGGTCTGGAGATGATCTGGATGTGGTGGGATCTGGCCCTTACTGCATTTGACATTGTGTCAGACATATGTTTAGGCATCATGAGTGCTACTCAAAAGGTTCAATGAACCCTTAGCACAGCAAATTGGAAGCCCCCTTAGTTACTGCTTCTAGTGGGAGGCAAGCTCTATAGCACACAAAAATTCTGTGTGTCTACCTTCATAAATCTTTTCACAGGTAATACAGTCAACCCGTACATCATTATTTTAGCCACATCTGCAAAAAGTGATTGCATACTGCTCCTAATCTGATATCCCTGTGTAAATTATTGCTATGTTTATTTTCAAACACTATTTGGCATAATTGGTCAGTACATCACTGTTGGTTTCTACAATTAAGGTATCTGTGGATTTTCTGAAATACTTTACTGTTTCTCAGGAGCCTGCTAAAAATGTGAATGATTTGAAAACTGGGTTTAAAAAAAGGGTTAAAATTCTCCTCTTAAATGTCCACATTATTTTTGCTATTTGAGTCTCTTGCCTTAAAGAGGATGTTATTATTTTAGAAAATGTGATGTTCCAACCATGGAGATGAGCTGAATTATTTAGTGCCATGGGGTTAAAGGGGGCCTATCCCAAGAGACAGGACAAGTCTAAAAATGAAACACAAGAGATTATCAAGAAATTAAGGCAATATTAAAAACAAACAAAAGCTTAGAAAAAAAAAAGCTAGAAAGTTTAAGTATTAAAATAGAAGGATCATTAAGGGAATTCTGGGACTTCCCTTCAATAAATATGCATTGGACCCTGTACCATTTTCTTGAACAAATTGTAATACTTTGAGAAATTAAAGGCCCTCCTCAGCAATTAATGTATATGAGAATTACATCAACTCTCATTCTGAAAGATCCTTACCAGATGCATAGTTTCATTAAAACATGAAAATTAAACTTTTACTGCTAGCACTGCAAGGCACCAGTTCAAAGTATTGAGATACCAATCTCCAGTCTATATTATTATGAAATATATTACAGGGGATACATAGTGCTTTAGTATATATTTTCTCTACATACCTTTTTTGTTCAGGTCTAAAAATGTATTTCTAAATTTTATAAATGCTTTATAATATAAATATTACATTTTGTTTTCATTTTTAAATCAGTTTATATGAAATATTGTATACGAATATTTTATATTTACCACCTGCATCTAGCAGGTGCTGTAATCAATTACCTTTTCCATCATTTGTGCTATTTATTTTACCACTTTGACCTGGGTAGGTTGTAATTTGGTTTTCTATTAATAACACATACAGCTGAATGAGTCAGAAGAGGGATCTACCACACTCACCTTGTGTATGAAGTATTAATTAAATAGAAATTGACCAAATACTGAATCATTGAAGAACCCCTTCACAACTGTCTAAGAAGGTGTGCAGAACCAGGGACTCAAGCACAGATATCTCACCAAGAATGTTTGGTAGAAGTAGGTGATTTGATTCTGTGGCAATTTAAAGTTGTAGTAAAGGCAAGGCGCTTTTTACCTTAATGCATTGTTGTCATTGAGGTTAAAAATGCCCAGTACCTGTCTATGACACCCCCCTTGCATTGTTGTCATTGAGGTTAAAAATGCCCAGGACCTGTCTATGACGCCCCCCCCCCACCCCACCCCACGCTTACCAGTGGCCGCTCATCTTCTCTGCCGGGACCAGGAAGGTATTCAGCTTCACCGAACTTCCTGGTCCTGGGGGAGGGTACTGAGGGCAGAGGAGCCATAGTCTACTTCTGCTATCAGTCAAACTGCGACTGTGAGAGCTTGCTGCACACTGGGAGGGTTGTTCTCAAAGCTACCGAATAACCGACCCAAAGTGAAGTGAACCGAACGCTGTTTGGCTATTCATTTCAGGCTTGTACAGCTGATTTCAGCCGTACATCGGCTGAAATCAGCCATACAACAACTTGCTTCAGCGGCATTCGGCTAGAAAAACTTTTTAAAAAATTACATGAGGAAAAAACAGTCATGAGAGCTCAGCGGGGCCGGCCTTGATATCACTGCCAGCTGCGCTGAGCTCTCATTGTAATGACCTAGTAACCAGCTGAAGCTGAATTGTCATTACAATGAGTGCTCAGTGCAGCCCGCAGTGATATCAAGGCCAGCCCCGCTGAGCTCTCATGACAGTTCAGCGTAGTAACCAGGGGGCGCTGAACTGTCATTACACACTGATATCACGGCGGCTCCGCCGAGTTATCATTGTAACAACAGATCAGCATCCCCTGGTTACCTGGTAACCAGGGGATGCTGATCTGTCATTGCAAGTGGTCGGAGCCAGCTGTGAGATGCTAGTTCGGGGATAACTAAAAAACGAGGAAAAAAACTATTTTAAAGAAAAAAAAGGAATTAAAGTACCTCTGTCACTTTTAATTACAAAAAGAAAAAAGTTAAGGTTTAATATTGCTTTAACTAAAAACAGAGATATATGTTTTAAATGAAAAACACATGCTAAAGTATCTCTGATCTATGTATGTGGTACACAAAACCATGCATCTGAATATGCGTACTTTTGTCTGTGTTGTACATACAAGTATACTCAACTTTTTAAATCATATTCTGAATGGTCTAATGTTTTGAGTGGGCCGCTTCTAGGGCCACTAATCTTTTATTTGTTTATATTATCAAAGACATATAAATTGTGGGAAATTTAATAGTTAATAAATGAAAGTGCAGAGTAAAGAAAGAAGCAAGTAGAGACAGTTATCACCTGCAAAGGAATCCACTCCAGGTAAGCCCTTCAGAGAAGTATTTCTAAACCACTTTTATGTCAAGGCATAGCTTTGCAAAATGTGAAGTGGTAATGACAGCCCTTATAATCCAATATTATAAAATCTGTTCTCAGCTTAGTGAGCCTAATGAGAGTATTCAATTTAAGGGGCTGGTTTACATACCAATGGTTTATCAATTCAGATGTAGTGTTTAGTTTTTACACAATTATTAAAGCATTATTCTACCTGGAAATTCAGCAGTTTGAAAATTAATTTTTTGGCAGATGCTTAAGGGTTAAATCACCTAAACAAAACATGTATAGGACTCTGGCAGTGAAACTCCTACTTTTGAAGTCTGTACAGCTACAATGGCCATTACTGCACGGCCCCACTCTCCTTGTATTTTGTAATTTGTTCTACTTTCTAAAGAATTCAGAAGGAATATTCCAATGTGGGCAGAAACACAAAAACTCTCAGGAACCAAGGCAGACAGATCTTGCATAGAGTTCCAAAGAAATATAAGAAGCCAGTGGGTGATTTGGTCCACCAGACTCCACCTGTGACTGAAATATCACTCAGCTGGATGATTTTATTTAATCACATAAAATGCAGTTTCAACCATGTAGTCTGAAAAATGCTTCTAGATGCTACTTCAACTGCATTATCAATAAACAACACTTAAAAATATATATATAAATAAACCTAAATAAGGCCCCATTTACACAGGAGCGATTGTCCGGCTGGCCGAATACGCACGGAGCCACTCTAAACAAAATAAACAATGCACTTTAAATGTGCATTGTTCAGACATTTGCGGTGGCCACATTTAAAAAAAACTACAAGGCCCGCAAAATAGCCCAAGCATGATTTTTTGACGGATTCGGCGTTCACGTCTATATAATAGCCGCAAATGAGCAGAATCTGCGTGGATGAAAGATTTCAGCGTTTGCGTTGCTGAAGGTCTTCTGCACGGAAAACCGCGTGGAAGCGCAAACGCTATATGTGAATGGAGCCTTATGAAGATGGTTTGGATCAGTGAGCAAACCGCAACCTATATTAAAATAAGGTTTAAATGTGCAACACCCCACCCCTCTAATGGGTCACATGTACAATAATGTGTAATTCTGCTTATAAATGAAGGAAATAGCTAGGAATGCTATATAAATGTTATTATTCACAGTCCCGTAGTTGGTTTGGGAACATCTTTGGGATTCAGTAAGACTTATGTTCAGTTTTTAGTACTTTCACATTGACACATCAAACTCAGAGTGTGTGCCATTAGAAGAATGTATCATTTTAAAAAAACAATGTTAACCTGACTATTCTATACTGTGTCCTACGTCAAATCTTAAAATATCCAAAATAAATTCAAAAGGCTGCTAGCATAAAATAAGTATAAAACAAATCTTTATAATACATGTATGTCTTCAAAAGGTAATGCTTCTTATGAGATGCAGTAATGGACTGAAATGTCTGACTTTAAATAAAAAAATACAATAGGATAAAAAAATAAATAAACATTTCTTAATACAATTGCACAGGTAAATAGCAATTTTATCCTATAGGTGTGTGAGAGCAAAAGTCTTCTGTGTCCAGAAATGGACATACCCCCTCTAAAGCAATAGTTGTTTGTCCACCTGATTCCACTATTGCACCGATGTATTCACATAGAAGAGATATAGAAAGGCCACGGAAGAATACATGAGAGCTATATTTAAACTAGCCAAAGAATTAAACAAATATCTTTCCCCAGCTCTGTGCATTTTGAAACAGAACATGCAAGCAAAATAAAGCTATTGGGTCTGTCCAACAAATGAAACATTTTAACACTTTTGTACAGAAAGCTATAGAGCAATACAATATCATTGCTTCCTTTTTTCTTAACAGACAGAGGTAAGCTCTGCATTAGTACTGATCTAGCTAGCAAGAGACTTTATGCCACTGTCAATGTTTAAAAGATGTCCTTTAATGAAACATCGAGAACATTTGCTATGCAAGCCCTAACCTCGAAAAAACAGCTATGAGAATACTAAATGGATAATACAATTAAATAACGGCTAGCAAAAAGGAAACTATTAAAGTCAAGAGATTACTTTAATGGTGTCATTAATGACATTAAGAGGGAGTTTTACTCAAAGAAACAAGATAGCTTTTCTTGCTTCTCTCTTTCTGTCTGCGCTAACAAATGAAAACATGTTTACTGGTGTTATAATGTCAAATATTGTATTAAATATTAATTAAGGAACTCCAAGACATAAAAAGTGTAAAGTTTTACTAATTCGGAGGCAGAAAAAGCACATAAAAGAATAATTATGTGAACAGATTATGGGGTTGATTTGCTAAAGACAAATAGGATGTTCACTTTGCAAGAGCATTTCCCCTTAGCTTAGTGAATGTGGTGAAAATTTACTTTGCAAAGACTATCGAATCACATGCATAGAAAAAAAAGTATTTTTGCTTGCACATGATTGGATGATGTCCATGCGGCTTCACTCTATTCACTAAGCTAAGAGAAAATTCCATTGCAAAGTGAACAGCCTATTTGCATTAGAGTAAACTAACACCAATGTGTCAGAAAAAATGGCAAAAACACAATTGCCATGAGAAATATTCATAAAGTAGTGAACGCAGAGAATGTGACATTTACCAATAATTCACTGCCAGTAAATCAAGCACTGTTATTCAAAATATATGCACCAGAAAGATACTCCCACAGGGAATGTTAGGTGAATGTCATTTTCACTGCTTTATAAATATACCCTCTAGTGTAAGAAAAACAACCTTTTCTATCTGAAATGACAATAATCTATTTGAATAGCTAAACTTGTTTATTTAAAACAAACAAACATATTTCATACATTGCTGCAATACATGCACATTTCCCTGTGTTCACTCTTTAAAGACCCTACAAGTGCAGAAAAATACCAGTTTATCTGCCAAACATGCCCTTAATTCTAAAGCCCTGTTGTTGTTGGCTCTGGTTGACAACACACAGCTTTTCTGTGGACTGAGAGTTGTCAGCCCTGCCCAGTGTCTTTTGCTAAACTACTCAACCCTGCCTATTTTCAGATCTTTATAAGATAAATCTAATTCTGTAGTTCAAGATAAGAACTAGGAAGGCTCTTTCAGATAACACATAAAGGGGAATTTGTGATTCATGTTCTTGCATATTTTGCATATCTTTGCTATTGCTAATCATATTCATATGCTGAATTCACTCATGTCTTGGGGACACCAGAGAAGAGATACTGCCATCGGAATTTCCCTCATTTAAAATGACCATTGCATAGTGCCATACACCTCCAATAAATTTTCTCTTATGTGCGACAAACAAAAAAATAAATTGAGGAATCCAGCTGCAGAAGAGCAACAGCTTTGATACGGCCTTAGGCCCCATTCACACCTGACCGTTTTGTAGCGCGTCCTACGCTCGATGAACGCTCTACAAAACGGTCAAAAAAATAAATAGCATTGTAGTCAATGGTATCGTTCCCACCTGTCCGTATTTCCGCCCGTCCCGAACGCACTACAAAACGGCCCACGCATGAAAAGGTCCCCGAGCGTTTTTTGCTGCGTATTGGTCCGTTTTGTAGGGCGTTTTCCATTTGTATACTGCCAAGTAGCCTTTAGAATCGCGCGACGGTCGCGCAACTTTTTTACCGCGAATCGCGGTAAAAAAAACGCGCGACAGACGCGCATATTACAATACGCATAGGTGTGAATGGGGCCTTATGCAAGGCACAAACTGCACAAACTTTCTGCACTGGATTCTCAGAGACTTACAGAATCATTGCAAGTGGTTACATTTCTGGTGCCCACTCACCGCTAAAGCTCTCTTTAAGTAGAATCTGGTCTTTTATTAATGCACAATGTGGTATTTTTAATGCAACATTGTAAAGAGATACTATTTTCATTCTGCAACTGGAAATAATACTGCAGGCCACACAAAAATATCGAGAGGAGAGAATCACACTTTCCTTCATTCCAATAGGTTCTTCTGATGGTCATGAACTAAACTTTTTCATCCAGGTCCAGTGGTACAGGCAGCTGCTGACAGTGCTGAGACCAGTGTATCTAAAATTCTCCAATTCACTTATAGTGAAATCATTAAAGGAGAACTATGGGGTCAGCGTTTTTCCCCATAGTTCTCCTTAGGCTAACGGGAGGACACAAACTAGCGTCCTCCCGTTACCCTAAGCTCAGTATACCGCGAGCTACTGCTCGTGGTATACTGAGACGCCGCGGCCGGAGCGGATCCCGACTTAGATGACGGGATCCGCCCAGCTGCGTGAGTGACAGCTGGCTCTGCCTATCTAGAGGCAGAGCCAGCTGTACCCGCCCCCTCCCCCGTCTATTCCGCCAGTCAGCGCCGGCAGATCGGAGAGGGGAATCCAGCCCCTCCCCCGTCACGGCAGAAAGCCGTGACAGGATCGAGAGGCGAGCGAACCCAGTATGTGTTCGCTCACCTCCCGATCTACTGAGCCGACCTGTGACAGTCTCATTGTCACAGGTCGGCTAGAACTATGAGGTGAGTGAAAAGCACTCACCTCATAGTTCACCTTTAAACTAACACATGCCCATTGTGGCTATGGGGTTGATTTAACAAAGGCAAATAGGCCGTTCACTTTGCAAGGAAATTTTCCATTAGATTAGTGAATATGGTCAAAATTCACTTTTCAAAGAATACCCAATCACATTCAAGGACACTAAAAAAACAAAACAGTATTTTTGCTTGCACATGATTGGATGATAGAAGTCAGCAGAGCATCAACTCATTTGCTAAGCTAAGGGAAAGATTCTCTTGTAAAGTGAACAAATAATTTGCTCTTCCAATGTGTACAGAAGGGACTTAAGAAAAGTGCTGAATCCAGGTCAATTAACTTACAGCACTGCGCAGGAGAAAGAGTGTGGGCCTAAGCAAGATTTACACCAGACATGTATTTCTCTCCACATTGGAGTTTTCACTTCAACTTAATAATGAAAATATGACACTGTTAAGGTAACTTAAGTATACATTTACATTTTTAAATGTGGCCTACTAATACTGACTGAGGGTAGCAGGTAATTTCCTCCAATAAAAAAATTGTCCTTCCTGTTGCCCATACTTCAATTGTATTATACCTGAGACAGGGAATAGCCATAAACCCCAGCCTACATGACTTTACATTGCAATTAATTTAAAATTTGGAAATGCATGTTTTGACTGTCTGTGAAAATTCTCATTCATCCACGTCATGGTATATCTGTAAAAAATAAGTCAAGGCAACTGGACTTGGTGTATTTTTCTTGAAGATGTTTCAATGGTCATCCAACCAGCTTTCTCAATTCAGAATGACTTGTACAAAAAAATTTCTGGGAATAAACATGGTGAATGTTGCTCCAATCCACATAATCTGTTAGTCATAACCAGGTGTTGATTGTATTTGCATAATTGGAGTCTAGGAGGTGTACCTACACATAAATGAAAAAGGTCACTCCTTTGAAGAAATTCAAGTACGCATCCTAGACAGGGAGGAGGACTGGTTCAAAAGAAGTGTGAAAGAGGCCATTTATGTAAAAATGGAGAAGCCAAGCTTGAATAGAGGTGGGGGGTGAGACATCTATTGCCTGCCACATACAATGCTGTTTTAACACCTCTTTCTGAGCAGTTTAATAACACCTTCTAGACTCCAATTATACAAATGAAATCAACACCTGGTTGCTACTAACAGATTATGTGGATTGGAGCAACATTCACCATATTTATTCCCAGATAATTTGAGAAAGCTGGTTGGATGGCCAGTGAAACGTCTTCAAGAAAAATACAGCAAGTCCACTTGCCTTGACTTATTTTTTACAAATAATGTATTGACTGTTATGCTCTGCTTGAATAAAAGGTAGACCATGGCAATAAATTCCCTTAAAAGTAGTATGTTGAATACCACCTACTTAATACTAACTGCGCTTTGAACATCTAATCCCATGCAGTGGAGTTTTGAAAAAAAAAAAGAAAATAGGAAAGCACCTGAAGATGATTCCCTGTGATATGAACTAACCCTACATTTTCATTGTGTGGCACTATCTTTTTACATACGGTTACAATTTCCTTTAGCTCTGTATGCCACACAATCCACTGATTAAAAAAAAAGACAAAAATACAAACACACACAGAGCTCTGAACAAATAGTTGATTATAAGTATGATTTAGTACCTTGATCTCTATCATGCCATGACCGACTTCCTGCTGCTGGTGAATTTGGAGACGGGTAGAATTCCCCAGTTGGGCTTGGCTCCATGTTTTCATCTATAGAAATTGTTTTGGGTCTTTTACTGTCAATAGAAAAAAAAATGATTGGTGAGTACTTGCATACATCTATAATACTTAAAACTAAGTCAATGTTCTTAATGTGGAAGAAGAGCTTAAAGTAGGACGTAAAGTAGATCCAAGGAGGGAGCCATTGGCCTTGCAAATCTCTGTGAATGTTCATTCTGTGCAAATAGATACACAAAACAAATGTATTTGTATAATAGTATTATAAATCAGTTGAATGTAAATTTAATGTATTTTTGAATGTCGTCTTGTAATTCCACAGTATGGCCACTAGATGGATTTCCTATGCTCCTCATCTCCATCTAGTGGCCATAATGTGGTTTTATAAGATAATGTTTGAAAATACATTCTACATAATGAAAATATAACAAGAATGTTCGTTTTGTGCATCCATTCACACAGAACCAACATTCACAGAGAGTTGCAGGGCCAATGGCTCTACAAGTTGTTTTTTTAACTAGATCCCAAAGTTTTCACTTTGGCTACTGCAGGTCCTAGAGGAGGCAGGGTGTGAGAGTCAAGATAAATTGAATGAAAATGTGTTAAATACCCAATAGAAGACATGTCAGGTTGCCTGCACTCACCTCTTTTGTAAAGACAGAAAGGTATGCGTATTTACCTTGAGCTACCTACTATCAGACATATGACACATTGTTCTTCACTTAATTTAGGAACAGATTTACTTTAAAGAAAAACTGGGCTTCTATGAACATGACCATTTTTAAACCCTCTGTGCGGGTAGAGTAATAGCATAATTACACTAAAAAAGTATTCAAGAGTATCAAGTTCAGCTTCTAACAGCTTCTACAGTTTGGTACAGTACATGGTAAAACAACACTGGAAAACACGTGGAAAATAAAAAAGGGCAAATGCTACTTAAATAGTAAAAAAAGAAATGCTTCACATTATTACACTCCATGTTGATAAACATCTTTTGTGTGTTTGATTTAAAACCTTGTATGCCTTTCCTTTTGGTTTTGTTGTAAGAGTTAGCATAGTTAGTAGGAAAATATTAATGATGTACTCCTTTAAGAGTCATTTCCTTTGTTAGGGATAAACCTTCCACCACTTACAGCTAGAGGATGACCTTGAATGATCTATGATGTCTCTGAAAACTAAAGTCAGTTCAAGTAAGTTTGTTGACCTTGAAAGTTGACTCTTTAAAAGTGTATGAAAATCCCTGCTTTTTAAAACAGTGCTTCACACAAGAACTTCCAACAGGTTAGCTTACTTTTACATCCTCAGTCGAATAACTACCTAAAGTTCAGTTAACACAATACTAACTAATGTAACTATGATTATAATTGGAAGTGTTAAAAGAACGTATGCACAATGATCCCAGACCACCAGGGTTCAGTAACGTATTACCTTCTTGATTAAAGATTTTAAGAGACCATTTGTTCCATTTTATCCTCTAACCAGTCAGATCATTGGAAAAGTGGTAGTGAAAATCCAATGGGGCAATACAATGATCTTGAGTACCTACAGATTCTGTGCCACTGCCCTGCCTACTTTTTGTTCACTGAGCCATAAATGACATTCATCTTGCATTGTGAAGTGACTGAGATACTGTTTTCTGAGATTGTCAGTAATGAATACAGTGTGAAATAGCTGTGGAACTCAAGAAAAATTGTATGGAGGTAGACCAGCTATGATCTGGGACAACAGGCTTCAATGGAACTTTAATTTTTCATCCAGATGTGCAAAGTTGTTGTTTTAGTACAGACCTATTTAAGAGGTTCTGACTCCTCACCATGTGTCCCAGGCTTACCTGTGTCTCCTGAGTGCCTGGAACCCTCATGGCGAGTGTAAGGATGCAAAGCGGCAGGAGATCAGCGAGTATGTCTATGGACAATTTTGGGTACCCTAGTTTATCGCTGTTTCACAGATGCATCCAATTTTGAAACTTTACATATATGGTATCTATAACTAAATGCAACCTTAGCTTTTTATATTTTACCAGAGTAAATTTACCAGAGTTTACCAGGTCAAGTATTTTATTGTGTTTGTGTGCACTAAAATTAGTTTGAGTGTATTTTTACTGAAAATATATATTATAATTGACATGCAAATTATTGTGTGACATACAAAATTGCAACTGTCACCATTATATTCTACAGGGTATCTGCTTTCAGAATATATATATATTGTTATAGGTGTTTTAGATAATCGTAAGACCTTAAATGTGCATGTTAACATGGCTTTAGTAGAGAAAGCGCTAAAGGTAAATTCCAGGCAGATATAACAAGCCAGCAGTTACGCCACTTCTGGATTAATAAAAACTAGTTTACATACTACTTGCATGTATAGTTTAAAATGGACTTCTGTGAAGACATATAATCATAGGTGCTCTCTAACATCTTTACGCCCATGTTATTACTTCCCCCTTACCTGCTAGGTGGAGAGGACAGTGACCTCTGTAAGCTGACAGCTGGGTTCATTTCATGATAGTAGGGCTGGCTTAGTGGCTCTCCAATTGGAAAACTGACTCCAGAGCCTTGTGTTATGGGTGCTAGAGAAAAAAAAACATGATAAAGTGAGTTACTCATGGATCAAGCAATTGATTTTCTTTTAATAGAATTGTTTAATGGATGCACAATTATTATTATTATACAGGATTTATATAGCGCCAACCGTTTGTGCACCGTGTTACAATATAAAGAAGATATTACAGTTACAATACAAATCAGGGCAAGATGGTAAGGAGGGCCCTTCCCTTTGAGAGCTTACAATCTAAAAGTAAACAGTTGGTTCTTGACCTAAATATAACAAGCTTTAAATACGTCAGCTGGCTATAATTATTATTCACTTTATAAAACTAATTCTGGTATATATTCCTTTTAATCAAAATTCAGCAGCTTACCTTATGGGCATGGACATGGCTTTAGAATTTGATTCTAGGGTCCCCAGATTGACAACAGCAAAACTCTGATACTATAGGTCCCTACTTTAAAAAGACTGTTCACCACTAATCAAAGGTACATGTTGCTTGCTGTACATTCCGTAAAATGTGTACTTTATTCAGGATATCTGGAACTATGTGATTGAATTCCACCCTATCTAAAACATACTGGTGCCCTGTACAGCTAGTGTCATCAGAGTCCTTGGAAAGAACAGCCAAATCACTTCTTCTTTGTTTAAAAAATGATGGTGGCCCTAATTTATGCAAAGTGCAATTATTTCCCGATGAATCATTAATTGGATGTGAAAGCTGGCTCCTTTTCACTCAGGGAACAATGTTTCCAAGCTACAGTATGTACTGCATGAGGGACATCAATCAGTGCTGCCGGGTCAAATCTCTGGGCCCCACTAAACTCACTACACGCAGATAGTCTTTTCAATTAGCCCTGCTGGAAAGAGAGATGTTGATGACAGAGGTGGATTCTTTGCATATTTGGATGAGCAGCAGAGTGTTTTCTCATATATCTTTTTGAGAGATGCCTATTAAAAGCTGCCCTTATACCTGGGAGAAGAACACAGCTGCCAGCTCAAATGGCTTAATATCCACAAACTATTTTAATCCCCTATTTAATAGGGACCAAGAGTAAACAAGGTCCCTGGAGAAATGCATAGTGTGAATAAGGCTTTTCATGTGTGCTACAAACAAGCCGAAGCACCGGTGTTGAGTACTTCAAGCATGGCATGCCATGTGGGAGTGATAGCTGACTATTACAGACTGGTAAAGCACACCATGGTCTCTTGTGGTTTGAGGTAAACTAGAGGTTAAACAAATGCTAGATGAAAGAAGCCTGCCTCAACCACAAACCAGATTCTATTATTAGATAAGTTACACGTGCAAATGCCACAATGAGCAGGGTGTTATGATCTTGTACCCCTTCATTACAAACCTGCAGCCATAAAGGCCCTGAATCAGGGCATATATTTTTCAGCATATCATATCTGCATGCTTCTTCTGCATGTATCAATATTACTGCAATAAGCCACATATTATCAAATCTACTGAGAAGATGAGCTGTGAAATATATACTATACGTCATATTTAAATATTACAAGGCATGTGCATATAAAAGTGGTGAAAAAGACAACAGAAATACAATCTGATTGTGAAGAATTAAAAGTGATAGGATCCACCTTCTTCTTGCGATGTTAACATGCAAGCACTGTTTTGTGTATAGCACGATTTTGATACCATTTCTCAAGAAGTCTTGAGCACTTTGAGTGATAAATGAGGTGAAAGCCTATTTCACATTCCAGAATTTCACATAAGGGCTGGTGATGGGGAGACCATGAAATTAATGGGACTTCATCCTGGTTTTTAAATTACTTTTAATTTAATTTGTTCATCATGATCTATAGGAGCATTATCATTCTGGAATAAGGAGACATAATGCACGAACAGTGTTTGCACCACAGGGCTGCACCTGGTTCTGTTAAATGGCCTCCTGTTCCTTGGATATTATACCACCATGTGGAGCAATCCTTAGACCTAATTACTCCCTTGAGATGGTTCCCCAACCGCTGTAGATCCCCCACCAAGTTTATTAGCTGACAACAGACATGGTGCGTTGAAGGCACCATTTGGTATTCTCCAAACCTATGCCTGTCCAGGTGTAGAAAACATTGTTTTGTGTAAGAGATGACTCATTAGTTCATATTCATTCTATTGTTCACAGGAACAGGTTTTGTTCTCTTTATACCATGTTTTAGCTGTCTCGGTGTTGGCCTTAGATACACATGACATTATTTACAGCTAGGTAACAAAGGTGGTTATTTAATTTTATGCTGCCTTTACTTTTGTGGCAATTTCAAAGTTTTTTTGACTACTGCACCTGCAGCTTGGGCACCAGCTATATGGATTTTTTTTAAACCCTGTTAGATGCTCATATGACTTCCAACACTCACATATCATTGTGCTAGTATAAATACCTCTTTTTATAACTAATATAGACTGCTCCTTTGAAATCAGCCTACAATGATAGCTAACCTGTGCAAAGTTTTACTGTTCACTAAATGGGTCTGTAAAGAGAGAAAAGGTAATGCTTCTTAAGACCAACTCCCGTCAAAACTTGTGAGATTGCCCTTGAACAAGTAAACAGATCAGTAAATTTGACGCTTTTTGTGGCACACATTTACAGCATGCATACGCTAGGTCTGTGACTAAAAAGTATTAATGACAGACAGCAGCATTTTCAGCCAACCAACTAGCATTTTCAGAAGCGACCAGCTGCAATAGTAGCCCCTGCACTTCTCTAAAGTCCTGCCTACAGGCAAACACATCAAGATGACTTTGTTTGCCGAGAAAGCTTCATCTGTGCCCTTTGCTTTGTTTCAAGGGTCCAAATTTCTATTACTAAACAAACAGTCATTCTAGTTCTAGCCATCACTTTCCCTTAGAATTTTTAGTCATGGAACAAATTTGCCCCTGCCCACGTCCATCCTACATTCTCGTTTTCCCCAGTTATACTCTAACCATGGCTACTTTCCTCATGTAATTAGACACAAGCATATCAAACCAGAATCATACAAAAATAGCTTACTGTGTCTTTTGACATAAGTCTCATGAACATATACAGCCTAAGGCAAGTGCCATGGATTGAAAAGATTTCCATTATGTTATTGTGTTTTTTTTTCTTAAAAAAATAGCTAGCAGTTTACATAACAGACAGCACTTATTATCAATACTGTTAGAAAAGCTGGAATTTGTTTTCACTTTTTAACACCATCATCCTGCCGTGAAAAGGATGTATGTCATCTTCACTTTCCACTATGATAGCAGGAAGGAAATGTTTTATAAATCAGTGCATTTTATGGGATGCGCGACATTGCCCTTTTAGACCTTACATGAGGGTAAAGAAATGTTGTAGCTCTTTCAGCATTAGTTTTCGAGTTCCCTAGGAAGACGATGAACAGAAAAATGTGTGTCCAGTTGACAATGTATGAAAAAACACTATAAAGATTAAAAAACTATTAAGAATGTTTGTTTTTGTAAAGAATCATGCAGCTAATGATACTGTCCTGCTTACACCAGGCTTTCTGCTTTAAACCTACTGAAGAATCTGTGGGGACAACCACTGGTAACAGCAAACAATGATGGCTGACACAAAGCTGAGCAACTATAATATAAATAAAATGCAAAACATCTTGTATTCAATCCAAAAATAGGAGGCAGGATTCTGGTCAAGGGCAAAGGTTAGAACCTCTGTCATGTTTTCATTGTTGTGTCCCCATTGGGGCCATTTTGCCCCACCAATTGCATGGGAAGTGAGCAAAATCTAACAGGGACACAGACAGAGTAGTAATTGAGTAGGGGTGGGTTAGAAGCTCTGTTAGCTTTGTGTTGATGTCTTTATTACCATTGGGTTGATTTCTACTCACTTCCTGTCTCAGTGACTGCACAGGAAGTTGGAGGAAATCTCCCCAAAGGGAAGGCCCACAATAAAGCTTTGACTGGTTCTAAACCTTCCCCTTATTATCCAAAACTAGAAAAAAAATATGTTTCTAGAGTTGTTTTTTAATGCTGCTGTATATATTAATCATTCTGAAAGTTGAACATGCTGGAGGTCACCTAGAGAAAAGTCAGGCTTTGGAGAATGCCAATCTTTACTTACTTCTAGACACCCGCACTAGCTCTGAAACATTGAAAACTCCAGACTTTACAAAACTGTCTTCAAGGTATCCTAGAAAAATGAGTAAAAAATGTTATTGCTTTACTGTCTGGAAAATTATCGTTGAAAAAATAACTAATGACGAAACAAGCAGAAATAACATGTCAAAAAGACAATATAGCAGATTTCTGTCTGTCAAAAATTCACACAGGCAAAACAATGGGTGAAACACTGTACAACAGCAGATTTAATTGGGTCTGATATAAAAAGGAAACAAGGAACCAGGTGGTACTTTCATGTTCCAACTTGCATTACATAATCCATCTAGTAGGTTAACACTTTTCTCTTTGGTGTGTATATATATATAACTGCTGAACTCATGCTATGCCCACTGTTCACAGGTACCGAAGTATGAAGAACAAACAAATGCTTTGCTTGTAGGGAATGCTCTATGATCTTTTCAGTGTGCTATAATACTTAAAATGTGATCCTAAATATTTCTACTAAAAGGTGCTGGAAAAAATATTACCCAAAACGCATGTGTACCAAATGCAGCCAACTGTACTGAAAATATTGGATATTGTTTAAATATGTGAACTTTTTCTTATCCCTAGATCAAAAATCTGGGTGTGTGCTCAAGATTCCATGGCTTTATGCAACGGTGTAAATAATAGATTTATGAATAGTATCCAGAACTTCGGGCTAGTTCATTCCAGATGCAGTTGTGATGCAGTCCGTTCAGTTTCACAGCTGCATCAAAATCGCGTCACAATGCTTTCCACTGAGATTTCTGGTGCTCTGTTCACACCAGTGCAGTCAGTTCGGATGCAGTCAGAAAAAAATCCTGCTTGCCACATTTTAGCTGCACCTGAGCGCAACAGAATGCATCAAAACGCGTCAAAATGCACGCAAACACACTGGACTGCACCTGAAAGCCCATTTTAAGCTAAAAAGAAAAAGCATAAAAATTGCGGTAAAAACACGTCAAAGCGCATTACACTGCAGCTGCGCAGACGCACACAGTTCTGATGTAGTTATGGTGTGAACTAGCCCTCACTTGTCAAGTTCTAGCAGCCCGTGAGCAATGCATTCAATACCCTGCAGGTCAAACTATTAATCAAGAGCAGATAAAAGGGCACAAAACTTTACACCCAGTGCAAAGCACTCCTACAACAAAGGTTACAACTGTGCTCATAGCGTGTGACAGCAACAAATCACAAAGACAGGCTACATTGCGCCATCACAGTCATTCCATAGGAACTGGTTTAAAGTAAAGAAAAATAGGTTTGGAGGAAAGCTGGCATAAGAAAAATATGTAGGCTGACATTACTGACCTCCTTCAGAAAAAGCTATTTGCCTGGATGTCTTGTTATACTGATGCTCAATGTGCAACTAAAGCCAAATTTGTTTAGTTTTTTCAGATAAAGTGGAGGAGGATTAGAACACCTGTCAGGTGTTTAATTGTTGTATCTCCATTAGGGAAGTCCCCCCTCTTTATTTCTTGTTGTGATCATCACCCCCCCCCTCCCAAATTGTGGATTGTCACCAGAACAGGAATAGATGGGAAATCTTCCCATGGTTCTGTTGACCTTGATAACCACCAGGGATTTTCCTCAATTTAGAGGGATTCCCTCTCACTTCCTGTTATGACTATGGGACAGAATGTGAAGGAAAATCTCCCCAATGGGACAGAGATGGCAAAATAGCTGACAGACATTATAACCCTCCCTTATCCAAAACTAAAAAAAAATTGTTGGCATAATTTCTACTTTAAGTTTTAATGATTTATGAGTCACCGATCTGGAACCAGCATAGATTTCTGACTTTTCTCTCTAATTCATGTTTCAAACTTGTTCTTTATATATTAAAGGCAGAGATAGCCAGATAACTAATATTTTAAAAAGAAGGACATCAATGGCAGCTGCCATAGTTTTGCCATGACAGGTGTAGTTCAAAGTCGGGCTGGACAATTCCCAGGCCTCATGGCGACTGACATTTTTTTCTGGCGACTAGATAATTGAGAGATATTGCTGGTGGTATGGCAGGAGGTGCAATGCCAGGGCTATTGTTAAGGTTTTGCTGTTTTTATGATGCCAACACACAGTCTGTTTCCTGTAATGTGATCTTTATTTCATGTACTGTCATTTTGACAGATGATGATGTCGGTGTGTCATGTGACCTTGTTACAGCAGCTGATGTCATTCAAAATGTGATGTCATTGTTGTGCTATCCATTAGCATTACACCAGTTGACAGTGTTAAACTGTGAAAATTTGGAAATTAATTTACTTGTTGGGTAAGTAAATATTTTTCTTTTCTTTTAAATTGAAGTTGATTGCAAATGTTTATCTAATTGAGAGAGAATCGCACAACCCTTGGATCTAGTAAAGGACTGTGTGGCTACAAATCAACATTCATGTTTACTGCCCAATGATACCCTCACCCAAAAGACACGGCTGTCTGATATTTAAAATTGATTTGATTAACATGATGTCATAATTGAGTCCTGGTCGTCTGACTGTGTAATTCCACAAGGCCGATGGTTGTCAACTTACATGGGACTCAGTTTCTCCAAGGAGCCATACTTATTATTAAGTATATGTAATGCTGGAAGAGGCAGTCAGAGACTGCATACGTGCTAGAGAAAATGGTCATAGACTGCAGTTGTACTATAGCAGACGATAAGAGACTGCAGACGTACTAGGTGGGACAGACTAATGAGGACATACCCATGGGGAAATGCCCTTGCCCAAATGCTGTCAGCTCCAGGACCATGGCTTGCCTGCCTGGTGAAAGACAGGCACAGCTATCACAATGCAGACAAGCCACTGGAAGATTTGGCACTTTCTGTTCTCCTGATAAAGTAATAGTCTGTTCAGTATTTTTATTGCTAATTTTATTTGTTAAAATAAAGTCTGTTAAAAATTAACAGAACAAAAGTTTTCCTTTTCAACAGTTGCCTAACTTAGTATCTTTCAGCTACCTATATAGACATTTGCAGGTTGCATAGTGCAGGCTCCTAAATTTTTAAAGCTAGCTTCTAGCTATCTTCTTGATAAAATTTGTCCAGGCTTCGTTTAAAGTCCTATAAACAATAAAATCATATTTTTCGATCTCTGTTCACTGCACATGCTATGCACTTTGCATTTATGATGTAATACTGTTAAGACAAAAGTGTAAAAATAATATTGTGACGTTTTAGAGTTAGAAAAATAGAGCTCAAAATGTTTTTGAAATATCAAGGAATGGTTTATGTTATAGGTAATCTTGCAAATATTAACATAAAGTATGAAATTCACCACTTTATAACAATGAGTCAGGCAAGGGGTCTCAGGGTTTTGAGGGCACTCAGATAACAGTGATTTTAAACAGCAAACATCATGTTTCATTACTAACAAGGCAGCTAGCGGCCAGTCTTTTCTGATGTACCCACATCAAAAGCCTATTTATGTCCTTTTATTAAAATGTCCCTGTTAGCTAGGATAATTGTAGGTATATATGAGAAATGTTATGGAAAATATAGGCCTCGAGGAAAATCTATATTAAAAATAGTGTCGGAAAATGAATGACACCCTTTCTAAATAGCTTTACCTTTTAACCATTAATATATAAAATTATTATTATCTATTATTAAATTTAAAATATGAGGGTATGAGTACAGGTTCTGGTTCTAATAGATCAGGTTGCATCAACATATCATTTAGGTAAGTCTTTCAAGAATAATTCCTACCCAGCCCAGGCCAGTGTAGTAAATACTTTATTTGCATTTAGACTGTCTGCAGACCAGGAGAACAACAAAGAACATGTATATCCTACATACCTGTCCGAGTTAATGTTAGGAACCATAAGCGATGATTCCTATACTGCACTGCACTCCTCTAATCACCAGACCAATAGATCACAAACTGCCAAAAGAAGGTAGCCCTGCAAAATTTAAATGAGCCCTGTCCATTTTATGAGATTCCAGCCAACTAGTTGTGGAAAGCAGAATGCAGATCTAGAACCGGGATGACTTTCTTTTTTTCAGCCCTGGTCTGCAGATGTGTTGCTCTGTACATTGCAAAGTGCTAATTGTACACAGACTAAATTCCAAATAGAGTTACATTTACACTGCCCTGGGCCTGAGATAGTTATCAAAGCACAGTTAAAGAAAATCAAAGGTAAAAGGTCAAATTTCCATAGTGGCTTGCTGTCACTGGTTATAGCAAAAGTGCTAATGTGTTTTAGAACTAAATGTTTTCTAATTAGGGGCATAAATAATGGCCAAGATGTAAAGTCAACAACAAATTGGCTAGGTAAATGGTCCAAGCAGGACAAGGAAATGCTGGCCACAGTATACTAAAATGAGAAGTTACAGTTTTCCTGGGCAGACGGATCTAAACGGACGGGCGTCTGTTTACATCCTTTAATCCCCACACACTAATATGGGTCTGGTCACACCGGTGACATCCGTTCCAATCCGGAGGCGATGCGTGCAGGGATCCTCTCCTGATTGGACAGTGTGAAAGGAGCTGCAGATTTTTAGTACAAATTAAAAACAAGTAACTACTGTATTAAAATAAAGCTAGAATCCCACTTGTTAAGGGATATGCAGATCATTTTTTCTTGAGACTTTTCTGATAGTTACAGCCTTCTGGGGCTAATTACTGCTATACTTAGTAAAACGGAAGGCCCTCAGTCTTGCAATTTTTTTGTTTGTACAAATGCTCCATTTGATTAATAATGGGATCTGTCTTTCAGAAGCCACATCTGTGTCTTAACATTGAAGCAAACTATTACTTTCTACAAAATGCAAAAATAAAACATACTGCATATTTATTTTGAAAAAGTACTGGAAAAAAAACATTGTTTAATGAGAAAAAAAAAGTGAACTCAAACTTCACAGATTAAATAGCATGAAAGAAAATGACCATAAAAACCACAAGAAGCTTGTAAAGGTCTACGCTAACAAATATGTATGACTGAGAAAGGGAACTTGAAGCAATGTGGTTTAGAATGCATAGCCGTTTAAGTTCTTTC
This sequence comes from Nanorana parkeri, assembly GCF_000935625.1. NCBI lineage: Eukaryota > Metazoa > Chordata > Amphibia > Anura > Dicroglossidae > Nanorana > Nanorana parkeri. The sequence continues at coordinate 649,065 of NW_017306507.1, read as the reverse complement.
CTCAATTCCGGCTTCCCGCATTTGAAGTGGTGAGGTCGTTTATTACAAAACACTAGATCAGTAGACAGCCCATGTTCCCCTTGTCTCTTTCACTCACACCCACACTTCTTCATCCACTATGTAAACATATTTCCAGACAACTTTTAAACAGTAAGCCATTTAGACCTACTGCTTCTGATGGACTGTTCAAACTTTTTGGTGTTGTTTGGAAAACGTAGGTAAATAAATAAGGCATGAGATAAGTGATTTTTTTTTTATAATAAACACACAGTGCTTTTTATCTGCAATGGAAACACAAAAATGTAAAACAAGGGAGCACAGTGATTTTTTTTTTTTTCATACCCGAATAACTGTGTACTTAGTTCTATGAAGCTGCTAGTAAAATCACAGAGAGTAAGCTCAAGAGTATGAATCTCATATTTTATAAAAATTACCTCTCAAGTTTTAAAAGGAAGCTGAAGGATATATTAAAGAAATACACAAAATATAAACCAAGCACTGAAAATCATGGTCCACACTGTCACTAAATAGCACTTCAGCTGCAATAAAGTGAAACTTCCATTTTGGAAAGAGTGGAAAAGGGTTGGAACCTCTGTCATATTTTACTGCTGTCTGGGTCATTTCACTGCTGAAAAAGATTTTCACTTGCTATCTTTCCCCTGTTCTGGTGACTACAGTTTCTGGTACAGAAAGTGACAAGAGGCAAAAATCAATAAAACATGACAGAAGTTTAAATCCTCACCCACATTTTTTTATATCTCTATCTTACTAATACAGGAAATGAGGGAAGTCCTGCCCAATGGGAATTTATTTATTCTTAAAGTGGAGCTGGAGCTCCACTTTAAAACAAGTAGACAATGAAGCATGGATCTCATTTCATATATACTTTTATTGTGGCGCTGCCCTCTTTGTGTGAAGCCCCAGCCTTTTAACCCTTTCAAGCCATCCACATAAGGGTTACAGAGGAACAGAACTGCTTGCAGCTAGCCAACTCAGTAGCCCTTACGGTGCCTGCATTTCCTTCTGACTTAAAAATAACAGCTAGAATCTGATTAGTTGCACAAATGTCTTTTATTTTAAGCAGGACTTTAAGCAGGAAATTGTCCTTCCATGTACCTAATTAATAAGATCCCCTTATTAAGTGTGACTCCACTTTGCTTAAACGGTCCGCTTTAAATTGCCATAAATCGACCTAATAATGGGTGACAGACTTAAAACAAGTATGTAGATAAGAAGTTCTGACTCCACTTTGGCTTTCTGCATTCTTGTTCAAAAGATACTGCAACCAGAGAAAGCCAGGCAATTAGCATTCTTAGAAGGAGGTCAGCAATGGTAGCCTCTATTTCTTTCAGTATAGAATGTCTAACTTCTTTTGCTCTGACATGAGCTAATATTAACTATTTTTTTTTTCTTTTCTTTTTTTTTTTACCAGAAATGACTCTCCTAAGATAGTACACTACTACATTACAAATAAGAAAGCAATGCACAGTATAATTAGATTGATGAACTAATAACCACAATTTAGGGTAACAAGACATGACCTGAAATTGATCAGACCAATAGTATTTTGTGTTAACTAGACTATAGGACTGATTTCTCAAGTCTGAAGTTGATCTGTGGCCAGGCTACGAACATTCAAGTATTTACATATTTTTAACAAACAGTTAAGTACTGAAGTTGCCCAAGTGTTTCTCTCAGCACCTCAGCTCACCCTATTCTCCCTCTCCACACTAAATCAAAAGCCTTCCCACCTTCTAATTTCTAATGTAAACACAGAGCAGGTGCTCTGGCAGGAGGGAGCAGGGTAAGCTGAGCTGCTGGGAGAATGACTTGAAAAACTGCAGTGCTTCTTTGAGGGTGAATTGCATCATAGTACCTGCAACTACAGAGGTCTGTGAGGAATTGTTTTAAAGATTATCTACTGATTGTGAAGAACATGTCAATACTTAAATGTATATAGTCTGGCCAAAGGTTCACTTTATATAATCTTTCTGTAATAATAACCTATATGCATCACATAAAGGTAAAAATTGGGCAAAGCATTATGGGTTTTAGTTAAAAGCTCAACTTCTCAACCTTAGCAGTAGAAACTCCTTGAGATTAGCTGAATCTTAATGAAGTTGTGGTTAAAGTACCGGTTACAATGAAAGAAGTAACATAATCACTGCTTGTCCCAATTATACCCATTGCCCATGCAAAGCAGATTGCTGACCAATTATACACGTTGAAGGTATCACAGTACCACTTTTGTTCACAGGCATTGTTAGAATGTAAATTTTCCATGGGCGATATTTACCTGGTGGATTCTTGGCAGGATCATTGTGGCTTGGGCTTCCTGATTGTCCAGGATCTGCAAAGAAATAAAAAAAAAAAAAAGGTAAATGTTTTGTGTTACATCAACATCACTTTTTTTTAACTCTCTTCCTAGAATGTTAATGAAATGTCGAAAGTAAAAGAACAGATGCAATTTCCCTTGTTTCGCTAGACAAATGTGTGGAGTAGATTTCTAGGTATAGATGAGTTGATTACATTGTATAAGAAGCTTTGCATAATTAGACTTTCACATTAATTACTTTTTCACATGATACAATACAAACCTTTAATTCAATCTAAAAATGAAGAAGAAAGCAAAAAAGAATGGTAATAGCAGGAGACTGAATATGGCTGTCACTTTATGGGTCTATTTTTGGAAGTTTGTAGCAGCAACAGGGGCGAGTCGCCACAAACAGTCTGTAAGAAGAATGCCACTGAAGTTTTTGAATAATGTATTAGAATTTCACTAAAACAGCTTCCAGAGCCAATAAAACGTAATTAAATCTTTAAATGAATGAGCAATTAACACACCTGCATGACAATGTTTTAGAAGCTTATCAAAAAAGATAACCAAGTTAAAGTTCAGATTCCTGGAGAGGCGTTTTCCAACAAACAGCCTACTTCCTGTCAAGTAAAGTCATTGGAGGAAAGCAAGTCTAATTTATAAACCATCAGATGAAAAAATAGTTAGATTTTAAATTGTGAATTTACAGTTTAAATCTGGATGTCCCATATGCACAGTATGGGACCATACTTAGGAGGACAGATTTATAAATAAGGCTCAAGAGTGGGGTTTCTACAAAACATTCTCCAGTCCAAAATATCCTACAGGATAATATAAAGCTTTGGTTGAACAACATATGGAAATATAATGTGAAATAGCTTTGATATGAAAAATATATAACAGGAAATATGCTAGGGTTACTAGCTTTTAACAAATTATTTCAAATCAAGCTTTAATTGCTCGAGACATACACAATAGATCAATGAGAATAAATACTATGCAAAGCAAACTGATGATGAACCCATGGGATGATGAGGAAATGTATTTCAAACGTGGGAAAAGGAAGGGACACCTTCTTATAAAAATAAGCAAATAGTGCTGCAACCCTCGTTATCACTTGTACAGTTATGGGATATAGCTGACATGTTAATCTATGACTAATACTATACCCTGCATACAAGGTTAAACTGATGTGTATACAATTGTTAAGAGCCATGTCAGTTGTAAACTATTGCTTTGGGTTTGAAATGTCATGACATGTGACAATTCAGAGCTAAATCGGGGGTTTATGATACATGCTGGAAAGTTTCTTCGTTCCCACATCAGATTTTTGGAAGTATGGAACTCATTTTAGGTGGGCTGACCACAAGAAACCAATAAAAGCAAGTGTTGAGAAACATACAAGAAACTACACTTGTATGCCACATTGCTAAGTATTGGGAAGAAATAGAGTGCTAGATGTTTGATGATAGACTTAGGGGTCTATTCACGAAGCTGCCGAAGGATCTTAGTCCGTACAGCTCCCGATCATGGCCGAGCGGCTCAGCCGAGCCGAACGCATATGCATCGGCTCGGCTGAGCCGTGCTGAAAGCCGAAGCTGGCCAGGCAGTCGGCCGACAGCCTGCTTCTGACAGCTGGGCGG
>NW_017306507.1:643542-643779 GCF_000935625.1 Nanorana parkeri | reverse complement strand
AATCGATTAGTTGGACGATTATTAAGTTCGATTAATCGGTTAATCGGATAAAAAAATTAAGTACATTTAAAAAAATGGCTCCAGTGATGGACTACTAGTTTGTATTGAGATTGTAGTCCATCACAGGAGCAAGCTTGGAGCGGTGGAAGTAAAGAAAAGGAAAAAAAAAGTGTGGTGTGCAATATAGTGAAATGAAAAGTGTAAAATTATACAGCAATTAATGTAGAATGGCACCGC
>NW_017306507.1:567521-643506 GCF_000935625.1 Nanorana parkeri | reverse complement strand
TTTTTCTGTTCTGCTCGGTACCTCTGAGGGACCGAGCAGAACAGCCGAGCCGAATGCCGCTCAGCTCGGGATCTTTAAGAATAGCCCGAACAGCAGTGAGTAGCCTGCTGGAGGTTCGGCTCAGCCGATCCAGATGTTGGATCGGCTGAGTCGAACTCCTTCTGCACTTCGGGTCGGCCGAACATGCTGAGCATGTTTGGCCGACACGAAGCAAGCCGATGTACGGCTGATTTCAGCCGATGTACGGCTGAAATTAGCCGTACCAGCCTGAAGTGAATAGCCGAACAGTGTTCGGCTCACTTCACTTCAGATCGGTCATTCACTCGGCTGCCCTCGGCAGCTTCGTGAATAGACCCCTTAGTCTACCTATTGTTTGGTCTGAAACCGTTAACCTTCTATTACAAACCAAGACAGACCATTCACACTCTTATTATATTTTAACTGCCTAGATAAAGCTACTTGAGTGACATGTTTAAAAGAAAATTGGTACAGGGACACAGCAGCAGAGTTAGCACAGGTAACATATTCTTCCAGGCTCATTTTACTTCTTCTCCCCGCGCACCTGTGCCGATCGTGGATTTGGCTGAGCACTGAAGCTGGTTGGATGGCCAGTGAAACGTCTTCAAGAAAGGCGAGCGTGAGGTGGGGAGGAGGTGTGGCGTGCAGCGTGTGTGGAGCCGTGAACAGGGCCAACCAATCGGAAGCCGATTAATCGATTATTGAAAAAGTTGACAACTTTTTCAATAATCGATTATAATCGATTATTTCGATTAGTTGTTGCAGCCCTAAGGTTAATACTGAAAGGAAAATCAGCATGTCTACAGCAAAATATCAGTTGATATTTTCACATACACACACACACACACACACACACACACACAACTACTGTAGATAAATGATAATTTAGTTGCAAATTAAATGCAAATAGTTAAGTAGTGTAGGTATGACCGAGCACTGTCATATTTCAGCCACGCCTGGGCATGGATGCCGTGCTTGATCAGTAGTTTGAATACAGAGGCTAAGATGCATTGAGGCCCGGGCATCTCCACCTGCCAGTTTCTGGAATGACAGAACTGTCATCTGTGGAAGTGAGCCTGCATGTGTGTCCGTGTACGTGCTGAGGGAAGGGCACAGAGGGAGGAAACCATCTGCCTTCGCTAGGCAGCCATTCATTGCTGGATTTAACAGCTGCGGAATAGGAGTGCCCAGAAGGACAGAAACGTGCAGCCTGAGACAGACACTGAGACCATGGGTATAAGAATTGGCACTGCCTACCATTTTTCCCAGGGAATAAAGGCTCTTTCCAGATGTCTGGGTGGCACAAAAAGGAAGGAATGCAGTCAGATTTTCTTGTGTCAAATTAACAGAGGACAAGGGTGCCAAGGCCTGATTAACCATTGCACCACAAAATTACAAACTATGACACGAATGCTGTTATTTGATTAATCTCTGTATGGTTTAAAAGAATATATTTTGATTTGAACTTCACTCCTTTTTTATTTCTGTATCCAATTCAAGCCCTCATTTTGCTGCCAAGATATTAAAAAATAGTGAATTAAGTGTGGATACATCTTCCATTTCTACCCTGTCGATGCTATATAATCTGCAGAAACACACTTTCATGCATTATGCAGCATGTTCGTTATTCTTTTGTATGTGAGTTCTACCTTTCTGCAGAGAGCTGTTTGAGTTCCTGAAGCTTAAAGCACTGTCATGCTTTATGGAGCTGTTCAGTTAGGTTTGGATGACCTTAAACGACTTGTCTTTTCAATTTTCATGGACTATTATTTAGAATATGTGTATGTCAGACCGCTGATTATACAAATTTGATAGTATTTTCCTTAGCCCTTTTTAACTGTTTGCTACAGTGACTGTAAACAAAGAAGAGGGGTATCTAAGTATTTTACAATCACTGCATAAAAGGTGTGTATTTGTATATGTTTGTACATTTATGTATGAGTCTAAAGGTTCTATAGTTTTCTTAAGGGAAAAGCAATTCCCTAACATAAAAAGAGATCCCGATCATGTTCTGTCCCACAGTTTCCTTACACAACCTCAGTCCTTAGATGTCTGCTTAAAATTTTTAAAAACTGGGTTTGCTCCTCTAATAGGAATTTAAAACTAGTTTTACTCATCTACTACTCAACAACCTACAGAACTAGACACAAGAGATATTATAGCATTGCTGTGAACATAACACTACTTTCTAAATGGAGGTGAAATAGATAATGCTGGAAATAAAGTATTTGGAGTTTTTTTGTATAATAATCTTTGGGAAAAAATTTACTGGACTGCACAGCTTTGTCATCACTGAAACGATACACTCTTTCATTAAACCATGGCCTAATTTGGCATAGTAGGGAAAAACTTCTCCCTGAGCCCATAAGGCCTAATTGTGGGTTAGACAACCAAAGCTCATTGCTTGTCACTCTTGCATGTAAAAGCTCCTTCACTTAGTGTGCACCTAACGTGCAGAAGCTGGTATGCATTTTTAAGTTGCTCTGTGTTTTGTTGTGCATTTGTTGATATTACTATGCACTGCAGTGCACTTCAGCGTGTTACAGTGCATCTAAACATGCTACACAAAAATGTGCTGCCTTGGTGTGACCTAAAACCATAGGGAATAAGACAAATTGCCTTGGCTTTGCATAGGGCAATACAGCCCAATGCTGTTAATGTGGACAAGCCCTTACAATCCCCATGTAAATAACTAATAAAAGGAACAAGCAGATGACTCCTAATAGAAGAGAGTAATAATATTGGAGGTAAGTGTGACCTGCAAGACTCTCTCTTTTTATGAATGGATATGCGATTCCTTAGTTGATACTTGCTTATGCACTGTAAATGCATTGCTTAAAGTTTTTCTCTCACCTGCCTATGATGCTGACTAAAACCATAAGAAGGCGCTAAAGACATCTGTAACAAACATTTGTATACAGTAGTGCATTTCAGTACCCTGCTTTCAATTTAGAACACAGCTGTTCTGTATTGAAGTGCAGTCATTTTACAATATTGTTACATATTGTGCCATTTACATTTTATTCTAATCGTTGCCATACACAGCCCGATTCATGCAAGCAATACTCCTGATTCCGCCATGGTTTGCAATGACCAGGACTGATTCAAGCAGAAATTTCCCAGGGGACAGTAATGAACCCTTGCTGAAAAATCTCTATGGGATGCATGATGTTCTCCAACAAAAAAAAAAAATGATTACTGTGTTTGAATCACTTTGGTTTGTCAGCTCATTCACAAGGTTGACTGTAGCAGGTGTGTGTCATTGGGGTCAAGCATGAGCACATTTTTTGCCAGTCTTTTTTTAAATAAACATCTTTCTATCTATGTGCAATTTAATGCTATGCACTACCTGATCGGTTTGTGTGATATACAATTAAAAATTATGTTATGTACTTTTTAATAACTGTGACATGCAGATATATGTGGTATGTCCGTCTAGCTATTTTTGTATGGTGGGTGAGGTAATATAGTGGGCACATATAAGGAGAAACACTATGAATGACATTGCAAAAATATAACCATGTATGGTGCACAAGTGATCTGAATCAGCATTACAAACAATTGTTGACAATATTTTCATCAGGTTTTCGGCTAATAAAGCAAAGGTAGATAGAGATAATGTGATTCTCCATCAACCCTGGTTCTCTCTCCAGTAATGGGGAGACTAGTGACATGGCCCTTCCTGGCATTTTCTTATATAGTACTGTCACTTCTGTCAAGATGGGGACTGTTGGCTTTTATTTAGCCATTATAATAATGTTATTTTAAGCTTATGGTCAACCATTATATATAATTATTTTTGGGGCTTGATTTTATGGTATGTTTCTCTTTTTGAATAAAGTTTTTAAGGGTTCAATTAACCCTTTAGTTGCCACAGACATAACTATTACGCCAGTGGCAGTGCTGGCATGTAAACAAATTCCCAGCAGCCATAGCTTTTTACTCCTGGCTGCCAGCTACTGTATGTAGTAGAAATGATGCAGGATGTAAAGTGGGCCAATAACTTTTACATGTAAATTAAGGTGAGACCAGGCTGTCATGGACACACCTCCTGGAGGTGTGTCACCATGTCCACCTGTTTATATGTAATGTTTTTGCACATGGATATACAAGCATAGGATGAGATACTGGTATGCTAAGGGAAAAAAAGTGCCCAATGCACAGGCATTGTAAGCTCACTACAACTTTACAGTCTCCATTCAGAGATACAAAGCATGGAATACAAGTGAAAATATTGATGGATAAAAAAACGAGCTAAGCACCCTTTAGTGTGCTGAAGTTGTGAAGCTTTAGTGTGAATTTTCCGGCTCATTAAGCAGTCTTTACCCCAAATATCCATGGGCTGGGGGAAAATAACCTAACTTGCTCAGGTCCAGTCCAGCAGTATAATGGAGTAGTATCGAGTAAACATGACCACTCCCTATTAGTTTTTGTTTAGAACATTAAATACAAAACTAGAAAGTAACTTGAACTATTCAAACAAACATAACTGACAGCTTACATGAGCCTCAACCAATGCTTGATAATTGTGCAGTGGTCTGCAATACATGTTTTTGTTTTCAGGCTGTACTTAAAATAAAAGCAAAGCTTACATTTAATAAAATGGATTCATCATAGCACTGCTATGTGTAATAAAATGCATAAACTAATTACAAGCGGTTTTGCAATAGCTCTCACCTCCTTTACAAAGTTTTAACTTAAGCCCTCTAAGTCTTATTTTAGGATATATCTGTGGCCTAATCCCAAGGAAAGAGATACAGGACATGTACACCACATGTAACCTCAAATGCCACAGAGGCCAGAGAAGATGACTTGATAACCAGTTAGTTCACATCTGTTTTGATTCCACTTGATTTATATGCATTAGTTGAAAATACATTATCAACACCACTAATCTGTATTTTCTGTTAAACTAATCATTAGCCATAATGATCACAGACTGCAGAAGCAACCTGACCAAAAAGAAAGTCTGAAGCACCTACTGCCTTCACCTTGTATCTGATTTTTTTTTTCAATTCATATCGCTTCTTTCTCCTGTTGTATCCCTTCCTGTTATATGAAATAAATTACTGCCATTCACTGGCTACTATCAATGAATTTCCCCCACTGTGGATAGGGCCAGCCAGGCTATTTATGTAATGACCTGCCCTTATTAATAACATTATTTATATGTGCCTATATGCCATGTCCTGGGAACCACAGCTTGTTAGCCAGACCTCTACTAACCTTAAGTGGATCCTGACAAATCAGAGCACTCTGATAGACAGTGATGGAAAACAATGGGACATGGCCCATTTAGTCTTCTTCAGCAACCATCAAAAAGTGGGATATTTGCAAAAGGGCAACCTATTCTTCCTGTAATTCTATGATACTCCAGTGCACACAACTAAGCACAAATTAAGGAAGGGGGAGATTTGTAACACTCACAGTTGTTATGAGCCATTACTAACATGAATATAGGCATCAAATATGGCCTATAGTCTACCTACTGTACCAGCACCAACTGGATTTCAGCAATCTAGATGAGAAGAGAGAATTTAATCAAAGTCTGATTGGTAGCCACTACTGAATGGAAATATTACACCTAAGCCAACATTTCACATAATGTTGGATGTGCACTACAAGTGGTACTCACTAGATGGTACTTAGCAAGGCTTAGGATTAGTCTGTAGAAATGATTTGTGGGTGTATATGCTTACCCTGCTCTGGGATGCCAGTCTCATGCACTAGGGAAATTTTAATTTAGCAAACAGACTAGAAGTGTCTGTGTCTACAAGATTTATCAGCCAGTCTGAATGCAACAATGCTCAGTATGCATGTTGGCAATGAGGGTAGATAGTGCGCATGGTAATTGTTAATAGCACAGGTGGTGCTCAGAAAAAAACATACTGTAGTTTGATTTTGGTATACAAATGGCCACAGTCTGGACAATACTGGTGAAAGTGCACTTTTCAATTTATCATAGTGAGCACAAAACCTGGCAATTACACTTACTAATAAAAGTAATGTAGCACTGGTATCTTTAAAAATAAGCTTCTCTTGAACAGAATATACCTTTTACCAGATAAGCTATTAAATACATTTGCATAATGGAACAAAGGTTAACATAATTATTAAAATATTCAGTGTAATTATTGTGATTGCATAATCAAGTGATTGTATTGTATGATATAAAAGAAGCAATGGCAGCCTGATCTCTGCATATGAAATGCTAGTTGCGTAGCTTTCACAGAAACTCAATGGGGTTAATTTAGTAAAGACAAGCAGCCTGTTCACTTAGCAAGGGAATTTTCCTTAGCTTAGTGAATGTGGTGAAGGTCTGCTGACTTCCATCATCCAATCATATGCAAGAAAAATATATATTTTTTTAATTTTCCTTACACGCGATTGGGTATTCTTTGCAAAGTAAAAATTTTACCACATTCACAAGTTTTTAAGTCACTGACACAGGATAAATATACAGATAAGAAATTGTTTACTTCACTTAATTAATGCGTGTTCTGTTATTTAAACCAGGTGCAGCCAGACAAACAGCATTTTCATTAAACGGTTGGCAGTAGCAGCCTATATATTTCTCTCAGTACAAGCTTCCTTTTATATATAGATCATAAGTCTTCATTCTTGCAATATTGCTATTTACTGTATAAAAACTGTAAGAATAAATCATACGTACAGTATGTTGCATATTCAGTATTAGGAACTGGTTCTTTAAAATCCTGAAAGGTCTCTGGTATTTGGATTGTCAGTAGCACAGGTGATGTTGGCCCTTGCTGAGCTGACCAATGCTGGAATAAGTTCTTGGCAATGTGCACTTGGCACACTCCGTTCTATCCTCAGCCAGAACAATGAGGAACACAGGAAGTATAGAGCTGGTCCTGTCTCCTTGGCAGTTAGACTGGCATCAGGGTGAAGAGCCATATCACTGCCAAACCTGAATCAGTAGGGAAGCCCAGCTTGCTGGCAAGCAGCAAACGACTGTGTTACACCCTGATCTCAGGATTCCCAATCAGCAGTAATGCCAAGGCTTTCTTCTGTTGTTTAAACTGCCAGCAATTCACACACACTGCTATTTTGGCTTTCCATTGGTTTCTGTTTGCTAGATACTGACAGACATTTACAGGGTCAGGACGTTCAGCGAGTATCTTATATGTATATATAGCACTGTATTGGATGAAAAGGCTGAGGATGCTCTCTTGGAATTGCTACCTTTCAAATAAAACATGCTCTATGTACACAAACACAAATATACAAATGCAGATGTTTGTACACATACAGGTGAAACTCAAATAATTAGAATATCGTGCAAAAGTAATTGCAGTAAGTGCTGCAAAAGGGGCCCAAACCAAGTACTGAGTACATATGCATGCTTGTACTTTTCAGAGGTCCGATATTGTTCTATGCACAATCCTTGTTTTATTGATTGCATGTAATAATCTACTTTTTTGAGATTGTGGATTTGGGGTTATTGGGGTTTTCATGAGCTGTAAGCCATAATCATCACAATTATGACAAATCACAGCTTGAATTATCTTGCTTTGCATGATATGAGTCTATCTCATATATTAGTTTCACCTTTTAAGTTGCATTAGTGAAATAAATGAAGTTTGCACGATATTCTAATTATTCGAGTTTCACCTGTAAATGTGAATTCTTCAAAAACATTTCTCCATTTAAAGTGACACTAAATACAGGAGATAAATCATAACATTGCAAAAGTACCTTAACTATTAACAAAAATGTATCTTATTTGTGTATTAACAATAATGTATCTAATTTGTGTATCACTAGGCTGTAGATCCTCAGATCATGTCTGAATTGGTGCTGACACTGTCCTTCCTTCTGGAGGGTGGCTACTTTTTTTCCCCATGGTCCCTTGGTGTGTTGTAAAGTAGTCACCGCTCCAAGCTCACTCCTTTGATGGCCTACAATCTCAGGATTAGTTTATTAATTTGTATTGAGATTGTAGTCCATCATGGAAGCGAACTTGGATCGGTGTCTACTTTACAACACACACAGGGACCATGGGGAACAAAAGTAGCCCCCCTTCAGAAGGAAAGACAGTGTCAGCACCAATTCTGAGATGATTTGAGGATCTACAGTGATACACAAATAAGATACATTATTGTTAATAGTTAAGGGACCTTGTCTTTGCATTGGGACTGCGCTCAGTGCAGCCCCAACACATTTGGTGTAAACAAGCCATACACGGGACTGCACAATCATATAATCAGGTTGCAATGTGTATGATGAACTTAACAATTAGTTGGTAGGTAATGTATGTTGGGTTATACAAATCAATAAATCACATCTAAAAGAAGGGCAATTTTAGAGGGAAAGCAGAATGAGGCATTTCAATGAGGGTTATTTGAGGGTTGTTAAATGCATCCTCTAAAAATGATTTAATTTCTTTACAAACCTAGAACAAATATGCAGGACAGGCGATTTTCAGACTTAAATCGCTTCATGACTTACTTGGTGACTCAGTAGGTAGCAAAACCAGGACTTAGATGACAGCCCTGGGCCTTACAGTTTAAGTTATATATACACAGGTTCACTTTAAATATCAGCTTGATATACAGTAGTTAATGTACTAAACCAAATAACTGAGTGTAACCGGAGATAGTTCAGTCAAGTAAGGACATGGCATGTTCTATTCAATGTTTATTACCCAAGGAAGCAGGGGAAGAGGGGAAAGGGTGAAGAGGTTACTTAAGGATATCAACTGGATCATGAGTGTTCTAGTTATCTATCTTCTAAAGAATGCACTGTCCACACTGAAGGCAAAGTGTGACATTACACTGCATGGATTTGTTTTATTGGTAAGTTAATGATTCACACCACACAGTTTAAAGTCATACTAAAGTATTTTGATGCTGTACTCTGAGTGTCATTATGTCCTTTGTGGCAGATAAGTTGTTTTCTAATTGATCAGCATAAAAATGTTACAGTGAATTACATCTTGTAAAAAAGTATATTCACACACTAGTCCACTTGTTGCTTTTAACCAACCAGATACATATACGATCCTGAAGTTTACACATGGATTATAGAAACATATTATTGTTGTAAACTGAGTTTTTTCTTAAAGGGTCAATCCAAACAAAACTGAAATTACAGGTTTAATAGTTCCTAGATGAATTATCTATGAACTTATTTGATCCTTTCGCAGATTCCATTGGTGAGATCACTAAACCACGTCCCACCCAACTGCTATGGCCACTAAAAAAAAACTATAAACCTTCTACCGTTCTTGTGCCATGGAAGTTTTCTGAAAACAATGTATTAATGTACTTTTAACCATTATAATACAAAACAAGAATAACCAGTTTTAATATGCAAATGTTCCTATTCTCATTTGTTGATTCTTTGCAGAGTATAATGACAGTTCTGGCAAAAATACCCATTACCAACAGCTGTACCAGCCATGTCAATAAAATAAAAGTGTGTATCTATTTTTATTTTTCTATAATGGTCAAAGTGGGAGATGCAGAACTACCACATATATGTTTACCACATATATGCATAATGCTGAATGCAGTAAGAGGAGAAAGACTGAAACGCACCCTGGAGGAGTAAGATCCCAAAGTATTGGATGCAACATTGGGAACTACAATAGGGTGATCTAGTAATTAAGAGTTTTTGAGATATAAAATAAGCCAACAAGAGATTTTCCTTAACCTACCTCTACAAAAAACTAAAATACAGTTTTTGGGCAGAATGATCTATTCAAATGAAAAGTGGACCTCTACTTGAGACCGTGTTTTGTAGAAACACAGTGCAGTCCCTCCATCTGGCAACGTCTTTTGCCAAGACTGGGAGAATGAACTGCATCACAGACAAAGTACAGAATCAATGTATAATAGCTCTTTGTAAGCACTGTTATACATTAGTGGATTTGCCCAGTTTACTAAGACAACAGCCAAACACTGGCCATTCTATTGGTTACAACAGCAGTGAGGGAAAAGTGGATCCTACCTCTTTGTGTGTTATTAAGACGTCTGAAACACTGGACTATTTTTTACTTGTACCACTGGCTTACTCTACCTGCCATTCACAAGTTTAAAGTGACACTAAACTCAGGAGTTAAATCTTAAAAATGCATTCAAGCACCTTAATTATTAACAAAAATGTATCTTATTTGTGTATCACTCGGCTGTAGATCCTCAAATCATTTCTAAATTGGTGCGGACACTGTCCTTCCTTCTGGAGGGTGGCTACTTTTGTTCCTCATGGTGATACGCAAATAAGATACAGTACATTTATGTTAATAATCAAAGTACTTGAATGCATTTTTAAGATTTATCTCCTGAGTATGGTGTCACTTTATAAAATGTCCATGCAAACTACAAAACCAAGTACACACTGTACATTCCTGAATGTACTGAAGTGCTTATTATTCAATGACCCAACAGGCAGGCATACAGGCACTAGACAAAGCATCATGATAACTGGAACTTGAACTGGTATTTATTTACACCAATGCTACTGTACTCATTCACTTGAATGAAAAGCCACCACTGAACTCAACACCTAACAACGTAAACAGGATTACACATTTAAGTTTAAAAAAGTGTCACTTATGTTTCAAAGTCAGCTGTCTCTACAGTGGGAATGCCTAAGGAAGATAACAGCATCGGGCTACAGAACCTAATGCTTCTGTGCCCTTTGTGTACTAAAAGGTTAATTTTGGTTATCTTACTTTATACTTACATACATAGCACATATCAGATTCTCCCAATGTCATGACCAGGAATCCACACAGGAAGAGTAGTTACAGGTTTAAAGCATGTGGGCCTTGGAATGCCTATTACTGTAAGAACAGCTAAGACCTTGTTTTGGATTCTGGCATAAACTTTTTTCTTATTGTGGGAACCAAGAACAGTGTGCCTTTTACAGGGCCAAGACATCTTTGTGATATAATTAATA
The DNA here is from genome assembly GCF_000935625.1 of Nanorana parkeri. Classification (NCBI taxonomy): domain Eukaryota; kingdom Metazoa; phylum Chordata; class Amphibia; order Anura; family Dicroglossidae; genus Nanorana; species Nanorana parkeri. The sequence continues at coordinate 632,562 of NW_017306507.1, read as the reverse complement.
AATTAATTAACTATGATCACAAAACTGCAAACCTTATTAACCTATGTCTTTATAGTGCTAGACTATTTATGCTCATTACCAAGCTTTCTACTTTTGTGCATTACAGTCTGCTGAGTTTTTCAGTGCCTGGGTTCATGTTAAAATGTAACATTAAATTTGATCTAGGCGTTCCTGTGTTGAATATCTATCTGCAGTGCCCAGGCACAGAACAGCACTGCGTGTTCTAGATACTATGCACCATTCTGCTGGCATGACAGAGATTTAAATAAAGGAACCAAAATCTGCTGATTTTCCATTGCTAATTACTGTACTTTGCAAAGGCAGCATGAATATCAGAAAATAAAGGCTATCCCTGTGCTGTCTCTTCTCTCATAAGATACATAAGATGTCTTCAAACCAATTCAAATAGTAATTGTACTTTTAAATAAACCCATGCATTTCTACCTCTCCCCAAACCTATGTGACAGTGGTAAGTCAATCACAAAGCACCAGTACTATGACATGAGAGAAAGGCAACCGCATCACATACTACTTTCTAACCTGAAGTATCAGGTATTTCCTTTCCTCCCACCAGCTAAATGGAATGGTGGTGGAAAGGTGCAAAAGTATGTGCTGCTGGTGAGAAATGCTTTAAAGCAAACTTGTTGTGAACAATATATAGTTTGCCTTACTAATTCAACTGATTTACTACAGGGTCACAGTGGCAGTACATTTCATATACCTAAACAGTGGCTATACCTATACCCAACTACAGGCTATTTGACCTAACAATCGTAACAAATTGCCCCTAAATATTTGCTTTCTTTGTGAATAATCAGCATCCTCTGCAGCCCTCTTATTGTCATACAAACCCTTAAGTAATAATAACAACCTAAAAATAGGTTAACCTTTGTTAGAACTATGGCAAATTACTTTTGGTAAGACGTTTTCTGCCAATTTTAACAAAGTAAAGGTGCTTATACACAACTGGTCTGCAACGGGTGGCTCAGGAACCATATGTAGCCCTTGGCTACCTAAGGAAGCCCATACTAATTTTATTAAGCAGATGCTATGTAAACATTAATCTTTTCATACAATTTAAACATTTTGTCTTTTTTTCAAGCAGTATTTATTAATGTATAGTGTACTGCAGGTGTGGACAAATTAATATGAAATTCAGGACCCATGCTATTTTTTAGGAGTCAGCTCTACTTACAAGAACTAGAGAAAACCTCAAAAGTTAGGCGCCAACTGTAACTTTTAAGGAGCAATGGCTTCCTGGCTCCTGGGATTTGTCTGGCCTTGGTGTACTGTATAATTTCTTATCATCACTGAATTTATCTCTCTGGCCAATTAATGTCTGGGGTCTCTTCCATACACTACAAAATCTAGCCTTATAACCTGAGCATCAGGTGGGATTTAGCCACATGTGAAAGATCCATGTTTGCCATACTTCAAGGTCTCACACGTGACATATAAGTGCTTATGCAGAAAACATACACTGGTAGTTTTGGATTATCATATGACCAGAAGGTTTTCTATTAAGCATGACTGATATCAAAAAAGTTAGCAAGCATTCAACCAAACACTCAATGTGGGATATGGGGTGCTCTTCAGCAAGTTCTACTTGAAGTGTCTGCTGTATAAGCCAAGCAAGGGTTAAGTAAAATGCAACTATAGTTTAAAGGAGAAGAACTCTGTACGACACGTCATTGTCTGGATTCAGAATGTTTCCCAACATAAAAATCACACTAACAATGTAATAAATTTTTATCTTTGTGTATTTAAACAGTGGACACCTTTGCTTTCTGCCCTCCTCTAACACACACACGCGCACTCACGGTTCTGGGCTGACGACATTTCAGGATAACTGTTTGGCAGCCATTTTAGATACAGCCTGTGCTTGAGAGCATGTGTCTGACTGCCAAAATTACAGACGCTCGGTGCCAAAACACTCTTGGCAATAGAGATAAACTTTGTCGAGATACACAGTCTAGAAATATCTTATAATTACAAAGCGCAGGGGGGCAGAATGTTTTTACAATACAGCTGTGCTAATGTAAACATTTAATTTGGCAGCTGTCTCCACCCACTTTTCAATTAACTGGCTTTTATGCAGATACTTTAGATCTGCAATAAAGTTTATGGGTCCTTCTCTTTGAGTACAGTTTATGAAACACAGATTGGAGGTGTTTTTTTACAGAAACTGATCCAGTGACTGAAACTGATAAGAAAACACGCAGTGTTGTAAGGAGCGTATGTGGACTCTCGTTCTGCAGCATTAACATGCTGGGTTCTAAATTCTATCGGTTATGCATATGCTCGTTGTGGCCAGCTTCTAAAACAAGCAGCAATGCATTACTAGCAATAAAGGATGTTACAAAGGAACAGTTAATTCTCAAGCACACATATGTATCTTATACAGGTTTACAAGGAGTGATGTGATATGCTTTGAGGCAACACATATGCTTTGCCCTTGGACGCAGGACAATCTTTTACAAGGAAAGTGAATTTTGGGGGGAAAAGCTTTTCTATTTATAGTGTGGTGTTTTTATAATTAACTTTGTGGCAAGAAATACATTTCTGTTGTGTCTTTAAGGCCGACCATAGACAGGGAAAGCTGTCTCCCTGAAGACAAGAAGCTGAGATGTGCCTTTCCTTGGTCACACTGGGATCCACTGGTGTACCTTCACAACTCTTCCAGATGAAGTGAAGCAGTGTATATGTGGTTCACTAATTCCTTTTCTCTTACTTATCAGTGGCTGGAAAGTATCTGCCGGCATAAATAATGCCTTACGATATTCAAAAGATCATTTTAATTTGTAAGATGTACCTACAAAGGTCCCAGTCCTAGACTAAAATCCTTATCTAGTATAAGAGTGGGATCAGTTTGTTTATGTTCCGCCTAAATTAATTTCAGCCAAAAGACATATAGGGTAATGTAAGGGTACATGGTCTGCTTTGTACCAGTTAAGACAAACTCATACCCATCCTTATCCATGAGCCTCTTCTGTAAAGCTGAATGTTACAAGATAATGTTTCTGATGATGTTACGCCTTGGAGGCCTGGGTACTCTATGCCCAAGGTAGATTTGTCAATGGTCACGGTGTAACTAAAAAATAAATATTCATATAAGTGTAACAAACTTCTTCAAAAAAGATGAATGGAAAAATAAATTTATTTTGCAGTGGCCAAAAATGCAATGTCTTCTTTTGGAATGGATATGTTTGTGAGTAAAGGGTACCTGTCAGTATAGAAGGATGAGGATAACTGCAAAGGAGTCTACACCTATAAAGGGTTTATATTGGAGTGCCATATATATGGGCACTGGGCAGAAAAAAAATCTAATTTTGTAGAAGGGATGACACATTTACAACCTAATATCTAAGGCCTTTGCTTTTATTGTTGATAATCATTACCAATCTTTTTTTCTTTAAATCAATCACAATTTTTGCAGTGAGTCAATAAGTTACTAATTGCAGGTTTAGTCATTTGATGACTCCATTGGGTCATGTATGTTGTCAGTGCAGCATAAATGTCCAGGAAGTTTATCTTGGGTGATACATTTCTTAACTTTCAGATAAGGCTATTAATGTGTAAAACCAAATCTCACTGGGATATGGATGGATAATGGTTTGGCCTTGATCTTGATAGCAGTTACATGTTCTCCTATATGGATGACTGTAACATGTTGCTTGACGCTGGATATACAGTATATATTCTGTATGGTTGGTCATATTCTCGTGAACGATATCACAGCTGTTTTATGTAATGTGTTTGTAACTATTATCTTTCTTACATTAACATAAAACAAAGGTTAGTATGGGACAATTCAATGCAGAGCATTGAACTAATGATATAGCAGAAGAACTGGATGCAAAAGATCCAAAAATACATATTGAAACAGAGACAAAAATGCTGCATTTTTTATTGTCTGCCATTGCACTGCACTTCCCTCCAGAAGCTTACCTTCTAACTCCCATGAAGACATGATAATTATATGATTTGTGTGGAGTGCTAATTTGTTTTAAGTGCACTTCTGTATTACACGGTTAATGGGAGAGTTGTCTAAGCATGATTTTATCGTGTGATCTACAAGGTGGCTTCCCCTGTCTAACACAAATAACTCCCTTGCATTTCAACAAAATCGCTTTGTATTAACAACACAGAGCTGCCAAACCTGGATCCATACAGGACAAGGTGCAAATTTTACACAATTACTAGAAGATTTGATGATGGCCATGCCTCACACATTCTTGTGTTGCTTGCACAAAAGATTGACAATGGGAGATATTTAAAAACTAGCACAATGGGAACACAGGACAATTTCTATGGGTTTTTTTTTTTTTTTTTAATATACCCAGATTTGCTAAATAGGAAACAGTATACAAATGTGTGGACAAATTTTATAAATTTTGTGCAGAGTTAGGGAAGGGTTAGAACCCTTCTCTGGCTTTTATTGCTGTCTGTGTACCCCTGGGAAGATAAACCGCACCCTATTGGTCCTGGTGACAACAGTCTCGGAGGCAAAAAGTGATGGAAAATCCAAAATGTTTAAATTACAGGAAGGAGAGAGGGGTCTTCAAATGAGTAAACATGTGCTGGTGACAACTGGCTAAGAGGAGATATGCCCTTTAAAGAAATCTCCTCTTACTTCCTTTAAAGAAATCTCCTCTTACTTCCTGATGTGCCCCAGGACAAGAAGTGAAGGGAAATCTCCCTAACAGGACAAAGACAGAAGGAAAAACTTGGAAGGGGGGTCCTAACCATTCCATACTCCATCTAAAAAAAGTTTTGCTTTATATATACTTCAAGGAAAATGGGTATACAGTGGTACCTCGGTTAAGGAATTTAATTTGTTCCACGATTCTGGTGGCGAAACCGAACTGGTTGCGAACCGAATCAAACTGTGATCAGACCGCGATCTCGACTAGAGGAAGCCACGACCATGTGTCAGAGCAGGGAAGATGGCTGCGGTTGTGTTTGTCGCCTGATGCGGAGTTCGCAAACGGAAGAAAAGTTTAGGCCTAATTGTTCAGCTAGAAAATCGCTAAAATATATATGCTGGGATAATAAAACCTTTCAAAACAACATAGACATATGTATAACATGAATGCAGGAACAGCATATACTCAAGCCCCAGGATGTACTAAATACATAAGGATGATGCTAAATACATCAAAGAGCTTACTTTCTTCACTATAAGCAAGTCCACTTTTGGGAGAAATAATCGTAAGGAGCCTAGCAGCAAGTAACAGACAAAGCTAAGATGTTCTTCTGTGATGAGCAGTTGATATGTTTACATTTTTGCAAGGGAATTAAAAAAAGACAATAGACTCAGCAGTAAACACTAAAGAATAAAGATATTTGAAGTAGGTTAAAATGAGCACTTGCTAAAAGACAGTGACTTGAGATTATGGCTTTAATTGTCCAACCATATTTTTATTCATTAAGATGAGTAGCCCATAAAATCCCTACATGCTATGGTGTCCCAGCCTCATAACCCTATTAATAAAGTTTCTTTAAAGATCTGGCAGGGGTCCAGCACAGATCATTAACTCCCTGAAAGATGTTAAGGGAAAAGTAAAGAAAAAAGAAGAAAGACTTTTCAGACAGCTTTGTGTTTATGAATGAAACAGCAGGTCTCCTGTATAGAAGTGTCACATTGGATATAACATTGCCCATGGATGTCTCTGCCCTGAACGTGAGCCCCGAGTGTCATGTTCTGCAATCATGTACATAATATGGATTGCAGAACCTTATTTGGTTTTAAGACACGGGAGAGTGGAGAAAGAAAAAAACAGCAGCACAAATCATGGTAATGGAAAGTTGTTTGCTTTGTTAATAAACTGTCGTGCTGCATATGAATAAAACTTGTCGACTTTGAGATTCAGAATGACATACAAGGCATGGTTTGAAAAGGCCGATAAATGCAAATTGCTCCAGAGGCAACTCATTACTGACATGTATTTTCTGGCTGATTTGCATGAGGTTTCCTGGTGACCGGTCCTATAAGAAAAGAAAACAAAATCCTTTTCTCTTACAGCATTATAATAGTATGGCATCAGCTAGTACTCCCTAATATACTGTATTTCTTCACATAATATTTCTAGACAAGTCTTCCAATGATGTTGTACTAATGATGCTTGAATAGCGTCAAGATCTGGGTCAAAATTACCGACATGTCTGTCTCCTAAATAAGCTGTTCTTGGTATGAGATTTAACAAACCATTTACAGAACTTCAAGATAGGATATCAACTTTCAAACACAAACCACCAGGAACAAATGATGCACATAATTTACTCGGTAGCTCTTTTTGTAACAAAATATGGAAATTTAAAGGAAGGCATTTTTTTCAGAAGAATGCTGATGATAATTTCTAATAAGGATTATATTCATGAAAGTGACCGGACCAGCACAAATAGAAGTAGCAAACAACAAATTCATACTTAGGTCCAAATTTATGACCCAGTGGTACTATGGCCAAAGTCATAATACTGTTACAAAAAACATGATGTAATTGAGGACTATGGCTTGTGGGATTAATGATTCTCTTTTCAATAAGAGATTTGTGCACAGCTAGTAAGTCTGCAGCTAGCCATACACTTTAAGACTTATGAGAGAAATCACTTGATTTCTGAATACAATAGCTCGCAGGGGAGGTTCCTCCATCCATGTTGGTTAGAATGGATGGAGGAATCTCCCCTGCCAACTGTTACATTTAGACAATCATGGCCAATTTGGTTGTGTGCAGCCAATGTTCGGCTGACAATTTACCACTGGGGAGACTTTAGGGTAGTCACTTATTGGCTATTCCTTGCAAGTAATGCAAAAGACTCTTTAAATGTGTGGGTAAAAACTACTTTATTTTTACACACAATTTTCCAACTCTGCAGAATTTGGACTGACAGCACCATTGTGAGATGTCTCACCAGCAATACATTTTAGTGTAACATCTGACAGTCTATAATCTACATAAGCCAATGATCACAGCCTTCACCTCACAGCATATATGGCATTATCTATAATAAGACATACTTATTTAGAAATTATTTTAAAAGGTAACTGACAAAAAAGCATCTTATTTTTTTATATCTTTACTTGTTTTTCTTTTTACAGCATTGCATGTAAAGCATCCAGGATGTCTAGCTGGGTAGTTGTCCTTAATGTTGCCTTACAAATTTGCATTAATCTGCTATATTTTCCCATTCTCTTTTATAAGGCCATCTGTTCACAGACTTTCTTTATTTGCAATATTACAGATGTATCCATTTGGGGATAGCTTGGTGATTTTATTTTGTCTTCTAAGATCACACACAAAATCCTAAACTGAAATGACAACAGTGCTATAAACCGAAATAGGCAGCTGACTACGCATGTATAAACTCTTTATAATATTAGCATCCGATTGTGCTACCTTGATGGGCCTACAAGTCCATTAGGTGTTTTAAGAACAGTTGGGATAATTAGAAACCTTTACATGCAGTCATAATACATGAATGCATCTGCGAGGATGCCAGCTGAATATGTGCAATTGCATTATCCGGTGCCATAAATCTTGCTCCGGGTCACTCCTGTTTTTAGCTTCTTACAGTTCAGTTACAAGTATATATTTATTAAAATACAGACATAGGTAAGAGAATGATATGGTCTAAATTCTGAGCTTACTGTGCTGATCTTCAATTGGGTATTTAGTTTCCATACTGCTAGGAATTATCCTGGCATGGCCACATTTGAAATATTGGGGATACAAAGCAATGCTGTACATTAAAGCTGAACTCCAGACCCCAAAAGGCACAGCTTAAAGCTTAAACAGTTATAGAAAACTGTGTAGAAAAAATATTTTAGGTGTACTTAATCTTTTCAAAGATTGGGTCACATGATGCAGCACAAATTACCCTTAAAGGGTATGTTTCTCATTGGCAACACTCTCCTCCTTAAACATAATTACAGCAGTTTATCAGGTGAGCCAGATCATTACACAGAACATGCACTTTTGATTGGTAGGCTTTCTTTATACCTGGATCTTTAGGTATAACTTAAAGGGTCCATTTACTTTTTTGTGGTGCGCTAACACGTTATGTTATGTGTTAATGTGCATAGTGTTAAGGCAGCTGATTAAAATTAATTTTCTGCCAATGCACCTAAAACGTTCAAAAAATCAGGCATGACATATTTTTTCTGACACAATGCAGTGTGTTGGGTTGCCGTTCAAAATCAATGGCACTGCTATGTAGCAACAAATGTAATGTGCATTGCCATGCATTGCCACAAAGCAAAGTGGAACCTGAACCCCAAAATATTTAGAAAGTGTTATTTAACTGTTTAATGTACCTTTGCATAAATATTATTACTTTTGCATAAAATAATCAAGCAACATTATACCTATTGAGTACAACAACCACCATGCTTGTATACAGGAGCATTAGCAAATAACTGCATTAGAGTATAGAAGCATTGATGCTCTCTATTACCAGTGCATGAATTATAACACTTCCTGCAGCTAAACAGAAAAAAGTCAGACAATATAGGCCTTTTAAAGCAACAATGACAATATAATACATTGCAACAGATAAATTCTCTAACTTTTTAATGAACTATGATCTATTTCCAACCATCTTCTACAATTACCCCACTGCCTTTGCATGCTATGTGTATATATTCATTTAATTTGATAAATTTAATGACATGCTGGGAGTGAATAAATAGGTAACAATCAATAATGGCTATAAGACTGTAACATGTATTCTTGTGACAAATTCTAGCAATAGATTGTTCACTAGATGGCATTGTTCTATGGGTGATAATTCATTTTACCTGAAGAAAATGGATGGGTTACAAAGATGTAATTGCACTGATCAAGACTGTGTTCTAAATTAACTGACAGAATGAGGAGCATAGAACATGTTTATCCCACAGAAAATAAATTTTCCTTGTTTGATTTCCAAAACATTTGGGCATGCAATTTTTTATGATCTGCAAAAAAGGAGGTGCATTTCAGCCAAAAGATAAAAAATATTTTTGTCTTCAGGTTCTTCGAACAGTCCCCCCATTTGTAGAAGTGGGAGCGCACCCTCATCACAAAGGCTTGACAGAGGTGTTACTGGATCTCCATCTTCTAGACCTATGGTCTGAGCAGAGAAAAGTCTCTGCAAGAATATACTGGTAAGGCAGAAGAGGTAGAGGGACAGGGCTCCTCTGACCTTTCTGCAGATTTTCTGCAGAAGTCTAGGGCTGGTCTAAACACACAACATCCCTTGAGGGGAAGACGCATCAGCTGTTCCTTGGACATCTCATTAAAGTCCTAGCAAGAATGCCCTACACATTTGTACATAAATCAGTACTGTGAGGGGCACAAATTCAAAACAAAGCTCCCGACATCTGCTCCAACTGCTCTATGATGCAGGTACCTACCCCTGTAGTGGAAGGATTCTTTCTAAGCAACCACTCTGACATGGTTTAACAGATCAGAGGTACCACCAGCACAGGAAGGAGGACCAAACCAGTCAACTCAATCCGGTATCTAAGGAGGGAATTCACATCTACTAGGGCCAGCCTAGACAGAAGCCAATTAACTTACCACCATGTATTTGCAATGTGGGAGGAAACTCACACAAACACAGGGAGAGCATGCAAATTCCATGCAGAGAGTGTCCTAGACGAGGGACCCCAGTTCGGCAAGGCATAACTGCTAACCTCTAAGCCACTGTGCCAACCTTTAATAAGCCGTAAATATAATATTTGTGTGGTGTAAAGCTCAGCTTCTAAACAGCTACACCAAGAGGCTTTCACTGCTGCATTAAAACCTCATGTTATATTACTTAATATGTAGTTATATTTTTTCTCATTGAATAACAAATAATCTGCCTCATAATGTAGGAAACGTTTAATTGCATATTATGGAGAAGGAGGGTTTATATGTGTTTTTAGAAATTCCCAAATAATAAAAAAAATCCCACAGACACAAGGAAAACCACTCTTTACAATATACAGAGGAAAGTCACAGTTGGAGCGACACACACTTTCACTGTCAAGAAACAGGCTTGTGGTTTGGCTGTTACTGGGTGTTTGAGCAGAAGTGTGTTGGAATAGGCAGCTCGTCTGGCATCTTTCATCATGACTGTGCAGTAAATTACTGAGAGCAGCGCTTTATCACTGCTCCGGCCTTGGTTTCTAAAGTTGCCTGTGGACAAGTAGTACTTTCTACATCATGGGAGAGGAAATTCAGAAATAATCATTTCCAAACCTGGCTTCTCAGTGTGGTTTGGCAGTTTTACATTTAAATGTTATCATGTATTGCATTTTAAATCTGAACTCCAGGGAAATACACAGATGAAATACATATAAGGAAGGTGATTTACCTATCAAAGGTTTTGTATTTCTGTCCACCCAGTGCAGAGATTTACTCTGCTCTGCCACACAGCACAGCTCTGTCTACTAGGACAGGAGACCCAATGCTTTACTGCTACAGTTAAGTAGCACTTACAGGTCTTGCCCCTCCCCAACCCAATGACTGAACATTAAAAGAGAAGTAGCAGACTGATGAGCTCATCTCTCTGCCACTCTGCTCGATCTTCTTTCCCTTGCCTTGCAGCATACCTGATTGCCTGTCTTGGCTGCTTCTTCCTCTCACAGTCCGAGCTCTGCAGAAAGCAATTGAAGCAATTGTATTTGTAGGCTTCTTTTTTGGACTCTTTTGCACCATGATTTCTGAGAACAGCTCTACAGATATTCAAGATAATCATCACTTCTTAAAGCTCATTATTGTGTGCACTTTAAGAAAACAGTACTCTGCTAAGAGAGGAAACCTGCTATGGGTTACTGTTGATAATGGTTCTTTACACTGTCTTATGAAATAATACTAACAGTACAGAATATTTCACATTTCAGTGTATTGGAGCCCTTAGAGACAGGACTACCATAACATGCTGCAGAGAGTAAGTAGCATAACCACAGACCAGTATACATTGCAAAAATTCCACCATTGTCCTTTGTCAGAATACAGAAAACAATTGTATTTGTAGGCCATGAAAAAACCCAAAGGGAAATTGTAATCTCAGCTATACTGAATGAAAGAAGAAGGGATTAAGGGCCTAATTCTTTCGCTCTTTGTTTTCCCTCTGGATCTTCCTAAGCAATTCATAGAGTGAAGCACAGGACACGCCAACACTGAACTGGTTAAAAGGAAGATAAGCGAGTTTTTAAGAAGGAGGGAGGGCGAGGGATGTAATTTTATATCTCACTACCAGACACGTGAATGGTTCATGCAAGGGCAACAAATGCATGCCAGAATAATCCTCTAACATAAAATAGCACATCCTTTACTAAGTCACATATGTGTAGCTGCTTTTAACAATGGCTCCATTGTTCCTGCTTCAAATACAAGCAGGCCATTGAAAATGAATTTATCTACACAGACAAGGACAAAGGAAGCACAGGTGTAAGTGACTGGACAGTGCCATTACCAGTTACTGTTGTGCTTCTAGCTTAAGGATAGTTCGACTTCAGAGTCAAAGCAAAATACCATAATTCACTAAATTAGGTATTACCAGTGAATGCTTTTCACTCACTGTTAGTTGACCATATACAAGGGCCTCAGATGAACAGTCTGACCAGGAAGCCAGAGACAACCAGATAAATAGCATTTTCAGCATAGCAGTATTCATATTTGTCTAATTTTAAGTTTTATTTCATTAGGCAAGCCATTGCTTAAAACATGGGTAGCAAAATGTCACAAGATTTTTCCTAATTTGCTGCTACTTCCAATCAGATTGTTGAATGATAATTTTATAGCAAAAGTTTCATCGTTCATATAATGATATGGGGCAATCTCCTATGTGTGGAGATTTTATAGCATGATCAGTCAAGTCTATTAAAATTTTCTGTAACAATGCTTGAAAATTTAGAAACGAACGGGTGGAACTATATTTACTCCCTCTACACACCATGAGTCTGGTGTACAATTTCCTCATTGTTACTATGTAAAAATTTACCTCTATATATAGGCACTTTTAATGTTTTTATCATTCCAAACATTAACTATATTTAGCATTATTATACAGAAAGGTTGGGAGGCTTATTGATGGCCTCAATAGCAATGGGATTTTCTGCTTGACATATTATAGAAATGTATTTTCTAACATATTGTAGGCCCCTTTCACACGTCCATTTCAGATTCACCTGTCAGTTTTTCAGGAGGACCTGATCAGAAGCACAATGTTAGTGTATGGGCCAGCAGATTTAAAGGGCTCCTTTTGTTTACATCTCATTACCTCCATCTACATCTGAAAAAAAGAAAAGAGTTCAGTTTTTTTCAGACCAGTCCCATAGTGACCCAGGTGGCCGCTATGGGGGTAAGGGCACAGGGGGGGGCCCGGCCAGGACAAGGAACAAAGGGGTCACCTTGATGCCGTGCGGGCCGCCTGGGTCGCTATGGTATTTCAGGCTGCTGGCTGTCACTGGTGGCTGTAAAGAGGAACGCCCTGGTGTTCAGATCACTGACAATCTGCTGAGTCAGTGACAGCCAGCAGCTGCAGAGGAGGAGGAGGCTGGGCTCGGTGTCGGCAGCGAGGAGGAGGCGGGGCCCGGCGATGGAGGAGGAGGCAGGGCTCGCTAGCAACCATGGAGGAGGCGAACATCGGATCAAGGCTGGCAGGTAAGAGGTGTGCAATTATGTGACCAGCCCCCCTGAGAGAGTCTGGGCTGTTTGTATTTCATCTGTGTTTATAGCTATTTGCCCAGGGTTAAGCTGTAAAAATTGTTATTTTCATTCTGCATGTATGTTAGATGGCATTGGGTCTCTACTGAGTCTACATTCACAAAATAGTCGTATGTAGATAGGTACAGACGCAAGATACCAGCACTGGTGTCTATCATACATGTAGAGATCATGTCGGTGGTAAAAGACCTCTTTTAAGATATTCAGAGAAAGATGACATTGCAATGGTGCATGGCAGAGGAAAAAAAAACAAAAAAGTCGTAAGCTAAGAAAATGATGGTACCAAGAGATGGGTTTTTTTTCAATAATCGATTATAATCGATTATGTCGATTAGTTGTTGCAGCCCTAATATATACTCTTTTCATCCTTCTGCCCTTTCTAACATGCTAAACACATTACTGGTTGCCATGAGTCACTGCATGAAATCACTGTGTATAGGATCATTAAAAACTCTGTAACTCCACAGGTCCTTGACAGGGAATGAGCACAAGAAAAAGCTATAATATACATGCAGATAAATACCTGCAGACCAGAAGACCTAACGGAGATGAGAATACAGAATATGAGTATTAGTAACAGGATGAAGGGTATGCAGATCAAATTCTGGGTGTGGTATTAAACTAATAAAACATCATGTTCAAAGAAAACTAAATGACAATAGCCAAGTCAATCGTGTTTGTGCTGTTTCTGCATGACTGCATTTTCTCATACAAGAGCCACTTCTGGACAATAATGAGACTCTGGTAAAGCATCTGCTTAGGGATTACGGATCCTGCAACACTGAATGTTCAATTTAACACAGACTGGTCTCTTAACTCTGTGCTTTCTGGTCTGGGAACAGTTTGCATAGGAAATTAGCTCAAAATTCCCCAAAAACAACAATGCCCTGAGCGGCCATACATAATGCAGTTTGAAGCTTGTTGTTGAAAGCATTTTTAAAATCTTTCATTTACTGCAGGAAATGTGTGTTGTGGTGTGCCTATGTTGCATATAGGGCTTATGTGGTTAAACACTTTGGGTTAGAGTAGGTGGGGTGAGTCCAGCTCCTGAGCAGTAGTACCCTGGAAGTACCATATCTACAAGTATTTCTCATCTTAGGGCAAAATGTAGACATGAGACATTTTCTCTTTTTCACCAATGCAACCCGCTATTCCTCATTAACAAATACCTAAAGTGGTTTGGCGTAATCAATTCCTTATTACCAAAGAAACCTTAGTCAGAAGTTTGTTCCATCCATCCAATAACTGAGATTGATTAGAAAATGTCATAATTCGGGTTGGGTTTTGGAATAATAATTACATGTTTTGAGCCAACTGCTAAATCACTCTGACACTAGTAGAAGATCTGCAAGCCTGGCCACCACAGGAAATGGTTAGGTACAGCAAAGTGACACAGGTTCATTCATTGCATACTGCAATATCATTCATTAGAAAAAGTGAGTATGGATGTTTCTTGTATTATTTCCTTTATGTCCAATGTGAGACTAGAAAAATCTTTTAAATGTTTAAACCTATGTTCGCAATTTGCTTCAAAGCAAAAATAATTAGTAATTTGTATACCAATGTTTTCGTTTCTATTAGTCATGCCTGGGCAATCTGAGCATATGATGAAGAAAAATGCATATACAGAGGTCCAGTAAAACCATATGTCATAAGGATCAGTAGATCCATAGATAGCCATTCTCCCAGTCTAACCCTTTTGGTCTTTAATGTAATGGGTGACCTCACTGACCAATGGGAATATTCCAGAAGCTAGGCATGGGGTTTAAACGTGACTGATCTTAGTATTTTATGATCAGCATGACATCCATGCCCCAAGCATTTTCAGAAAAAGGTGCTCAGCGATGGCACCCTGTATTTGTTTCAGCAAGTTTCCTTTAAGCTGTCTTTAACACTGTATCTAATGATTGTTTTTACAGGCAACCTATGCTTATGAACTTCATGATATGTTTCATTTGAACTGCCCAGGTTTGGTACAGGTTTGAGAGTGACTCTACACACACCCCTTGTTGCCCTAAGCAGCAGCCAATCTAATAAGAATAGATGTTTTACAAAAAGATGCTGATGTTGTCATAAAGACTTACCAGATAAACTCACAATTGAATAATTAACTCTTAAAACAGAAAGGGCAATGCATACAACATATGTTCTTATTGCTGTCTGTGTCACTATAAAGGAGTTTTCCCCTCACTTAAGCTGGCCATGCACTTTTAGTTTTTTTCTCCCTTGGCCCTCTTGATTTCCCCATCCATGCGACTGATCTTTTGTATTCTGGCTGCGGCAGGCGTGCCACTTTCAGAATACCCCAACAATGACTGCAGGACTTCTATAGCCTATAAAAATGATAAGATATAGGAGTAGTGCAAAGTCAGAACCACTGACAGGTTTTTATTGATCTCTGTGTTCCTATTAGGTAGATAAACTTTCTATTTGTCCTGATCACCAATGTCACTGGGGAGGACAGTGAGGGTACATCCAAAATTTTGAGTTGCAACCACAACAGGAAAATAGGAATCCTCTCATTTCCTGTTGGGTCTACAGGACAGGAAGTAAAAGAAATCTCCCTAATGAGACACAGATGGCAAAACAAAATACAAACTAGGAGTGCTTTTAACCCTCCGTCCCTCTATCCACAATGTAGAACAAAACATGTGCCTTTAGATATACTTCAAGGAAAAGCATTTGCATGCAACATGGTTCCCTAATTATTTTACAAGGTGCTCAAAGGGAGCACAGATTGACAGTTTTATGCAATTTAAATATGTAGACAATATTAATTTTTATTTGTAATGTATTATACATAAAATGTTGAACATGTGAAGCAAAACAGCCTATGGGGTTATATGCCGTCAAACTACGTTATGTTGACAGAGGAAGGGTTAATGAAACTATCTGAAGAAGAATTTGCCCATACCAGTAACTCTGTGCATGGTATGCATTCCCTGGCTAAGGTCAAGGAGAGCTCCAGTCAGAGCTACCTCCAACACAGGAAGGGTTGTACAGGCAGCTGTTGTGTCGATCATAGTATAAACAGGACTTCCTCCTACATGTCAGGAAGGATGAGTGACTCTGTGACTAAATCATTAGGATGTGTCTGAAGTGACCCAAGTTCAAGACCTTTCTGTGTTACTTGCAAGTAGCTAGATTTTTATTTCTAAGAGAATAAGAGGATGAATACATGTTAGTGACTAGTGAAAAGGCAAACTGAAAGTGACACCTTGAAGTGTCTACAGGGAACACATCCTGGTTATATTTAAAGGCTAAGTTTACTAATCATGTTTCATGTTACACACACATATATAAGGTGTAACATAAAACAAGGTCACATCGTAAACACACACACACACACGTGAATCGCAGGGATCCTCTCCACGCAGGCTAGTGCTGTCTTTTGAATTTGGTATGGATGTGCATGGCTCTGCGCACACAGCCACGTCATCCATTCACAGATCCTTCGACATTATCTGTGAATGAAGAAACCACAAGTTCCATCAGCCACCACGGCAAAGGGACTTGCAGTTCTCAATGACATGTACACTTGTAGTCTATTCATGTTACTGAAGGTCAGTATTGAGGTATGGACATAAACGGGAGTAGGAATCATCAGGAGCCAGATCCACTGGGAACCACTAATCCCAGTTGCAATGCTTTACTGGCTTCAATGCAAAAAAAAAATAATGCACATTTTTCTTTTATGAACAAGTATGCATTTATTATTTTTTGTAAAAGGTGGAATTTGCCTTTCATTTTTTTAAGAGAAATTGGTAGTGCACCCAACTTTCTGAATGGAATCAGTAGTTCCGATTGGCAGTCCCATAGACTTCTATTTCTGCAACTAATTTCTTTCAAGACAATACCAGGGACTGGAAATAGAAAGTGCACGGACCAGAAGCATTGAGCTAACAGTACCACTGTGCCTCGGGCCATGTTTTAGGAGAGCTGCATCTTTAAAAATGACAGTACAGAAGTAAGTGTAATATATTTCATGAAGTTCTCTTTCAACTGTCACATTAACAAACAGATATTCTCACATAAGTGCACAGTAATGCCTCAGGTCTTCGCCGAACTGGTGAAATAAATAGTTGGTCAGCACTTTTCATGAGATATACAACACAGCTGTCAGGTATTATAAACGTGACTAGCAAAGCTAATGAAATACAAAATTGGTAACTTTCCAGACATAGTATTTAGGGTAGCAATTTTTATAGGAACTAACGGTCACCAATCTAAATTTAGCTTGCAGCAGGTTTGAGTGCTCGGGATAATGAAGGTTTGCTGTTGATTTTTTTTTATGTTTAACTGCATGCCAATGCATGCTACTGCATTTTGCAGTTTGTTGGTAAATGGCTCCGTTAACATAAAACAAGATGTAACAATTTCCCAAAAGTAATTTCCTGAATGAAGATATCACTGTGTCAAATATCTACGTTTTCTTTGAATCTTCTAAAATCAAAATCATGGATGAAGATATACAAATCTCTACAGAGTCATTGTTCAATAGTTTCCTCTGTTTATTTGGACAGCTTCACAGCACCGGTTAGGAAATATTCTGGTTGGCAGCCTTATCCTTTAAACATTGAATAAACACACTGTTCTAGCAAACAACAACTCTGTCTCCTTCACAGGCCACCACCAAATACAGAGTGGTTTCCATTTTTAAACATATTTCTTCCTATTAGTACATAAATCATGTAATAATTATGTGTTATCCATGCATATGCAGAAATATTGCTGCTACAAAGTTCATGAAATACTTGGAAGCATTTATCAAGGTATTTAACGGGCATGTCTTCTTTCCAAAATATCTATAACTCCCAGATGGTAACAGTCTGACCACCCATAGATCTGCCTAATCCTGACACACTCAAAGACGTTCCTATCCTGCATGGTTTGCAGATAGATATAGAACTATGCTTTTTTTTTGTTGATTCAACACAATGAAGAGTTGGCCAAAATGTTCAAGCATATTTTTTAAACCCTGTTTTATTCCAGTGATGGTGCCCAGAGTATCACAGGGTGTTTGTACCAAATGCACTTCCAGATTCCCATCTGTAAACACAGAATTAACCACAAATTGCTTGTGGTAGCTGTGGATTTGCTTGCCCATTGGCATAAGATAAGTTCTATTACACTAACACTTCCTTGAACATTGCAGTTGAAATCTCAAATCCTCATCTTGCCAAAGACTTGTTTCCAAAGGAATAAAACAGAGTGATGCTTCAGAATACATTAAATCATCTGCCGCTTTTCCAACAGGTAATATTAGCATGGCATCTCCCATACCTCATGCTAAATTACCAATAGGGTATTAAATATGTCCAGAAAAGACATATGGAGCTCGCTGACAAACTGAGAAGAAACATTTATTAAAAGCAGAGCATTTTATTTAATCCAGCCAAACCTTGACACTAAACTCAGGAGTTAAATCTTAAAGCGGACCTTTACACTCAAAAATCAAATTCTACCAATGCATCCCTCTGTGTATGATAATTAATAATTACATAGACATATCAGGTGTAAAATGCTGTGATTATGAAATACTTACACTTGCAGAACATACACTTCCTGCTTTTAAAGGGCAAAATGACTTCAGTTTGCCAAAGCAATACACACTGGTATTGCCGTATCAGCAGAGCATTGCTGGGAAATCTCATCTGTAACCTCACGAGATCTCAGGGAAAGGCATTTTCCTTCCCTGAGATGATGTGCATGGTCACATGTCCTAGTCACATGTCTAGTCACATGTGCCAGTAATCCAGGAAGTAATAAGAGAGCTAGTTATCTGCCCTTAGTAAACATGGCCACTGTGAGAAAACTTGGAAAGAAAAGAGAAATAAGGTATGCATATGCAAAGAATACAAAGCCTGCAATTATCTAGAAGTATGTTACATAGTTGCATAGTATTTGAAGTTGAATAAAGACACATGTCCATCAAGTCCAACGTTATTAGGACTTGAGTCATCTCGTTCTTAGGAGTACTTGTACCCCTGTATATTACCGTTTCTCAGGAAATCATCCAAAAGCTTCTTGAACGATTCCACACTATTAGCTGAAATCACTGCTTGTGGCAACGAGTTCCAGACCCTAACCGCTCGAACTGAGAAGAACCCCATTCGCCCCTTGTGTTTGAATTTCTTTTCTTCCAGTTTCAGGTGGTGGCCTCTAGTCTTTGTTACGGAATTAATCGTAAAGAGTTTGTTGCTAATGTCGCTATGACTATAGAACATTTTGTACATGAAAATCATGTGCCCCCTTAATCTCCTTAATTCCAGCGTGAACATATTTAAAATTTAGTAACCGTGTCTCATAGCTCTTGTCCTCCATCCCTTTGATGAGTTTGGTCGCCCTTCGCTGGACTTTCTCCAGTTCAAGGACATCCCCTCTGTGTACCGGTGCCCAAAACTGCACCGCATACTCCAGGTGAGGCCAAACCAGTGATGTGTAAAGTGGCAAAATTATAGACTTATCCCTGCAAAACATTCCCTTCTTGATGCAGGACAGGACTCTACTAGCTTTGCTTACTGCAACCTGGCATTGTAATCTATTATTGAGTTTATGGTCTACAGTGACCCCCAAATCTTTATCCATTTCAGACTTCCCTAGCGGCATACCCATTATTGTATAACCCATTTGCTTGTTTTTTATCCCAAAGTGCATAACTTTGCATTTATCGACATTAAACCTCATCTGCCATAAAGTTTTGTGTTTGTAGATTGTCATTACTAAACATTTCTAAAGGTGTGTTTGTTGTTATTTTAAAGATATGGGTAAAGGTCTGCTTTAAAAATCACTTCAAGTACCTTAACTATTAACAAAAATGTATCTTATTTTATTTGTCACGTTTAGTTTACTAATTTCTACTGAGATTGTAGTCCATCACAAGAGTAGTCCATCACAAGAGTGACCTTGGAGTGGGGATTACTTGACAACACACAGGGACAATGGGGAACTAGCCACCCTCCAGAAGGAAGGACAGTGTCAGCACCAATTCAGAGATGAGTTGAGGATCTACAGCCGAGTGATACACTAATAGGATCCATTTTTGTTTATAGGCTACTTGAATGCATTTTTAAGATTTAAGTGCTAAATTTAGTGTTGCTTTAATTCCGAGTGGCTGCTCTGGACAACTTACCCAGTTTTATTGCAACCTTTCTAAATATATGTATAGTCTGTATATGATGACTGTGTTTTTTCGCATCAGTGACCTGCATCAGATATGAAAATAAAGGGATCTGCGTCCTTCATTCTGGATGGAAGCCTCTCTACAACAAATATCTAGGAGCGAATGAGAATACTCATGTAATTGCTACAGTACAGCTTATCTTTTGTATTCATCCAAGAGAGGAACATAAATCTATGCCATCTCTCCTGAACATTCCCAAATGTAGGGATCTTTGCAAGCTCTATGGTTTGAGTCTACTAAATATATCTTCAACAGGGACACAGGCAGCCATAAAAACCTTGCAGTTTCTAACCCTTACTTGCACTATGTTAAACTAAAATAATTTGTTTGGAGTTGGACTTTAAGGATAGATAAAACACAAATAATTAGATCAATAGAAATTCAGTAACCAGCATGCCAGTAAATGCCATCTGAACACAAATTGGTATCATCCTGCTTGAGTGGTTATCTTCACCTTTAGGAGTTGTCAAGGAAAATGTCAAGGCAAAATAAAAATAAACATATGCCATATATCTCTTATTTTCCCTTTTAAAGATCCAGCAAGTACTAGTACTAAAACATATGAATGCAAATCACACATACATACTTACCAGGATCTGATGCCTGCGGCCTGCTGTGCATGTCAACACTGCATGACACTGAAACAAAGGCAGTCTTTAGGGCTTTACTGCACGGACGCAGCGAGTTGCGGCACAGGATGTCAACAAGCAGCGGGTTGAATACATTTGTGGAGGGGAAGGGTGGGATCTGTTCGATCAGGGAAGGGGGACAAAAATAACTAGTGCACTGTGTTTTAAAGTACATTTATTCTTTAAGCGGTCAGTTAAGACTTAAAGGAGAACTAAGGGGTCAGGGCTTTTCCCCATAGTTCTCCTTAGGGTAAAGGGAGGACACAAACTAGCGTCCTCCCGTTACCCTAAGCTTAGTATACCACGAGCTACAGCTCGCGGTATACTGAGACGCCGCAGCCGGAGCGGATCCCTACATCGATGTTGAGATCCGCCCAGCTGCGTGAGTGGCAGAGCCAGCTGTACCCGCCCCCTCCCCCGTCCGTTCCGCCAGTCAGCGCTGGTGGATCGGAGCGGGGAGGGGGCGAATCCATCCCCTCCCCTTTCTTAAAGGAGAACTATGAGGTGTATAAGTGTCCTCATATGAGGCATATACACTAAGTCAGCATCCTCAGATTCAGCCAAAGCTTATGATTTCTGGATAAATAAATACCTAATTGCTGAGAAACGAGTTACTGTACTAGTGCATTTGTAAAGTTCCCTGCAAATCCTGCACTGATGGTTTAACTCAAGACAAGTTTTGGGAAACACGTCTCAATGGGAACTTGGCATTGAGTAATTGACCTGTAAAGTCATCGCTGTACCCCAGTGCTCTCAGACCTTAGTCTTTAGACTCAGGACTGCAAGATATCATTGAATCTCCCAGTATGTATTTAATATTCTTTACTATTCCACCATCTTCTATCCGCAGGTGATAAACTGTTACAATGACTCACATTCTTCCGGGCCTAACAGCCAAGTTCCAGAGTACAAAATAGTTCTGCTGGAGCAATGAAATAAACATGTTCGCACAAAGTTCTCTCTCTGCAGAACACCTCAATATGTCGCCCAGGCATTTATCATTTATACTTTCAGTAATTATTCATATATCACTCATTTAGTAGTTAAACCTTCATTTAAATGTTATTACAGAGACTTTCCCATTATAACATTAGACTGCTATTACAACTACAAATATAGCAAATATATCAGAGAAAGAAGAACATAAAGCAGTAAATGTATGAAAAAGGTGGGAAAGTTTTTGACAGTCTATGGTTACAAATACTTGGCAAGACGTCCAAACCACTGCAGTGAAGAGCATGTTACAATCTGCCACGTGTGTCTGCCAGGAGGATCACTCCCAGGCTGCAAGCACCTTCAGCCATAATCACAACATTATTTGGCAATGAAATCCATCTCTGACTTTGTTATCCAAAATTCATTCCACGCACTATTCTGATCACGTTTTACATTTGAGGAGTCCAGGTGTAGATCGTAATATACTAGGGACGGGGAGATGAGCAAAACTATTTGTGAATCTGGCAAATTTGTCAAATCTTTCTTTTTTTATTATTATTCTTTTTGCAGATCACCGATTTTCTTCTTGCCTGAAAGTTTTTACAAGCAAGTTCGTGTATTCTTCGCCAGATTTGCTAATCAATGGGCTTGTCTTTAATTGGAGGTAGTATAATGAACATTTTAGATACACTGAGAGCCGTGTTCTCCTAACATCTGTGTTTCTTCTCATTCTAACAGGCTTATGTGTTTATTTACTTAAGCAGCAAGCAAATCATTAATGCAAAAACACAAGATGCTGATGGAAGCTGGAAAGCGTCACCAAAATCTCTTAACCCAGACGCAGCCTAAATGTATGCAACACCGCCAACAAATCTTTATAAACATCGCAGTGCTACAGAAGTAAACAAAGCTAGCCAAAAGCTTTACATTTTTCATAGTCCTCCGCAGTAAGGAATGGGTGCTTTGTAATGTTCTCTGCTGGCCCTACTGACTGCTTAAGGGTTAATGTGACTGCCAGACAATAATAAAAGAATTCCAAGCAAAAGCGCCTAAATATCCATAGCAGCCTAGCTAAAAGAACGCTGATGGCAAACTGCCCATCATTCTTTGAGGCTGCTCTTGTCACATAAACTAGGGCAGTCTGTCCAGCTAGGCAGCCGTCTGATTGCTAGCGAAGTCAATGGGGCTCCCGGCCAACCCCTGAGATGGCTGCCAGCCCCCTGGGTATTCCAAAGCCAAGTTGTTCAAATGTTATTTAATTTGCCAAAATTTCTGTGATGTCAGAATTAGTCGGCCACCAACCAGAATAACCAGACATTCAGGTTACTGACACTGAGATTAAGGTGGCAGTGTACAAGCAGCAATGACTTGAGGAATAAGCAGTTATTTCTTAAGACCCTCCAGAAATGCTTAACTCAAATGCAGCTTTGTTATGCACAGAATAACTTTTATCACCTTCCACATCAAGCACAACAACACATTCCCCTTTTTACTCAAAGCAACAGATCTCCATTGCGTCTTTGCCAGTGATTTATTTTAAAGGAGAAAAAAAAAAAAGGTTAGTGTTGTGCGCACGTTCACATGCCTATGTCACTTTAACAAAGAATACCAAAAAAAGGCTGCTGACAGGTATAAAGCACAGACGCCTGCCCGCCGTAGCTTTTTTTCCCTCTTATCTGGCAGTATTGTGGGCCATTCTTATTGGACAAAGATTTGGCACTTCCTGGCAGTGGTAAATCTGCCTGCTCCATCCTCCCTCCAACTCAATTCTATTGTCCAGTGAGTCAGGAAGCATTCAGGTAGCTCCGGAATATTTCATACGTAGTGTATATCCCATTAGGTGCCTGCACTTTACACCTTTCAGCAACTTTTTTTATATTATATAAGTCACCGAAAATATACACAGGTTCAGAAGCTCTCCAGAAATATCAAGCATAAGATTCTCTTTCGCAGTAAAAGGATTTTTATTGATTCTGACATTTAAAAAAAGCTAATCAAAAAACTGTAGTCAACTGCAATTTATACCTGATTTCAAAAGAGTACTATAGTATTAGGGTAGTATTTTAGGCATTTGAACATAAAAATGCAAGGAGGAACTAGACACTAGAAAGACATTTTCTGATTCAATATGTTTTGTATACAGGAAAATTGAAGCAGGACAGGAATTTTTATCATTTTCATTAATTGTTTACAGGCTTTTTCATTAGAGCAATTGCCCTCTATACCCGTCCCTGTGACATTGCAAAAAATAATGATTTCATCAGTCTGCTGCAGGCAGAGGGAAGCACTTTCTCAGTTTCCCCTTCCCCACTGATCACCCACTGGGATTGCTCTAAAGGTGCCCATACACTGTACGATTCTCGTACGAGAATCGCGGGAAATCCCGCGATCGTACGAGAATCGTACAGTGTATGGAAGGCGTGCGACCGTTTCTACTGTACGGTCGCACGTCTTCCATCGAACAAGCAGGCTGGAAAACCCGCCGGGAATCGTACGATTCTCGGCGAGTTAGTGGCCTGCTTGTTCGACAACTGACGACCGGGCCGGTGTGCGCACGCACACACTGCCTGTTTGCCATCCTTGCAAGCCCGCCCCTCATTGCAGTCATCGCAAGCCCGCCCCTCAAGCTCGGTCCAATGTAAGTATGCATATGTCATCCCTAATCAGCCCACAGAGAGCTACTACAGTTCTGACAGCAATCTTCCGGGTCCTGGACTGCACTGTGCGACTTCCCCCCCTGCTGTAAAAACAAAAAACCCCACAGGGGGTTGCTCACTTGGTACAATGGCCATTTAGAGGATGCCTAGTATTGTTATCAATATAAGGTGTTTACTGATTGGATGAGGGGCGGATTGTGAAGTCACCATCCACTCCAAAAAATACACACTAGGAGGTTAATTTTTAAAAGTTCAGCTGCTGTTTGCACAGCACTAGCTCCCCTAGATGGCGCTGATGACTATAAGAAATTCCTATATTCATCAGCGCCATCTAGTGGTACTAGTGCTGTGCAAAACGACATTGGCAGAACTTTTATAAATTAACTCCTAAATGTTGCTGACATCTTAACTCACCAGTAAATAATAATAAAGCCATTGCTTGCACCCAGACACCGAGAACATAATTAATTAAGGAAAACAATGCAATGATGGCTCAAAATATGTATTCAAGAAAATACACCATACTGATGAGGATAAGTCAACTTTGCTGCTGGGGAGGGGTCTACCAAAGTGAGCCTGATGTTTTGCCCTGCTTGGCAAAGAAAAACTTAAAGAAGAGCTCAAGGAATCAAAAAAAATGAACCCTTGCAGTGGGGCTCCCCATGCACTGCAAGGGTAAACTGCTAATTTTGTATACAGAAAATACACTCACCTGATCCTGGGACCTACAGCGGTGAGTGCCCACCTCTCTCCCCCTCTGTTTTGTTGCGGTATGTCCCTCAGGGTCCTCATGAATAATACAGGTGAATGGACCTGCATTAGGCATGGAGACATGAGCAAGGTTCAGATCACTGGAGCCTGGGGGGAGAAGAGGCTGCACGGACCAGTCTAGCGGCCAGATGGGACTGAGAATCAGGTGAGTATATATTTTTTTATTAAGCCAATAGACCAAATTAAGCAGTTAACCCTTCCTGGAATTTCTCTTTAAAGGAGAACTATGAGGTGAGTGCTTTTCACTCACCTCATAATTCTAACCGACCTGTGACAATGAGACTGTCACAGGTCGGCTCAGTAGATCGGGAGGTGAGCTCACATCACATCCAAGATGTCAGTGCCCAGCAGAAGACTCTGTTCTTTTGGATGTCTATAAAAAGGGAGTTTTACAGGTAAATAGCATGCCAAAAATTTTTTATCAACATTTATATTGTTATAGCAAGATTTTTGTTGAAATGAATGATATAGTGACAGGGTCTATTTAACTATAACTCCGAGTGGATAGAGGGAGTAGATGTTCAATAATACCTGCAGAATCAAAAGCTTCCTTCCCCTAACATAGACGTTGACAACTTCCATTGCATACAAGTGTTCAGGCTTAATGATTGACCCAGTTGCAATGAAATGCTTAGATTTCTTCTAGATGAATATTTGTCAAGGCACTGTACTGTTTATCTTAGCTCTACAAAGCTGAATTCCAAGTAGGCAGCTTTATTGTTGGCAGGTAGGTGTGGAAAGACTATGTTCCTCTGAATTTCTTATTGAAATCTCATACCTTTTTTTTTTTTCATTGAGTACTCGTGTTTGACCTGAGCTGACACTGTGCGCTGTTACAGCATGTCATTTTTATTAACCTGTTATTCAGCATTTCAGATTTCAGAGCATGAGCTAAATAGCATAAACTAGCAGCCATTTGGACCTAAGTCCACATGTGTTTCCCAAAAAGTTACAGATTCTCACATTGATAACTAAAGATTGGGAATCATGTAAATGAGAATCAAATAATTTAAATCTGTTTTGTCAATACCTGATAAGAATTTGCAGGCTGAGCCGTAACAGTGTAACATCTTGAAAAGAATTACTGAATATCTGAGATACAAACCTAATTAAATAGTTGGTGTTTGAAGTCTACCTTCCTGTTAGTTGATTTTGTTTCTGTCTGTGACCACATTGGGCAGATTATTTATCACTTCCTGACCCTTTGACACCTGTACATCAAATGGGGGTGCTATGATCACGAGACAGGAGGACACACACAGCAAAAAACATTGTCAGAAGTTCTAACCCTTCCAAACTACTACTAATCATGCCCTATTACCCACCTGTAGTATACAAAAGTCTTCTCTGGGATGAGTAGGTGGTGTGTGTGGTAGAGAAAGGGAGACTGCACGCAGGCTGTGCTTGAACAGCCTGAAGGTCTAAATATGCCCATAACTAGCCAGGAGGATCATTATTTTTGTTGTGTACTAAACTTGGCTGACACAGACCCCTGCGTAGGAAAGGTTTGCTTTTGTGATTGATGCAACGGTGGCAAATAAACATGGGCAGGAAGCCTTAAATGCACTTTGGCGCCTGGGCTACCTCTCTAAAAGCACTGCATTTGAAGCTTACACTACTGTGCCCTCGTTGGAGAGATTTCCCATCATTTCCTGTGCTGATAGGAAGTGAGGGGAACTCTTCTCAAAAAAGACAAAGATGGCATTAACAACCAGAGGCCCTGCATCAAAATATTGCCATTTGATCCTTATGTCCTTTTAATTGAAGATGTTTAATTGTAAGAAAATCATCCAGTGTTTTTAAACTCCATTTATGATTTTGGTATTACTGCCACATTCAAACACACAGACACACACACACACACACAACCACATAGAGGTCCATCAAGTTCAACCTGTCTTTATTTAACCTTACCTACTATGTAACTATGCAACTATGTGGCAAAGCATTCCAGAATGCAACCACTCTAACTGTAAAGAACCATTGGCCAAACTGAATAAAGGCACAGCAAGTTCTTGAGATCGAGCTCTTGTTTGATCTTGCAGCTACCAAGTGGTATTGAGCATGGTTGTTTAGCTTACTCTTGACTAGTATCCCAGTAAGTGCACCCCCCTTTCTGTTTTGCTCAACTGTATTACTTTTAATTTATAGAGAATAATGCTATTACCACAGCCTGGGTGCACATCTATACGTGTTTTTTTTACGTTAAAATGAACTGCCCTTCACCTGCCCATCTTGCCATATTGTCAGGATTGTTCTGTAACATGTCACTATCTTGTTTATTTTTAATAGTTTAACAACATTTTGTGTCATCAGAGAAAATGATATTACTTTTTATTAGGGATGTTCTGATACCAAGTACCGTACTCGGTACAAGTACATGTACATGTACAGATACTTTTCCAGTTCCAAGACTACACTAGAGAAAAATTCTAAAGTTAGGAGGCAGCTGTCATTTGTAAGGAGCACACGGAGCTACTGGGATTTGTGCATCCCTGTTTTATGTATGATTTGTTTTTATAAATATATATATAAGGGATGCACCAAATACCAGTTTTTCAAGTACAAGTACTGATACTTGTCCAAGTACTTACAGATACAAGTACCGATACATTTTTGTTTATTGTCATGTGACAGTTTTTCTAAAACAATATCGACTAATGATTTCAGGACAGTGGTGGAGCGCCAGCTGCAACCCCGGTAGTTCTCACGAAAATGCCAAGTATCTGAACTTGTATCTGAACATCCCTAATTTTTATGTAATTTGCAAGATCATTTAAGTATTAACTGAAGAGAATTGGTTCAGCACTGACCCATCATTCTCCTTTCTCTATGGAAATAGAACAACAACTACATATGCAATAAGAAAGCAAACTGCATGAGGAAGAAAGTCACAGTGAGCTTTTGTGAGCATGTTAGCATGCAAATCTACCTGTGACCTGCCTTAATGGAATTTTTCTTTAGATTTGAGTACAGCTCACATGTATATTTTCCTATGTATTACATCATCATACTGCAGAACATTAATATACTGCTGTACTTCAAAGAGCTAAACAAAAATTGTCATATTGTTGTTGCACAGTCGTGTGTGCTGGCCTGGGGCAGGCATACCCTTAGGGATGTGTGCAAAGTGTCAGGTAGACGTGGATACAACAATCACAGCTTTAATAAAAAGTCTGCTTGTCATAATAGGCTTATTTCCTCATACATAGAACATTCACTTTCCTCCTCCTGAGTTGCTCCCAGAGATACCATTGCAATACAACCTACGCAATTAGTTTTCACAGGTGGCTGTTTCGCCTGCAGTTAAACTGCTTTCTTTTTTGTCTAGCAAGTCATAGCAGAGCATGTATATATAAAGTAATTTCAGATATGAAATAAACAATTGTTTATATGCAGCTGGGATCTAACGCGTGGTGTCTAACTGACCGTGCGCTGAGAACCAGTCCAGACGCTTTATGTAAAGCATCTTGGTTCATCTAAGGGGGCAAAGCACACAGGGAGCGGTGTCTAAGAATATTAGAGGAGACCAGTAAACAAAGTACAGAAATATCTTTACGCATCGATACGTCCACAGAATCAAAGCACTGGAAAGTGATTCAGGGATAAAAAAAAAAAATCTATGAAATGCATAACCAAATGAAAACGAACCTAACATATTTATTTATGGATAAAAGGCAGTGTTTGCTTAGTGCTCTAAGACAGAACATCTGGAAAGTTTTTTCTCAGCTCTTTTTGTAACAGTAATAAAGATCAACATAAAAGTGTTGGCACTATAGCTTCTATCATCTGACGTTAAAAATGTCTGAAACCTGCCAATGCCTACCAATTCTTGTACCATGATTGTCTGACTGCTATGTAGTCATATTATGTTAAACTAGACCTTGCTAAGGATAGCTCTGAGGTAAACCTGTACTGCTAAAAAGTAATCATTGAGGGGAGCAGTGGCATATCCATAATATGTGCAGTGTGTGCAGGGCCCACTGTGTTTTCACTCAATGCACATTCACTAGGAACTCAATTAGTGGCCACCATGCCGTGCTTTGACTTTA
This sequence comes from Nanorana parkeri, assembly GCF_000935625.1. Taxonomy (NCBI): domain Eukaryota; kingdom Metazoa; phylum Chordata; class Amphibia; order Anura; family Dicroglossidae; genus Nanorana; species Nanorana parkeri. The sequence continues at coordinate 603,636 of NW_017306507.1, read as the reverse complement.
CTGGGAATCCGAGCTCTGGGTGGCCCTGTTGGCACCACTCCATCATAATCTTCTACATTTGCATGCTTTCAGGAGTGTTGGATGTCTATGCCCCCTGCCACACACTGTGATTCCATTCTCTGGACCGTACATCACTATGGAACACAGTAGTAGCATAGAATCAGAGGATGAGACCACAGCATGCAGTGAGGGATCTGGCATCCAACACTCCTGTAAGTGTCTCTGATGTTGATGATTCTGAGAGAAGCTATGGCAATTCAATGGAGCAAAGGAAGGAGACATAGGCAACTAAAGAGGTAAGTATAGTAACTCTTCTTTTGCAGGGTAATGCTTTTTAGTGTAGGCAGTGTCACTTTAAAAAAAAAAGACACTAAAAAAACCCCAACCACTTTATTTTCTTTTATTGGCTCCATGCAAAGTGCCTAGTTATCTGGGACTCTTGGACTGCAAAATATTTTACATCCCACAGTTGCTTGATTGTATGAGATCTGGAAAATTTTTGGAGGCCAGGTCAACACCTTGAACTCTTTGTTGTGTTCCTCAAATTATTCTTGATTCATTTTTGGACAGGGCGCATTATCCTGCTGAAAAAGGCCACTGCCATCAGGAAATACCGTTTCCATGAAGGAGTGTACTTGGCCAGCAACAATGTTTAGGTAGGTGCTACATGTTAAAGTAACATCCACAGGAATGGCAGGACCCAAGGATTTTCTAGCAGAACATTGCCCAAAGCATCAAACTGCCTCTGTCGACTTGCCTACACAGCCCTATACTCAACAAACTGTGATGAAGTGTGTGTCCATACACCTTTCTATCGGAACCAGCATAAAGTTTTTCAGTAATTTCAGCTAAAGTAGCTCATCTATTGGATCGGACTACACAGGCCAGCCTTCGCTCCCACATCAATGAGCCTTTCCTTATCTGCCCATATCCTTATCGCCGCTTCACCAGTTTTTCTTCCTTGGACCAATTTTGGTAAGTCCTGACCACTGCAGCCTGGGAACATCCCACAAGAGCAGCAGTTTAGGAGGTGCTCTGACCCAGTCTTCTAGCCAATTTGTCCCTTGTCAAAGTTGCTCAAATCCTTACACTTGCCCATTTTTTCCACTTCAGGGACAGAATGTTCACTTGATTTGGATTTTTTCTTGTTTTTGTTCTAACTTTACCAATACAAACTTTTATATTTCCCTAAAATGTTTCTTTGAAGGTTTTCTTAAAAATATATGCTGTGATCATACACAGATTATACACAGTTTAGTATTATGCTGATCAAGTATTCTATATTTTATGTGTTTATTAAAGCTGCCATTTTCGAGTGAAGAAAAAAAAAACTATTACTGTTATTTTCATTTTTTACCACTTGAGAATTTTATAAATGCTGCTTGTGCCCGGGTACGTGTCAAACACCAGAGCTGCTGAAGTGGCAATTTTTCAGTGTGACCCTGTAAAACTTGAGTAAAATACATCCCCGGAGCATTATAACACATGGCAAAACACTCTTCATTGTTTATTCCTTTTGCAAATAGCAGTAAACTGAGGAAGGTAAAACCTGAAACACAATGGAAATAAAACTGTAGCTAAAATGTGTTGGATGCATATTATTTTATTTACAGTATTATGTAATTCTTACATAATACTTTTCCAATAGTAACCCCTTCGAAAAGAAGAGAAACTGATCTGCCATGCATGTTTGCCAAGTATCAGTAAGAAAACTAGGTAAGAAATATGGTATTTTTATAAAATAAAATACTATTAGTTTTAACAACTGTAAGAAATGGAGGATACCAACATTTGTAATACAAATGTATAGGTATAGGTGACCAGCTACTGACTGAGAACAAGGCTTTCTTAAGGACCACCGAACCCCATTACAACTTAGGCTGACTTTCCACACTGGATAACTGAATGAATCAGTCAATATGTAATTTTAATGCAATGTCACATGCTGTGTCTGTGGATATTTGTCACAAGGCCACATTACTGCAGCAGCAACCATTTCTGTAGCCTGCAGTTGCTTACAACAAATGAGCTGTAGGTGAACAGCGAGTCAACCATCTTTATGAACATGCCCTAAATATCCAGTACTGCCCACAGATTTGTACATTTATGTTTCTAAACTTTAGTATTCCAGGTTTTGGAAAGGGAACCTGTGATAAAGGTAAAACCCTATCTGCTGGAAGCTGCCACTTTAGGACTTACAAGCAGCATACAATTTTGAACGTGGTAATCTCACTCATAGTGATGCCCAGCAGATTATACACTGCCTCGTAATTGGCATTCAGCTAGCAATGCCACATAATACTCACCCAACGCCTTCCACTGTCTTGAATGGATCATTCTGAGGTTTGCATATCACCATAATACAATGTGTTTGTACCTAGGTTTCATCTTTGCATATTGCACAATACCAAGTACCTCTGTATCTCTGATTTCATCAGGTTTTTATTTGTATTGTTTGTGTAACTTTACAATTAAAACTTATGGAAACAGAAAAGTATGATGACAGACTTATGACAGAAATCCTAAAGACTGTCAAGTATTCATGTACTCTCTTTTTGACCATATTCAGTGATGCCTAAACATACGAGTCACAACACAGTGAGATTAAATATAAATGTGTATCCATCGGAGGCAAAAGAAAGTTCAACAAGAAACTTGAAACGCTGAGGAACGAATATTTTGTTATAATTGTGCCAGACTGATCATTGCTTTTATTCTGTGGGTAGAATCACTGTTAAAGTCACAGATTATTTTGATGGTACGCGCTATGGTGTGTATGTCCTCTTTCTTTTGACTTCCGATCCTTGAGGAGAGCTGGATGAATTGGGGGAAAGACTTTAGGAGGAGTTGACTGTTTAGGAACCAGACACAGGGAATCCCTCCCAGTACCAAAAAGGGATCTGCGCTTTGAGACCTGTTTGATATGTCTCAGCGGGAGGTGAGCCTTCATTCATACAGGCTAAGACCATGATATACCTACAGAAGGTGGAGGAATCACTACCTTGTTCTATTTGTGACACATCGATGTTTATTGGACTTGGGACTATTATAGAGTGTGACACATATGAATTGTGGACATGTTGAATATTGGAGCAATTCACACTGTTTATGAAACATTAATGTGTTTGATATTTTTGGGGGGATGGACACTGTTATGTTTGATTTGGAAACACTTGATTTTTGATCACATTTGTATTTTTATATCTATATATGCTCTGTATTTGAATGTTATACTAGGGATTCTTAGCTCAGCACATTTCTTTGATTGATGTTTAATTATAAATACGCTTAATTGGTGTAGGTATTAGTGCTTAGTAGCTTAGTTCACATACTTTGGCGTGGAATCACTTAACACTTAAGAAACTTTATGGTGTTTTTGCCCCCTTCAAAAAGTTTGTGAAACATAAACAAAGCTAAAACAATTTATGATTACTTAGATTTTAGCTATAAAATGCTGTGTCTCATCTGTACTAGGGCAAACCTGTGGTTATCAAAGAGATGTTAAACTGCTGCTCACCTTGCTTAGTGCCTGCTCCACAATCCTGAATGCCTACATAGTACAACAGGGCCACAGAAAACCAGGGTGCCCTGCTCAGGGTGCAAAGAGCAACCGTCTCTGAGTAGGTGCTGGCTCTGGTCTGGCCCCTGTGAGGATGTCCATCACTGTGATGGGGCAGCAGAGTGTTTCTGGAGAAGGGCAATGCCAGAGTTGGCAACCACAGCAGCAGGTTACAATTTACATATCAGATTGCACAGTTTTTCTGAGTCCTGGGGCACTCAGGATATAGAGACCTGGAGGTAGCCAGAAGGCAAATTATATATTTTATGTGCCAATGAGTAAAATCTAAAGCAAAAGTAAATTTACCAATAAAACGTAAACATAATAAAATGTCCCAACTGAAAATAAACATAAAAGAGTGTCCATCGATAGCTGTCAGGTCATTTAAATCAATCCCCTTTATTTGTTCTTACTTTATTTTCTCCCGATGATCTTATTAGCGCATGTACTGTCATTCTCCGCACCTGAGCAGTGCCATAACCCTTTAGATCTCTGTGCTGGAATTGTATTGCATGGCTATACATTACTGTGTTTTTGCAGAAGTCACTGGTTGGGTTTACTTCCTCTTTGAAGCCAATCTCCATCCACCATTGCTGTGTGTCACCTAATCTGAAGTGTTCTTCAGTGGTTGTCATTATTATTAGCAACCTCAATCAAAGTGTGTATTTGTTTTCCAAACAATACCATTTGCTAAAAACACTCACTGACATCCACTTATGATTGATTTCTAATGAAACCCCTAATTATGAATTTATCAAATGGGAGTATTGATCAAAACTAGAGCAGACAGTATCTGGAGCAGCTGCCCATAGTAACCAATCAGCTTCTCTCTTCAGTTTGTTCAGTTAAGCTGTGAAAATGAAAGATAGAAGCTGACTGGTTGCCATGCACAACTGCTCCAGTTTTTATAAATTCCCCTTGATGTATTCATGGGGTGCTTTTTCATGTAAACAAATTTGTAATCAGAAAAATTCTGAATTACATTACATACAGTAGTGTTTCAATGTGTCTTTAAATGATCTATTTTAGTAACATTAATCTTTTTTTTAGATATTATTTTTGTTGTGGGGAGCTGGATCACTTCAAAAGGGAACCTCATGCACATCTGTAGAAAAATACTACTTATACCACTGAGATATTTCTCACTCTTATCAGCCAGCTTTAAATCACTACTACACACAGGAGCAGGACAGACCTGGATGAGGTCTGTCCTATTCAAAACAGAGCCACTGAAGCTCACAGGAAATCCCAATGACGTCAGAGATTAAATTACTGGGATTTCCCATGCAAGTACCCTGGGGAACTATTGTGCTTACATTGTACTACAGACTGCCCTGCAGGATGATTGGAAGCCCAGGAGTTGATCAATTCAGCTTTTGGGCTTAGTAATGGAAGCTGGCTCTCACTAACGAATACAAGGACCTTCCACAGCCAATAAAGCTTTAAAGCAGTGTTTAGGACTCAAGTGATAAAGACTTAACAGTACACATGGCAACTGCCCATTTACTTAAATCATTAGGAAACACTGATGACTCCTCCAGGAAACTCCTGAACTCCTACACTTACAGTGAATAAAAATACAGACCTCAGATTAGAAGCATCTATGGCAGCATCCAACAGACCCATAGCACACAATCTGTTTACTAAGCATTATCTACACTGGCTGGGGTCAATACTGCACAATTGTCAGACAGCTATGAAGGCCTCTATGGGTTTCTATGGGCTGCCCTTCAATTCATCCATTATTTTATGTAGTGTAAGGAATGCTTGAGATCTGAGTATTGCCTACTGTAATGGAATATTAGCCAACCTAAGAAAAAATGATCATAGATTACAAAAAATAAAATCAGAGTTTACTTCTAACTTGTCAAACTTGTCAAAGTGACGCTAAACTCAGGAATTAAACCTTAAAAATGCATTCAGAAATGTCACTTATTTGTGTAGCACTCAGCTATATATCCTCAAATCATCTCTGAATTGGTGCCGACACTGTCCTTCCTTCTGGAGGGTGGCTACTTTTGTTCCCCATGGTCCCTGTCTGTGTGTAAAGTAGTCACTGCTCCAAGATCGCTCCCGTGATAGACTACAATCTCAATACAAATTAGTAAACTAAACATGACATTGTAGTCCATCACGGAATTGAGCTTGGATTGGTGGCTACTTAACAACACACACAGGTATCATGGGCAACAAAAGTAGTCAGCCTCCAGAGGGAAGGACAAGGTCAGCACCAATTCAGAGATTATTTGAGGATCTACAGCTGAGTGATACACAAATAAGATACATTTTTATTAGTTAAGATACTTAAATGCATTTTTAAGATTTACCTCCTGAGTTTAGTGTTGTTTTAAAACGATGAATGTCTGACATCTCTGCGTTCTAAGAAACATGCATTTTTTCTGCTATTCTAGCAAATAATATTGAATTTTTGTTAGCCGGACTTGCTGCTGGCAGATATGGAGCTGCTCTTCTCTTAATCAAGGTTCCTGCAAAGCCTGATTTTTCAGCTATGCCAGCACGGTCAATCCTACAGTTAAATTTCCACTACAGCACATAATTGCCAAGGCAGAGATCACAGCCAAGGGTATTTAGGAAGCTGTGCCTCAAAGGAAAAGCTCATGACAAGTTACACCCTAGAGTCCAAAGTGTGAACGTCACTGCTGGCTTTGCTGCTTCAGTGTCTTCTTCTAAAGAAAGGTGGCAGATATCCCTGGTATGATCATTCAAGGCTAACCCTTGCTTCCCGCCAAAAAGAGATGTTTTGTTTTAGACTGCCAATCAGCTCACATTAGCAGTAGCATAAAATTCTGACTTGCATAAACTTTTTGATAGTGGAGTCAAAGCATAAGTGAAATAAATGAATGCAAAAATCAAAGTATCCTCACCAAAAGCAGGGGCTGCTGCAAGCAAGCAAAGTTCATCCCTATATGGCTGATTTACTAATGGTAAATAGGATGTTCACTTTGAAAGGAAATTTGCACTTTGCAGAGGATTTTTCCCTTTAGTTTAGTATATTAGATGAAGCTTTGTTGACTTACAGTATATCATCCAATCATTTGCAAGCAAAAGTACTGGTTTTTTTTTACATTCCCTTGATCATGATTGGGTGTTCTTTGCAAAATGAATTTTCATCACATTCCCCAAGCTAAGGGAAAATCCCCTTGCAAAGTGAACAGCCTATTTGCCTTAGGTAAATCAACCCAAATGTCTGTGGAAGACTATCTGAGGACAGTGTCATTAAGAAAAAGAGTGTAAGTGTCCCACAGACCAATAATCAATGTAAATATTTAAAACAAATATAAATTTTTCTAAACATTTGTGGGTAAAGGCAGTGGCAGGAAAAGAAATAAATTTAAAACTAAACTCTAGTCAAACAGCCAAATACACAGAATAAATACATATATGAGAGCTGTTTTACCTTCCAAAGTATTGGTATTTCTGTCTATACAGTTTTTTGATTTAGACACCTCTACCACACAGCACAGCCCAGAAGAAGGGGCTTGATCTTTCTCTACTGCAGTTTCACTTTCACTTAGAGGGCACCTCCCCACGCCCACCCTGTGATTGAAAAGAGAATCAGTATACTGATTAACTCATCTATATGTCACTCTGCTCTCGCCTGCTGTCAGCATAGTTCCTTTTACTGCAGCACACCTGACTCTCTGGTTGTGCTGTTTTTCTCTCCCCCTCTCTGAGCTCTGCTGTACAGAGTGTACAATAGACTGATAAAGTCAAATTATCGTACTTGCACTCCTTGCATTAAAAACTAATTACAGATGTGCATTAATGTGTGCCTTTTGTATTTGCCTGGAATTGAGCTTTAAAGATGATAACAAGATAAGAGAAAAGGAGGACTTTTTTACCCTGTTGTGTTTATTACCGCATTTTACCTATGTGTGCCCCTACCCGGCTGCTTTCACTTGATGACCTATGTCTTGAAGTGGGCTTTGGGGTAAAAATTGCTCTGACAATTACTCAGCTTATTACAAGTAGGTGAAAGAGTAAAGTGTACAGTCCTGTGGATTAGATACAGTACTGTAATTGGGGTATACAGTACTGTAATTGGATCCAGCAAATGGACATCAATAGGTCATGCAGCATCCATTGTTATTTAACTCATGTCACTCTATTCCTTTCTATTATATTGTTATCAATATCAATTAGTTATTTCATGTTAAGGTAATTATACACCTCTGACTGTTCAGAACGAAATGTGCAGTCTGTATATTCTGTCTGACAATTTTTAAAGTGGCCCCAACATTTGGTATACAATGCTGTCAAATACATTGAAGGCAAGGGGCAAAGTAGCACATTTTGACTGTGAAAACATTATTTCATATTCCAATTATTTCTTTGGAAACCAAGAACTGTAAGTACTACAGGATATTTTGACCCGATCATATAAAAATTCTCTGAGGGCCATTTATCATGGAAATTCACAAAATTAGCCACAATTCAGGCTTCCTCTTAGCAAAGACTATGGGCCAGTTTTAGAAATATCTGCAACCCTTGCACCTGCAAGATTGGTGCAGCTGATGGGAAAGCTTTTCACACAAACCACATGGACAATTAAGTGGTCTTCTGCAGTTTTCATTTTGTCGCAGTGTTATTTTCGAGCATTAAAAAAGTAATTTATGGGTCTGGCTGCAATTTTACAATAAATCTGTCTCATTGCTCCTGTATTACATTGCCTTTCTGTGCAACAGAATTAATATAATAATTAATGCTTTTTAAACCAGGGCTGAACAAATCCCAGGAGCCAGGTAGCCAATGCTCCCGTTTACACTTAGCAAAACACTGAAGACAAGGAATCCCATTTGTTTGTCTTGAGTGTGGCAAAACACTGAAGACAAGGAATCCAATTTGCTTGTTAAAATGTGACAAAACGCTGAAGACAAGGAATCCCATTTGCTTGTCTTGAGTGTGGCAAAACGCTGAAGACAAGGAATCCCATTTGCTTGTCTTGAGTGTGGCAAAACACTGAAGACAAGGAATCCCATTTGCTTCTCTTGAGTGTGACAAAACACTGAAGACAAGGAATCCCATTTGCTTGTCTTGAGTGTGGCAAAACGCTGAAGACAAGGAATCCCATTTGCTTGTCTTGAGTGTGGCAAAACGCTGAAGACAAGGAATCCCATTTGCTTGTCTTGAGTGTGGCAAAACACTGAAAACAAGGAATCCAATTTGCTTCTCTTGAGTGTGACAAAACACTGAAGACAAGGAATCCCATTTGCTTGTCTTGAGTGTGACAAAATGGTGAAGACAAGGAATCCCATTCATTTCAATAGCCTTTGTTCACCCCTGAGCATTTTGTCACAGGCAGAAAAAAGCCTTTCGCTATTTGGCAGATTAGAGTGCTCTTTGATCCCATAGACTTTAATGGGAGACACCTGAAAACGCGTTTTTCAAGCATCTTTGCACATTTAGTTGCTTCCCACTTAAGTCTATGGGAGAAAAAAGAGCTGCAATCTGCGACAAAACGCACAGGTGTGAACAAAGGCCATAGAAATTAATGGGATTCCTTGTCTTGAGGGTTTTGCCACACTCAACACAAGCAAATGGGATTCCTTGACAAAATGCCTAGGTGTGAATAGGAGCTAATTGTTGTCAATGGAGCTGGCTCAACAAAATCCTGCTGGCTCCTGGGTTGGACAGACTGGCTCCTGAATTACATATTCATTTGTCCACCCCTGTTTTAAACATACACTTCTACAGTTCTTGGGAATAGTTAAGAAGAATAACTTATGGCCAGATCATAAAAGGATTTTTCTTGGCACCTTGTGCAACTAGGGTACCATGTATTAGATTTATCACTTAAAGCCGAACTCCAGGATCATCTCACCTCCGCAATATATGTTCTAGCTCAGTACAGACAGCACTAATATTATTATTGTTTGTTTTTACTTCACTTGCCATACAGACCTGTTCAAAGTACCCGTGACATCATCCTTCTCTCTAGTGCTGTTTTCAAGTGCCGTAGTTTCAAGGACTACAGAGAGGAGTCAAAACGACATGGCTCCAGACAGAAATAGGCTATGCAGGACTTATTGTCGCACAGACGGAAATGGGGGATTCAACAGAAGAAGGAAGTAATATTTACCTTACAACTGCGGACAGGCTGGTGATATGTAACACAAATGAACTACAGGGCAGGCTGCAGGAAGTAGTCATACTACTTTTATCTACAAAGTTAAGTACCCTTTCGCATATAGTTTTTTCAGCCCTGCAAGCTGAACGAGAGAAAACTGATCGATACCCCCATCCATGCTAAACAGTGTGGGTGGAGGAATCGCCTCTGCCAGCTATTGTATTCTAACAGCCAGCACCCATTGCTGTCAGAATACATTAACAGAGACTGCAGATAATTGGCTGCAGTCACTGTTTGGCTGACAATTTTCTGCCTGGCTACTTTTGATTTCTCAAAGTTTGCTAAGCCGTGTAGTGTCAGCAGGCCCACCCATGGTTACAACTGTGGCTGATTTACAGGAATTGCCTGCAATTCTAACAAGTGTATGACCAGCTTCAGAGTTGTGCTTTCAATGTATCTGCTAGGTAAGCTAAATATAGGAGCAGCTATGGATTTTATAGGAACATTACTCCATTTGCACTCAAGCAAGCATGCCACTAGATTTCTCAATGAAAAGTTCCACAATTCCCCAGTGCTTGACTTCAGTGTTGCAGTGAAGGACAACATAAGGCAAAGCCTGTAACATATTAGTCTTGTCTCACATAGTGATCTGTAGTGTACAATTATATTTTAACTGAAGAAAAAGAAAAAAAAACTAAGCGCTATACAGGAAACCAAAGTACATTCTCTGGAAACAATACACAGCCTTGCCTGCAGTAAAGGAGCAGATCCAGCAAGTTCTGGTGTATCTCAGAGCAGTAACATTCATTACATAAGTTGATAGGTATGAAGCAAGGTCTCTGTAGGCCTTTCGAAAATTGGACACAGACTATTTAATACAAACCAGAAGCCAGTGACTGCTGGATGAACATCGGATTCGTTCCCACATGGGTAATTTAGCAGGACGTCCTACCGTCCCCACCCCTCACTGCTCTCTATTTGCAGATTTGCAATTATAGGGTGGGACTGGAGGAGAAGGCACAAAGACGTAGGCATGAGTGTATGTGGATTATGGGAAGAGTCCCTTCTGCCTCCCTCGGATTCCCTCCTCCTTTCTCCTCAGCATGCCTCTACCCCTCCTACGGCATTCTCCAACCACTGCAGGGGAAAAGCATGGATGCAGAGCACAGCCTCCCCCCTATTCTAGCATCTGCCTTACCCAATCTCGCCTGGGCCAGCTCCAATAACAACATCTGCTTGGCAGCTTTTCAAACCTAGGGATAGTTATCTAACTGGGGCTTTTGTGCTGCACTGTTTATTCTATGTGAAGAAATGCCTCCTTAGTTGAAAGAGTACTTTAGAAAAAGGCTGCACACAGCTATTAGCGAGTGAGGCACAAGGCTAATAACCCCCACCTGCTTGTCAAATTAATTATGACATCTCAGTCATTAGAGCTCGGAAGAAAGAAAACATGACTGCAAGCTTGTCCTAAGAATAAACACACAGTGCCACAAACTGCCAAGACAGACTATGAAGAGGGCTACACAAAGCTGACATCGACAACATTTAATGAGGTTGTAGCGTACCTCTGGAGTAGCCGCATGTATGAAACTGATATGCATGCTTCATTTCACAGGGGGGAAAAAAGGAGCAAACTCCTTCGAAATACCATCACTCCCTTAATCTTTTACGGTTTTGATCACAATTATGTTTTAGTGGTAGCTTAGACAGTTATGATTAACCCTTGTATGCCTGATCTTTTAAACAATCGCTGGTTAAACAACTGCAGTTTTAAACTTCAATAAAGTGCAGGATTAAAAGTAAACAGAGTTAAGATGTGTCAAATATAATTGTACATATTGCACGCACATGAGCATGCATACGTGTTTTATATTGGAAATACGCACGCATGTGTTCACGCCTCTGACCTCAGAGATGTGTTACAGCTTGAAGAAGCCAAGTGACATTTCACATATAATTGCATCACAGATATTACTTTTTTTTATTTCAAATGCATGATGTTCTAACTTTATTGGGCATATTTATAAAACAGAGAATGTGACATTCACCAAACATTTGGTGCAGGTGAATCAATCACTATAATTTAACACACATGCACCAAGAAGATACACCTATAGTGAGTGTTTGGTGAATGGCACATTTAATGCTTTATAAATACTGTATGTGTTAATATGACAAAAACAGAATGTTTTCAATTGGCTATAAATTTTTATTAACACAGTTAGTATCCCTAGGCCAAACAATGGCCCTCAACCCCAACCTGGTTTTAACTAGTCTTAACTATAACTACAAACCCAGACTAAACCAAATCCTTAAGAGCTCGTTCACACCACATCCAGATCATCTCCAGACCAGACCTGATTGTTTCCGGGCCCAGAATACATCCTAATGTATCCCTATGTTATTTCTGGCCTCTGTTCACACCAGCGCAGTCCATTCCAGACCAGACCAGACCAGAAAAATACTGCATGTCTCATTTTGTCTGGTCTAAAATGCACTGGAGCTGTGGGCAGGTTCACACCATTCTCTGGACCAGATGTGGTCCAGAGAATTTATCAGGTCTGATCTGGAGATGATCTGGATGTGGTGTGAATGGGCCCTAAAGGAGTTGTAAAGTCCCAGCAGATACCATCCTGGTTAACATCAACACTGTAATAAGAAAACATATTATAGTTGTTTTCGATAATGTAATCAAAGTTTACTTGAAAAAAAAAATCCCTTTTATGTAGTGAGTGCTGCCTTCTGTCTACCCATCACTTTCAACAACTTCCTGGATTCCCCGTGTGCTTAGCATCTCTTTTCCTGCTGCTTGATGTGATCCAATCTTGATTTCTCAAGACTGCATATCCCATCAGGCATTGCTTCCAGCAAGCAATGATAATATTACATTGTTCAGATCATGAGTTATAGTTCAGATGGCAGGCTTTGCAAGAGCTGTGACACATGGAAATGCATGTTCACATGGGCTGAGTGAAATTGTACATCCTATTGACATCTTCAATAAGTAAAGTTGGGTATACATTGTTATATTATTTTCTCCTTTCAACCTGCAGGCTGAACAAAGAAAATATAACATAGTCATGGCCCGGTTAAAGTGAAAAAAAGGAGTCCGAGGCCATAACTAGGAGTGTTCTCAGGACTTGTAATGACACTGAGGTTTGGAAAATAGGGGGTTAACCTTACAGGACATGATATTGGTTTCATTTTTTTCTGTGCTTCTAAATTAAAAGAGACTTTGATAGACAAGCTGAAATAACACTACAGATCAGCTGCTACAGATATGTCTCCTGTGACATTGTTTGCTTCCTTTGAAAGTAGCATGGGAAGGAAATCACACAACAGTGTGCAAGTGGCCAGAAACCAAAATCAACTCTTTCTGGTCACAGCACTGGATCTCTGAGCTCTCACTAACATTTCCTCACTAAAGACACCCATGGGACACGTGGCTGATCATAGTGGTGTTTTAATATTGTGTATCCATGTTTATAATTATTTCATAATAAGCAATAAGGTTCAATCCAATACTATGTACTCAGGATAGGTAAGACACAGAGAAGGATTAGTGTGATTAAAGAAATCCAGACAATATAGGGCTTATTTATCAAAAGTGTGCCAACAATACCATTAATTGTTGCCTATAGCAAACAATCAATTTTCTTTTTTCAAGAATTCTAATTGGTTGCTATGAGCAACAAAAACATTCTTCTTATTTTTGTTCATACAAAAGCCAATTTGTGATATTGCACACATTGCAAACACTGAAGCATTTCTTCCAGTAATTGTAAATAAGATAACCAATAAGCAAAGGAGCACTCTGGATCTGCATGTATTGACCACCTAATAAAAACAAATGCAATTTGTTCTAGTCTACCTGGATTGTTTGGGTGTACTAGCTCCTCCTGCTGCATTCTACATACTGAAAAATTAACTAAATATCGAACATTGAGAGTGCAGATTCTCCGAGAGATAGAATCTGTTAGGGGGTTTAAAAGTGAACTATGGGGTATCCTTTTTATCCCATAGTTCTCTTTAGGGTCATGGGAGGATGTATACTCCTTCCTATCTAGAGGCTGGAGGATCGGAGAGGGGGGGAGGGGAATCCCTGCGGGCAGTGGTGACTGACAGTCACCGCTCTCTGCAGGAAGATGATCAGGAAGTAAACGAGTGACGGTATTTGTTCGCACACTTTCTGATCAATACAGCCGACGTGTGACAGTTTCAATGTCGCACGTCGGCCCTAACTATGAGGATGAGTGTAAATCATTCACCTCATTGTTCTCCTTTAACTCTCGAGCATCTACAAAATACATATTTATTAAGTGGGGATCTAAACATTTTTGTATGTTAAGTGAGATGTGGGGATTGATCCTTCATTGGCTTTTTGCTGTCCTTGACCTTGTTAGTGAGATCTCCTCCTTCTGCCGATTGTGCCATAAGTGGATTCTCCATAGTAAATAATGGAGGATGCACCATTGATTATTACCATCAATAATTAACCTGCCTTCAGAAATAAAATGGAGGCGCATTCATTACACATCTTTTTAAGTGACATGGGTGCCTTAAATCGTGAGGCACCCTAATGTACAAATATTAACAATTCCTAGCACTGTCAATAGCTGGGCCACTGAAATCCATACCTTCTTATTAACCCCTACCCTATATGATGAACATCCACAAGGAATGGGAAGGTCTAGGGAGGGCCACTACTTATATAATAGTTCACCTCAACATAAGGGCAACCCAGGGCCCTCCAGGAGACACTTGCCTAAGATATATACAGGCACCTGCATTTTTGTTCTGAAGTCAGATTAGTAAGTTATTATTACTGGCAGGTGTTCTTTAACACACCACTAATTATTACTGAGCTTAGGGTAACGGGAGGACGCTAGTTTGTGTCCTCCTGTTACCCTAAGGAGAACTATGGGGAAAAACACTGACCCCATAGTTCTCCTTTAATGCAGCTCCCTAGGATAGTTATATGGAAATGTGGCATTTTATGACCTCCCCTTCCAACTTACAATAATAGTACCAGTTTAACTAATTTGTCTCTCACTCAGTTTTGATATGAGCTGGAACAGCAAACAAAATCTTAGGCAAACAGAAAAAAAAAAAAACGTTTTATCCATTGCAACAGAGATAGACTGTACGTTCCACTGAGGTCCTCTAAGGACACTTTGAGGACATCAAACAATGTGTAGGTTTGTTTTATGCTTTAATTTTTTTTTCCATGAGGTCTAACAATAAATAAATAAATAAATAATTCAAGTGTGGTTAAAAAAAAAAGAAGAAGAAGAAACCATGGTATAAACAAATGGTTCACTGTGAGAAAGAGAACATTGTGTTTTCCATAGATAATATTACCTGAGGTCATACCCATAACTCAGTGTAGACGTGGGGATTGCACACTGATGGATGAACAGATCTGCTTTATACTCTCTAGTTGGCACTGGATAGTGCCTGATAGATTCCAGGTGATATAGTCTGTGATACAACCATTATTGTATAATATTCCATCCTGTAAAATCAAACACACACTTTCCAGTGGGAAGCATCAAGGCATTAAAAGAGACCTGAACTGAGATAAATATGTAGACTGGCCTTGTTGACTTCTTCTCAAAATGTTAGCTGCCTGGCTGTCTTGGTAATGATTTCAGTACTTCTTGAGTCACTTACCTTGAAAAAGTAAGAATATCAGATGTTGTGACTTCACTCTGAATTCAATGGCCACATACGTATTCCAGATCATTGACTTAAAAAGTGCTGAAGAAATAGATAGCCAGGCAATTATTAAAGGTTACTAACACAAGGGTTAACCCTGGTATGGATGTTGCAAAATTCCTAAAATAATGTTCTTCCTTAACTAGTATATCTGTTCTAGACACTCCTTATTAATATCTGATGTGTTCCCTTTACTACATATGCTACACATTAATTAACTTTACCTGGGCAACAGAAGCAACACAGAAAAAAAATCAAATCAATTTTACCAAACAACTGATCTGAAAATATTTTTTAAGCCTGCAACACATCTCAAGTATTTTTTAATAGATCATTAAAACTATGAATTCAGCTACAACAGTGCATAACAAATTGCCTGGTACTCAGTGGAGAGGAGATAAGTTATCTAGCTCTATAAATCAACATCCGACAATGGGCCCTTCTGTACAGATCTGTTTTAAACCTTTTACAAAAAATATCACAGGCAAGAATTTATATCTAGGCTCAGGGCGTATCAGACATTACAGGTTACTGATCGGGTAAAGGAGATTGTGAATAGGGGAAGGCAATTTAAAAACAGCATAACTTTCAGTCCTTAAAGTTGACATGAAGTGAAAAAGGTAAGCTTTGTTATGTTATAGGGAACATCTAGAAATGTTAGTTGTACCCAAGCTGTAACCTGAAAAATGTATCCTTTGTCTACAATTCTACGTGAATTGTCTACATTCTTATGTCTGTATATCTGCTGTGTGAGTTAATCTAAGCACTGCTGTCTGTGATTGCCAGTCTCATGAGATTTAAATTGAGATTTATTGCTGTCACTACAGTGCTGCTTGCTGGAAAGCAATCTGCACTTGAGGAAGCAAAGCCCTATTTCATTGCCAAGATGGCAGACCCCACAATGAGACACAGCACAAATCAAGGCATTGTAATTCAATAAAGGTACAAGATCAGCGGCAAATAGCCTACAGGCAATACTGGTACCTTTTGCTTGTCTTTTCTGGTCACAGTTTTCACAGTTCAGGTCTCCCTTAACAAAGGAAAATGTATTTCTCTCTCTCATAGAGTCACTTCTTTCTATATAAAATATTAATGCAAATAATCAAAATATACCAGAGAAATGGTCAACTCTATCCAATAGTACCAAATGTATCTACTATTTTCTTCCTAAAGCTTTGGCCTACAAGTCTTTGGCCTACAAGAAATGTCTGCTTATATACCAAAAATAAAACAAAATCTCCAGAAAAAGTAAATATAAAAAAATTCTCTCTACAATATTCACTCTATCTCTCACACAAACAGGACATTATTGTGTGTCCTCACACAAAAAGGTCCTGCGCCGACGGACTTGGTCATGTGTTGATTTTATCAGCGAAACATCAGTTTGAGACATTTCTGATATCATCCAGAATTCATGACGGGTACATTTGACCTGCAGTTGACTTGCTTTTGAACTGGATTTGATCTTCTTCAAGTGGGTTTCGTATTCTTACAGACTTGTATGGGAATGTAAAACCTGGTTGACGCTAACAGCAGCCCACCAACACAGGACAAAAGTTATCTTGACAACCACTGGGTGCTGCTCATCCGAACTGAATAACTCCCAATGTCATTCAACCTACTTTATGTGAGCACTCTGGGATGTATAATCAGGTCGCCGAGGACTCACAGGAGAATCCTACAGAAAGCAGCATTCAGAAAGCCAGAGAAAGCCAGAGGAATTAAAGGGTGAAGAGAACCCATGACATTACACAACTCAACTGAGACCACTTGGAAAAAAGAAATGTATAGACATTTTTTTAAAGACATGAGGGGGGGTGTAAGGGGGGTAGCTCTAGAGTTGAGCTGTAAGAATTGAGATTTGTAGTTAAAGGAAAACTATGGGGTTAAGGCTTTTCCCCATAGTTCTCCTTTGGGTAACGGGAGGACACAAACTAGCGTCCTCCCGTCACCCTAGGCTCAGTATACTGAGACGCTGCAGCTGAAGCGGATCCTGACAATTGTGCCGGGATCCGCCCAGCTGCATGACTGACAGCTGGCTCTGCCTATCTAGAGGCAGAGCCAGCTGTACCCGCCCCCTCCCCCGTCCGTTCCGCCAGTCAGCGCTGGTGGATCGGCGCGGGGAGGGGGGAATCCAGGCCCTCCCCTGTCACGGCAGAGAGCCGTGACAGGATCGAGAGGTGAGCGAATGCCGGTATGTGTTCGCTCACCTCCCGATCTACTGAGCCGACCTGTGACAGTCTCATTGTCACAGGTCGGGTAGAACTATGAGGATGAGTGAAAAGCACTCACCTCATAGTTCTCCTTTAAGCAAATAAAGCTCTCAATTATGCTTTCTCTTTTAACTACTGTTTAAAAAAATATATATATATCTGTCACACTTGAAGGACATTGCTTTCAATGTTTTGGTCGACTCTTAAGCTGACCATACACTTTATGATTTTTCTCGTTCAGCCCTGCTTCAATTCTCCATCCATTGTAAATAGCGCCCGCAGTTGTCTGAATACCTCAGCAGTGACTACTGCTCAATCACTATTTGCCTCACAATTTTCCACTTGGCTCCTTTGACAAAGCAAATATGACTGTACATATACATTTATAAATTATTAAGAGAAATAAAGGATTTAAAACATTATCACATAATGATAAGACCATGTATAGCAAGTGGGTCTCTAACGTTTATCTAAAAACAGCTTTAGAAAGACTACACATTCCCTTTATTAAAAACAGTATAACTGCCATAACAGGTGCATCATATTTGGAAGACAAACTTGTACAGGGTCAGAGATGAGTCATTTCATGTTCCACAGAAAAACTTAGCAAAGGGAACAGTAAACTGTGCTCTCTGGGGGGATACATGCTGGGAAATATCCAATTTTAGAGCAAGTTACAATCTATTTTGTATATTGCTTCTCAAGATTGTTCATATTTTTTTTACTTGATATACTAATATGAGCACACTTCAGGGAATCATAACAAGTAGTTTCCCACATTTTTGATAGCCAGCATGTACATGTGCTAGTGTAGGTACACAAACATATGTGCCCCTTTACCTAGCACTGGTGTTAGCAGTAAACAAACTAGTTAAAAGAGAACTATGGGGTAAGTGTTTTTCCCCATAGTTCTCTTTAGGGTCACAGGAGGACATATACTAACGTCCTCCCGTGACCCAAAGCTCAGTATATTGTGGGCTATTGCTCGCTATACTGTATACTTAGAGCGCCGCAGCCAGGACGGATTCCGACAATACTGTTGAGATCCACCCACCTGGCTGATCTAGAGGCAGAGCCAACTGTGCCCGCCACCTCCCGTCCCTTCCTTCAGTCAGCGCTGGAGCATCGGAGAGGGGAGGGGGGAGGTCTGGAGGATCGGAGAGGGAAGGGGGTTATCCCTGCGGGGAGCGGTGATGGACAGTCACTGCTCTCTGCAGGGAGATGATCAGGGAAGGAGCAAGCAACCTTATGTGTTTGCTCACTTCCCGATCTATTGAATCGACATGTGACAGTTTCATTGTCACACGTCGGCTCTAACTATGAGGATGAGTGTAAATCACTCACCTTATAGTTCTCCTTTAAGGCATAGCCTTGCCTGGGATAAATATGGAGTGGCCTTCAGCTGCATCCTCTGACCTGACCTATTGCTTACCTTCTCCATACTCCGATTATCGACCCAGATTGCTCTGGGACCTGCTCACCTTGGACTTCTGTGTTACAATTACTATCTCTGCCCTGTCTCTCGGACTACATTTCTCTATGCTGATTCTGCACTGACCATCTGTTGCTGACCTAGGCTTGTCTGTTTATAGTAACCTATGGCTCTGTGTTCCTGCTCCCATCTCTACCCGTATCTTTAGTGTGACCAAGGTCTTTTGGTTCCTGCAATGTCACATATGCACTGATGGCATCCTACTACTCTTGTTCTTCCTATCATCACACATAGGGGTGCTTGGAATGGAGGTGCAAGAGAGGCTGCCCTGGTCATCTCAGTCTCCACCAGGCACAGAGTACTCACGTTGTCTTCCGAATTAATGGGAAGTTGGCACCATCAATGTCTACTAGCAATGCACATCTCATAGAATGATCAAATCTGTTGCAGGTCAGGCCACCACCACAAAGAAGTCTCAACATAATCTATAGGTGTTAATCTATAGGTGCATGGCCAGTTTGAGTCATGGCAACTAATGAGATTCAAGATGTCAGTTTTCCAGTAGAGAGTAGAAAATGAAACTGAAGATATGGCTAGGGCTGCAACTAATGATTATTTTCATAATCAATTAGTTGGCCGATTATTGCTTAGATTAATCAATTAATCGGATAATAAAGATTAAATAAATATCATCCTTAATTTTAAAATAAAATACACAAATGCAGTGATACAAACATAAAGTTTACTTCAGAATAAAACTGCATGCACAATTTTTTGCAATCGCACTGCACTGGAACGCACGGCATCGTGGTACCGACACTGTGGGTGGAAGGCGCGTTTGGGGTGCCATTGCAATGAATGGCACTGCAACTCAACTCCTGCAGCAGAATGTGTCAGGCCGAAACCGAAAATTACTTTTTTCCCCCCTTTTATCATTTTTTTTTGTACACATTTTATTGTAAGCACATGGCGCTTGAATAGCTTCAGCCAGGCAATGACAGCTGCCAGTGACAAGATTCCGCAGACAGCAGCTGAATGTAAATACAAGCAGGCTGACTATTGCACCCGCCCGCTGCTTGCTGTGCCCTCCTCCCAGCATGGAGGAGAAAGCTTGGGGATCCAACCAACTAATCAATATTGAGAATAGTTGCCAACTATTCTCATTATCGATTAATCGATTAGTTGGTTGGAGCCCTACATATGGCTGCTATGGACAACACACTTCCTTAAGGAATGGCATGCTAAGGCAATTCCCTATAAGACTTTTGATACATAAGCCAAAATAGATTACACTATTATAGTTTTTAAAAAAAATGTTTTGGATTATATATAAATGTTAATAAAAAGTTGATATTTAAAAAAAAAAATTTGGATTAGCAATTCACGCAACGCAATCTACACAAAACAAACCGAGAAGTTAGTTCTTAAAGTACCTGTAGCAAAACAAAAAACAATGTACAGCTGGTCGTCTGAGGTAAAGGAGAAAAAGAAAGAAAGGGCGGGCCACAGAAAAGAATAAGAGGAAAAAATGTATGCAAGGCTGAAAAAGAGTTATGAAATTTACATCATAAATCTCTGCAGTTCCTAGCCCACAGCTAGTACAGTGATTTTCATATTCACTTAATCTAGGCATGCATCTCCACCCTAACTTCCTTTCCAATGGTATGCGGTCTTGAGCACACAAATGTTGAAGTTTCCTGAAGCTGAGCTACAGAGGAAAAAGTCCCAATCCCCAAGGGCAGACCTGCAGGCTGTTTTGGCTCCCATCTTGCCTTCGTTGTAAAGTAATGTGACATTTTGCCTCAATGAGAAAGACATCCATGGAAGAAACATTTCTTTGTGCTCTGAATAGCTTTTTTCGAACGTGTTCAAATAACACAAAAAAAGACCATAGAACTGCAGACTGTGCTACGAAACAAAGGCAATTAGGCTTATTTATTAAAACAATGCTAGCTGAAAAAAAATTCTGCATACTGTGGAAGCCCATAGCAACCAACTGCTTGTTATCTGGCAGCTCTGAGTAAGCATAAAAAGCATAGATACAATTTTAGATACTGTAAAACACTATAAAATGCTAAAATGACAAAAAACAACACTATAAACAACACTATAAAATTATAGACATAACAATCCATTTTATTTACTTTTGTATAATAAGTGTGTGTATGTGACTTAAAATTTAGTTTAAATGGGTTGTATTTTTTAAAATTCACTATAAGCACTCATCA
Source organism: Nanorana parkeri (assembly GCF_000935625.1). NCBI lineage: Eukaryota > Metazoa > Chordata > Amphibia > Anura > Dicroglossidae > Nanorana > Nanorana parkeri. The sequence goes on along the minus strand of NW_017306507.1, from coordinate 582,398 downwards.
ACTGGCATAACCTACTAACCAAAACAAAGAAAAATGTATTAGTATGCCTTAATATAATCTCTCTAATCACAAAACAATAAAGATATACGTTTGCATCCAAGCACAGAAAGTCAAAGTGTCACCCACAGCAAGGAATCTGAAGTTGGTTTATACACATTAACATACACATTGAAATGACATCTACAATCTGATTGGCAGTACTGCATCCATCCTCCACTCTTTGGCCATTGTAACAAACAGATATCAGATGCTATGTATTTTTGCGGTAGAACAATACTGGTGCTACTTTTTAACTATAAATGCACCATTAGGGTTCAAAGCTATGTGATATGTTATTGCATATTGTACAGGTAACTTCAACATTTGCACACAAAAAAATAGATATTGATCAAATTTACTAAAGCTGAAAACAATGCCAGGATAAAAAAATAAATCATTAGTATTATGTAAATAAATCTGTAAACTGTATCGGTTTTACACTATGGGAACAAATACATATTTCCATTTACAATTGACAACAATAAATAGAAAATATATAATTGAAATGTGCTAAAATTAGGTACCTCGGCTTATATTCGGGACGGCTTATACTCGAGTATATACGGTACTCTGATATTATAATGATTGGAACTGGCACACTGACTGAACTGACAAGCAACAAAATCTATCTTTACAAAAAAAAAATCTATCTTTAATTAACTGATCTAAGTGTCCATGGCCCACGCCATTGATTTCAGTGGTTCCATGCTCAAAAACTGTGCAATTCTAAAACTGTAAAGGAACATTCCCACAAATTACTTAAAGGAAAAAGGCAAAGGCAAATTTGATTGGCCAGAAAGCCGGCTCCATGCTTCTCGCCACCTAGTGACGAGGAGCATGGGGATTGCTTCCCTGCTAATCGGGAAGCCGGGTGGCAAGTCATTACACGCCGCCTGGCTTCCTGAATGGGACTTCCGGTACTCGGTATTCGGTATCGGCGAGTACCGGAAAAAAAAATATTGTACTCGATATCGAAATACCGGTATCAGTGCATCCCTAGTTATAACCAGCGAGAACTAAATTTGACTGTTAAACACTATTTTTTTGTTTTGCCTAAATAAATTACAATAATTGGGAAAAATATTCAACATGAATATATTTTAAAGAGACACTGTCAACTTGCTCACATAGGGCAAGGTGGCAGTGTCTCTGGAAAGGCTCCCCCACCTCCGTGCATCTCATTGTCACATGACTGGGGGAGTAGCATCACCATTTCTTCAAGTCGCAGACAAAGCCAATCTCAGCACAGGCTGCAGAGGAACAAGAAGCAGTGAGGGCGTGCAGGCAATGTGAATGCCCTTTTTAGAGACACTGTCACCTTGTCATGCATGGGCAAATGTGAGAATGTCTCTTACATAAAATACACTTGCTGCTACTAAAATAGTCATCGCAGGTTGTATCATTACTATGCAGGCAGCATTCTTTAGGTTACTCTAACATGGCCTTTCTCAATCGGGTAATAATGTAAAGGGGAACTACAATGACCACCAGTGTAAGAGGGTCCTTCTCCCATTGACCACTAATCTAAGGGCACTTCTCCCACTGGTGAGCAATGTAAAGAAGCACTACATTGACCACCAATGTAAGTGGTCACTTCTTCACTAACCACCAATGTGAAAGAGCCACCACAGTTTTTCTGTCTGCATTTCTTTTCCAGCTTACTAATCATGCTAATGTACCATGAGTTGTAGATATAATATTTTTTAGCAGGGGGTTCCCCAAGACGTGAAAATGATTTCAAGGGATCCTCCGGAGTAATAAGCTTGAGAAAGGCTTCTATAACTAGTGAGTTTCAACTGTACCTGGCAGTGTAGAGGTCGTGTTCCACTCCAGTGTAGATGTCTAGCTCCAGTCCAGTTGAGATTGTTCAATTCACTTTTGTCAAAGGAGCTGGTCATAAAAATCTCAGCCGCACTTCCCCGTGCACACTGTTAGCGTGGATGGGGAATCAAGATTTTTTTCTCGTTCAGCCCCAATTGTTCAGGAAAAACTAACGGTGTATGGCCAGCTTTACTGTACTTTTAGTAAACTAATACCGGCAGCCCATGGAAGTACCAAAATGTTAGTTTTACTTAAGATAAACCCTGTTTCCATCAGCACTCATCTTTGCTGTAAGCAAGATGTACACAGCCGCCAGCAGTGGGCACTGTATGGAGAAGTAGGACCTTGTCTGCAATGAGCTAAATCCATCTAACAGGAGCAACAGGAAGTATTTACAGCCAGGAAGCTGCAGGCAGTATAACGAAAATATGGTTTCTCTGCAGTAATGTATTTATGAACTTTCTTTTACTTATTAAACCCATGTCGTCATTGCCGAGCACCTAGCAGTGGAAAATCAACATTGCTCATTTTAAATACAGCCCCCTAAGAATTATCACCAACAAATTTTAATTCTTTAAGTCTATGGTAACCATCTTTTTTAACCTGCATTCAATGTTTTTCACTTTCCCTTTAAATAAATTATACAATAGACTTTAATCTTTTATATAGGCAGCATGCATGCCTAATGACCTCTGGAAAACATTTACGGATTAGATTGGATAAGAGTCTGAAGCGTATGCCAGAATTTTTAGGACGGCCAACCTCTGGAACCAAAGAGATCACATTGCATTTTGCCAGTAAATATCTAATATGGTTGCTCCCAAACTGCACAGAGTTTTTATTGTTCAAGTCTCTCACAGCAAAGAAAAGAAAGGAACATTAGGAATGTTCTTAGGGTGCTTTCTACTAACGAAACAAGCAGATCATATTTTCTGCAATCATTCAGCCTTTATGAGTGCTTTGTCATTAGACCATTACCGTTCAGCAGCCATATCCTGTTGCAAGCTGCATTGCGCCCTCATTAAGAAGTTCTCTTTGAAAAACCTTTGTTAAACTTTCTGCCAAACTTTTTTTTTTTTATACGGTATGTGCTGTTATGAGAATGGGTAAAGGCCTATCCAAATAAATACTTTAGCACACGTACCCAGGATTGTTGTAAAGTACAAGGTTTAAAATGGAGCTTCAGCCAAAACTTTTTTCTTTAGGTAAAGTGAGGAAGGATTAGAACCCAATGTAGTCACCGGGGAAGGAAGTGGGGGGAATTCTTTCTAACAGAACACCATTAGAACAATAGAACACCATTGCAAAAAAGATTTTTTTTACAGAGTAAGGAAAGGCTAGAACCACTTTAAGAATTTTACTGCAGTTTGAACCCTTTTTGGAGATTTATCCTTGCTTCCTGTCCAAGTGACTAACAGTAGGAGGGTAAATCTCCCCAACAGGGACATAGATAATACAAATCTGCCAAAAAAAAAGTCATATGCAATCTGTCGTTTTCATATCTAAATCCCTTCATGTAGGATCAGATATTAAATATCACTCACTTTGGTGCCCCTATTTCCTCAGTCCTAATATCCCATGTTGTGTGGCTCTTCCTGAAGATGCGTTCTGGCAGTAGACTGCAGAGGTGGAATACTGGCTCATGGGAATAAGAGACATATTTACAGCCTCGCCAGCCCAAACTAAGCACGCTACTACTATTGTTTTGGTGAAAAAAAGAACCCTTTTGAAATGAACCCTGATGTGATGGATCCGAACCCTGACCACCTGGAGTGCATCACCAGTAGATTTACATTAACCCCAGGTATAACATTTTTACTGTAGTCTACAGTAACACATACTGTATGTTTCATACTGCAATTCCTTTATTATCTTATTCCTTTTCAAGATTTCCTGCCAAATAGATTAGTGTGGTTTTCACTTCTGAAGGCTTAGTTACCTCAAGTAGCCAATACATTATGGATGCTACATGGCAGTACTTTGCGCATCAACTGCTTTAAAAATGACAGCACTGGGAGAGTGTATACCTACTCACCATGTAACAGCTTTCAAACTACATTTCTCAATATATTTTGTGCAAGTGCTATGTAGAGAGGCATACAGGGGATGGTAAAAAAAAAAGAATAGATATAGGTGGGGATTGGTCTTAGCACATCCTTCCTTTGTTACTGTCAGTGTTCCCCTGTATGTAAAAAAGGGGGGGGGGGGACTAGACTTGAAGTGTGCAGGGAAATAACCCTGTATAGCGGTCACCTAGCTGCAGAACCTTCAGTAAAAGGACTGTTACTCATAAAAATGTACTACAATTTCTCAGCACATAGAATGCATGTACAAATCGCTCCATACATGCCATGGTTGCTGCAAAGCAATTTTTATGGGTAATATGTTTTCGCTGAGTCTGGATTTCAGTTTAAACTCATGGGCACAAACTTCTAATTATTTTGAGTAACTTGTTTAGGAGAAAATTTACATTGTAAAAGCTATTTAGGAAACATAGCAAAATTATTAATGGATTATGTTTAAAGGTCTAAACACCTCTTTAAACAATAAACAAAACATAAGAAAAGATTTTGTTGAAACTAGAGTTCTTTAAAGTGTATGTCCATTTTTGGGGGGAGTAGAGAAGCATTTTTACTGCTTTTACTGTTTTTACTGCTATCCAAGGTGACAATGTTTCGCCATGCAGGAAGTGAGGGGAAATATCCAACAGCAGCACAAACAGAAATAAAATAACTTTCTTTAGTACAGTAAAGTGAGAAGGAGGGTAGCTAGATCCCCAGTAAGCTTTTTTTTAGTGCTGATGCAGGTTTTCCTCACTTCCTGTCTGCTTATTATCATTGGACAGTAAGTGAGGGAAAATCTTTCTAATGGAGCCTCAGAGAACGGTAAAAAACTTACAGAGGTTCTAATTCTTCCCCACTCACTCGGGACTTTCAATTATGAAGCAAGAGTCATGAGAATGACTTCTACGTGTGTTGCAAGTCTGGCTATCTCTTAACAAGGATTAGAACATAGTGATAGTTCCATAGGTTAGCAGGTTACCAGAAAAATATATACACTGACCTAATTAGTGTGCGGTTTTGAGTATCTTAGTAATATGACATCTACTGAACTCTTGGTATAGGCAGGTAACCTTCTGTTTTGTCTGTTTAAACAGATCCATTGTTCTACTTGCTTAGGGCTTGCCATGTAGAGAACGGTAATATCTGAATGCATTTTATTTTATAGGGAGCCATTTTATGTGAAGAAACTAGAGAACATGTCTGCGTTTAACATACAAAAGTAGAAGAAGCAGAGATTACTGTATGCCGTCGTTTTCCAGCTTGATTTTTACTCCGGAAAAATCGCTTTTCCCTTAAAAGCAAATTGTTCTATTTATAATACTGTTCGTTTTAAAGTTCTTTATATAGTTTATGTGTTTGAAATAAAATACAAATTAAACATATGTCTTCAGTAAAGCAGAAAAGGATGTACTTTCTATTTAATAATGCTACGTAGACTGCAACTAATAGTTTGAGAAAAATTAATATTCACAAGGGTGTGTGGTTTAAAAAAAAAAATTATATTTCACTTAGGAGGCCTGCAGGATGCCTAGATAATAAGAGATAAGCATGTTGCTTACCTTCACATGCTGTAGTAAATCTGCTATAACCACGTTGCAAGTTCCAATTTGGAACATACGCCTTATTATCGGCTTTACAAAAGAAAATACCCATACCACCTGTACAGGCTACACAAGGATGCACATTAAAATGTCACAATGCTACAATGGTAACTTAAATCTATGTTAACAATCTTGCTGGGATGGATAAATAAGCAAAGCACAAGGGATTAAATACTTAACTTTCCTTGAAAAAACTGAGAAAATGTTGCTTTAGATGCCTGACAGTACTGGACATATATCCAAGCCTTTGGTTACATAACCTCCGATAGAAGATGGGATCAGCTGTCTTTACTCTGAACCTCCCTATCAACAAAGATCACATGGCCAAATGCCTAGGCTTTAAGTAATGTGAGGAGAATTGAAGGAAATCTGATGCAGCAAAGATAACTATTTTAGCCCTTCTATTCATCTATTTATCCATCCAACCAAGAGTGCTAATATGAATTCAGGCCAAACATCCAAAAAGATGACTTCATTATATTTTGGTTCAGCCTTAAAGCCCAACTCCAGGCACCAGAAAAAAAGTACCCTTGCAGTGGTGCCTCCTCACACTGCAAGGGCTAAATGCTTGTTAGGTCTAGGGGTTGAGGAATTAACTGTAATACTTACCTAATTCCTGACTGCATTTTTCCATGCTGCGTGACTGGTTCCACCGCAGCCTCTTCCCAAAGGCACTTTGGCTGGTGGTCGCATCAAATACAATGCAGGAGAGAAGAGCCCTGGCGCCAGGGGGAGCAAGGACAGGTGAGAATTACAGTATTACATTTTCCTCTATCCCCTAGACTTAACAAGCAATTAACCCTTGCAGTGGGGGTTAACTTTATAATTATAGAAGTTCAGCTCCCAAAGTGTATGAATACCCAAAAAAAGAAAAATAATATATAGCTGCTATTTCACCTTTAAACCTCTATAGCATATTGTAGTCCGTGTACAGCAATTTAAGGAAAAAAAACTGTATCCTACCACTTTCTATTGAGCCAGGGGAATTCCTTTTAGGAGGGTGACAATGCTCACTGCCATGCTTGCAATGCAGAAGTGGTACAGCAGCTTATTACAAATTCACATACCGTAGTGGTTTTAATATTACATTGCAGAAGTGGTGTTGTCACCCCCGCATGTGCTCTCCCACCTTAGGATTATAGGCTGACATGTTCTGGGCAGAAGAGCTGTCTGTTTCTAGACCTAACCATTTCTACCAAACAGGGGCTACCTAATTATGTCAGCAGAAATGACATTCTGCTGCAGCAACACTCATCCCATAGTCTTTGCCAAAATCAGTGGAAAAATTAAGACAGTAGTCACATGATTGCTATACAGATTTAAATACTAATATTTAGCAATCTGTTCCTAACCATGTCCAGCCACTTCTCTGTACTATACAATACCACTACCAATTCCCACAACAATATGTGAGCAGCGATGCAAGAAAAAAGGAAGGGGAAAAAAAAACAGGTAGTTTTCTTTACACTAATAAGCAATTAGATTTACCAGTCATGGTACGTTAGCTGCATAAGTAGGATTCATCTGATGTATATATAAAGACATCATAATGGGGTTTCCACTTAAAAGAATAGAACCCAAATGTTTCCCTGTTACCCACAAATGGAGGTGTATCCGTCTGCCATGGAACTTCAAATCTAAGCTGCCTGGTCCCTGCTCTGGAGCTATGTAAAGTTACTGAAAGGAAATTTCAGCACATTACCCTGCAACAGAATCCATGTTAAAAATAACTCTAAAGCTGCAGTCACCTAGCCCATCTATGGGGGGGGGGGGTCATTGGGAAAAATAACCTTGTGGTGCCTAAGACTAAATATTAATGCTAGAAATATCATGCAAATTAAATTCTAAAAGTTGGACTGCTCTGTGCATATTTCTAGCTGTCACCAACTACGCATTGTTTACCATGCAGTAAGATCCTATTGAAGTCCTCAGAATAATTCAACACTTCAAGCAATTATCTAGTTATGCCCTAGTACTTAACTTATTGACACATCCACAAAACTGGTGAAACCAGGAACAAAAAAACCACTGTATAGGAAATGCTATGTCTAAAAAGATGTCCATTTAATGGCCATTACTGAATCCTTAAAGGCCACTCCAGCAAGACCACCAGCAGAGCCATTGGAGCTCTATGTTAGATTAAGGCCTCTAAAAGTCTGGCTTCCCGGTGTACAGATGATTTCTTACACGCGGTAATGCGGAGTCAAGAGAAAGTGAAGTCTAATCTGTTTAAAGCAGACAAAAACTTTAACAAAACATTATTTAGCCACTATTCATGTAGTTATCTCTACAAGTCTGCTATAAAGAAGTCTTTAATAAATGTAAGCAAGTATGATTGTGAAACAAAAAAGAAAACATGGCAGTCTTATATGCTTTTATTGTTGATACATACATATGTCCACCACACATGAATTTACCTGTCCTTGCTTACAGCTCAAAGCATGGATGCAATTGAAGCAATAGTGTTTACGGTCATCTGTAAAACTGAAGGAAACTATGGGGGATGAGCAGAGGCTGTTCACTTTCCAAAGCGTATATTCACTATTACAAAATGAATGTTGACTGAACTTAGTACATAAAGTAAAGTTGTGTTTACACAATCAACTAAATGTGCGCTATTAAAAATCCTGTTTTTTATTTCCTCTTGCAAATGAGTTAGTACTCAAAGTGAACACGTGTATGGCTTATTTACAGTCATTCACTTTAACATTCACATTTTGAAGTGAACAGCCTCTACTCCTTTAGTAAATCAACCCCTTCGCTTCTTGCTCACAGCTTGGCTGAGTGTTGTCATATTTATTATACCATGACATAACTATGACAGGACACGTGACCAGGCTTTCCTGGCAACTTTTTTTCCCACTCCCATTGCTGTCAATAGCACTCCGCTGGCTTCAGGAGTGAAGCACAATTGTACAGCACTTCACTTTACATGATCAATGTTCCTCAATTTGTTTGTTTGTTTTTTTAAGCAGAGGTTTGATCAGTGTAAGGATCATCAAGCCCTAGTACTGAAGCAAGTGCTAGAGGACATGCTTGCCAGTGGATACAATTGCCATGATCACAATTTAGAGAGTGAAGATTTTTCAGTAAGTGTGGTAGGTAAATGTATATTACATATATTTAATGCATTGCATAGCAATCTGCCAGGTCAAAAAAAAATCAGAAAATGTAAGGGCTTGAATTCAGCTTCAGGACTCGGAGATATACTCTCAGGCCTGCTCAACCTGATGTACCTAGATCTCCTAGTGGGCAAAGATACATTCCTTACCCATATATGGTCCCAGGGGTGCACCCCAGGCTGAGGGAATAACCGTGGGAGGCCGGAGGTGGTGGAGTGCTTCGCTTTCTTTCTCTATTCTTTCTTAGTCTACTTTTTTCCTGTCTTTTGCTTTGTTCGTTGCTTTTCTTTTTTTTTTTTCTTAGTTGCATCGCTGATGCTCATTTTATATCGTTGGTTGATGAGTGTGTATTCTCAATGTCAGCCGGATAGTCTTAAAAAACTTTAGAGGTATTGCTTGGGACCCACACTGCATATTTGACATTGTTATTGTATTCTACCTACTTGTTTGCCATTGTGATGTACTTTTCTTGAATGTCATTGCGGCTAATGCCGCCTGTTTCATACATGGCTATTTCTGTGGTGTTTACCTTGCTTTCCTTTATAAATAAAGAATTTGAAGAAAATGTAAAGACAAAGCTATAGACCACTCAAATGGTTCTTTGTGCAGACATCTTCATCTTCAAGGTGCCTCAGTCTAATGAACGGTGAAGGCAAGAAGAAGACACTCGCAACTGTCTAAGAACATGTGAATGAATAGTATGTAAAGTGCTGCGCACATTGACAGCTCTGTATAAATAATAAATAAATACTAATAAGTACATACTCACATAGTTATGTGAAGAGCTGCAATGTAAGCACACTGAATATATTAAAAGATGGAATGTTTTTACTTGCTTTCGCTTTTCTGAATACATTTTAAATACCAGCTATTTCCTTTATAGACAACACATTAACTGCTTCAGCTTCCACAATTACATGCATAAAACATGAACAGTAAATTAAGCTGTTGTCGACACACCATAATCTTTGGTCTCCCTAACCACAAAAGACCAAATAATCGTGTTATACATGCAAAAAAAATGACCCCTGTCAATACACTGTTGAATAGGGCAATTTAGGTCATGTGTAGCCTTCACTCAGCTGTGGCAGTTGCTCCTGGTGCAATAATAAAAACATTTATTCTTTTGATTGATGCTGAAACACTGACACAAGCAGTAATAAAGTAATTATTTGCCCAGGTCTTGCATCAAAGTATGTTATGCAAAAGACCAGCATGGACTTTGTCATACAGCTACCACTTGTCTGCCTTCACATCAGCAGAAATAAAACTAGCATATCTGTTTAATTTAATAAGGAGGAAGTATAAAGTTCAGTAACTTGTACTTTGTGGTTGAGTTACTCTATGCATTTTAACATCCATGCCACCAAAGGAAAACTATGATGGAAAAATATTGCTACACTTTCAAGCACTTTTCCCATGATGGCAAAGGTGGGACACAGGTAGAATTTCATATGAACGTTCACATGAAAAATCTAATCATAACATTTAATAATGCCATCATAGACATGACGAAAGTTGTTAGAAATGTCATTTGCTTTCAAAATTTGATTTTGTAACAAATACGAAACCACATTTACTGTTAGAATGTCGCTCCATCCTGCTCCTTTGCTTTAAAATGTATATGGTATATTATATGCAGTACGGCTATATACTGTACACTGTACTGTACATTATATATTTCATATGCCTCCACTGTACAAATTTTACTAACAGATCTATTCACAAAAGGGTGAAGAGTTTGGAGAAGGCAGGAGAAGTGAACAATCTAGGACAACATAGCTGAACTGGAAAGTGAGCTGAATTGGAGAATTTTTCCAAATCCGCTATGTTGTCCTAGATTGTTCACTTCTCTTGCCTTCTCCAAACTCTTCACCCTTTTGTGAATAGCCCTGTAAATGTATATGTTATATTCTATGCAGTACAGCTATATACTGTACACTGTGCTGTTACATATTGCATACGACTTCACTGTACAAATTTGACCTAATGTATATGGTATATTCTATGCAGTACAGCTGCATGCACTGTGCTGTACATTATATACTCCACACACCAAAGCTGCATGCACTGTGATATATTTTATATACTCAAACTGCTCACCTATATATGCTATACTGTACATTATATACTCAACTTTGCTCAGCAGCACACATTCATTATATATTCTACATTATTCCACTGTATAAATTGTGCCATATATTATTGCATTGCTAAACTGTATCCACTATTGTATCATCTGTTCCACTGTACAGTCTATGTTCAGCGCAAAGCAGAATAACGCCAGCTATAGAGGAATACATCAGATCCCAGCAATAATACATTATATACAGTGCAATGCAGAATAACGCCAGCTACAGAGGACTACAAATCCCAGCAATAGTACATTATAGTATAATGTACTATTGCTGCATTCCTCTATAGCTGCTGGTATTCTGCATTGCGCCGCTGTATAATGTACTATATTGCACACCACACTTTTTTTTTTACTTCCACCATGCCAAGCTTGCTCCTGTGATGGACTACAATCGCAATAGAAACTAGTAGTCCATCACTGGAGCCTTTTTTTTTTTATCCGATTAATCGAACTTAATAATCGGCCAACTAATCGATTATGAAAATAATCGTTAGCTGCAGCCCTACTATGTCATGTCACACATTACATAGGACCTCAACCAGTCGTACATGTACAACATGTGTTAATTCCAATGGTCAGGGGGATACCTTTGTTTAATATAATAAGTGCATCATAACTTTATTAATAATACAAAAATATGTCAAACCAATATCATAAAATGTTTACAGATTTAAGGGATTGCCTTCAAAAATATTGGAAGTTTTAACTAATGAGTAGAAAATGGGATGTCCACGTTCTTCACTGGGTTATGGTCTGCTGTAAGAACCTTTGCATACCATAGTTTTAAATTTCTTAAAAGGAAGAAACACTTTAAGATATTCACTTAATATAGTGATAAGACCACTGGAAGTGCAACAGTGGACTTGCACTGCGCCCTTGTACATAACAGGGATCTCTCTTATTATTGGTGGTATCTGAAGGGTCATATTTGCAGTCAATTTAACTGGAGGACATGATTTGCTCTGCCACTGCTCTAAAACACTGTATTGTAAATGTTCTCTGTATGTAAGGTTAAACCTTTGCTTACTTCAGATGACCATTGGGGTCAATAAAAATACAAATCTCTTTAACCTATTAGCTTAGGTAAAAAAGATGCACTCATCTACTGGCCTCTAACGTTATGTATTCTTATATGCATTCTTATCCTGTTATGGTCAATTTATGTTCCTCTTACCTGAATGAGTGCTGAAATTGTTAGAGTTTAAATTATTAATGAATGCTTTTTCATCATATTTTTGCAGAGAGGAACAAAGGAGTTACGCTGCACAGACAAAAAAAAAATCCCCCACTTATTCTTCTCCTACAGGGAACAGCAATTTGAATTGGCCATAATGCATGACAAGGTTTTACTTAATACTTGTAATCATTACAAGGCTGATATTTTGACAACTTAATTCCAAGCCCAGCAAGTATTTGAAGGTTGCTAAATGCTGCTATCCTTTATTACCTGATTTGAACAAATAGTCACCAGATGTGTTGAAACGTGCTATCTGGAGCTTTTTGCCGTTCCACATTCTCTTGTGTTTTTTTTTTTTTTTATTCCTTTGCTCATAATGCCTTGAAATCCAATTGACCGTTTTACTTAGCATCTCCCACTGCGATCTTGATCTCAAATCTGCAGTATTACTTTTTTTTTTTTTTTTGCCACATGTGTTAAATTAGGAGCATGTCTGAGGGTAAAAAGTAGATTAATTCTAGGACCTAATGATGTGTTTGTTAGCGCTAAGAAGTCATTTCAAATGTACCAAAAAAGGATTAGGGCAGCATAACAAGTCATTTAAATCCCTAAAAGACCAGTGATCCTCATATTAATATAAGCCGTTTCTCTCCCTATTTGGTCTCTGTAAATAGAACAGAAAATGTTGTGCGATATACATAAATCATTGAGCAAAATATTTTGGTTGGTCTGTGAATACAGCACTTGAAGTAATATAAGAGCAGCCAAGTTAGACAGTTAGATTTACAGCACTTATACAAATATTTAACACAAACATATGTGTACCATTTTAAGATTATGCTAATTTTTGGAAGACAGCAATTGAGGAGCTAGCGTTTCTGCTCGGATATGGAGTGCTGAAAAATGTCTTCCAAGCCCGCACAGGCCTCTGTATAGATTATTTTCTTTCTTCCCTGTCCTCATATGGAGGATTTCAGCAACAATTTTAGTTCACGGCAGTAATTACATTGAATTCTTTCCCGCTGCCCTAAACGCTTGCAAATGTGTGGAAATCAATGAAGCTTACAACCAACTCTTCCATACAGTAAGCTTATTTGATGCAGACATATAGAGTACAATGACCTCTGATGAATTAATGGTTTTGCTGCTTTCCAGGTGTGGTAGAAATGATGTAGCACAGAAAAAAAATGAACCAGTTAAAGGATAACTCCAGTTTCAACAAAATATCAATAATAATAATAATAATCAGCAACCTTGCCTTACCTGGAATTTTCTTCTTTCATGAGGAATTTATGGGTGAAACGGTATCTCTAAAATGAAAGATAAAAAACCCGTCTACCCAAACACAAGAGATGTGTTATACCTGTTGCTGCATTGTAAAAGTAACACTATAGTTACTGTAGGTGCTTTTGCTTTTCTATGTTATAATGAGGTTGAATAATGACGTTCATATGCTAGAGCTTTGAGGACATTGGAAAATGCATGGGTTGTCATTTAACTTGACTGAAGGTTTGAGGATTTAATTAACACTAAAATGCAACCTGGTCTGCTGTCATCTCACAAATTCTGGTGCCATAAACAGTACAGTAGTATAAATAGTAAATGAGCAAGTATTAGACTCTATAAAGGTGTATTTGTAGGTATGGCTTGGTATATAAGTGCAGTCACATATGTGACTTGGCATATGATGTGAGTCACATATGGATAGCATAAGAGCACCAGAAACTTTCTATGTGCATGGTACCCTCAAGCAACAAGGTACTAGAATATAACCGCTTTTTTATTTTTACATCCAGGGTCCATGTGTTCAAGTTTTCAGAGACATACATGAGTATAAAAATAAAATAGACCATCCAATTTCATACCAGCAATCAGCACCAAACAAATATCTGACTGGCTTGAAAGCTGGAAGTGACCCATACATGGACCAGTTATCAGCAGGAAAGTTTAAAAACAACATTTACTTGCTGACTATGTATATGCACTTTATACCCTGTCCATAGTAACGGTGCAGATTTATCTTTTTATTTGCAACACTTCAGAAAAAAACATCCAGAGCCTAGTAGGCAGCTGAAGGCAACATGGATGTTTACATTTCAAACTATACTTATTAATGAGGCTCAATGTAACAATTTTGTTTTTGAATCATGTACTTAACATACATATGGAGAGTACGTTAAGCGATCACTTCTCACATTAGCAAAATTACAGGTATTATCCTTTTCACTTCATTAACATACTTCTTGGCATTTTTCACACTGTAATTATCATTTGTTTTTAATGTATTAACACTGAAACATGTCTTTTTTTTTTTTTAAAGCTACAGAATTTTAAAACTTTGTGGCACTAAAGAGATTTACGACCGGGTCACGGAAAAGGCAGAGAGCCAAAGAGGTGAAATGAAGTCTCCTCCTAAAAAGCTGGAAATCCTCTTGACACCTCTTGTGCCAATTTGTCCCTATTACTGTCAGCAAACAAAAGTAACAAGTAGAGTCAGACCACATCAAACAGAAGACGGGGCCCCTCCCGAGGGATTGCTTGAGAGCCACTGGTGTGTAAAGCCATGGCTGAGGCCTACTTGTCAGCTGTAACCACAAAAGATTCAGAGGGAAAACAGTGACACCAGCAAACAAAAGGAGAGTTCAAATGGCTGCCAGGCGTCCCCTGACCCAGACATCTATAGAGGTCAGGGGATTCAGGTAGCAAACTTGGCCTGGGCAGTCCGGTTACTGCCCTTGTAAATGAATTGTTTTAACAAATCAGCTCTGGTCAATTAAACCTAACACTAAGCACTGCATCACTCAGCAGGGGTTCCTGACATTTAAGGCCAGAAGCGAAGGCAAAACTCATAAAACAAGGGGGGGGGGGGTTTCTTTGCTGGGGCAGAACAAATTTAAAGTAATTTGCCCCGAGCCGC
>NW_017306507.1:563792-566284 GCF_000935625.1 Nanorana parkeri | reverse complement strand
TTCTTTGCTGTGGCAGAAAAAATATATAGTAATCTGCCCCGAGACGGCACAAATGTCAAAATACACAAGTTTGTCTTCAACTGCAAGCATTTCCCTTTGCTTTTGTTGTTTTTTTTCCCCTTGAAATCCTTTTAAAGCTGACTAAAAGGCACCTACAAACAGTAGATTGAAAATTACTGCTGGAAACAATTAATTTGGTGTTTTTGAGGTTCAACCACAAACCAAAAGTTGAAGATGAATGTAGAATTTCAATGGGCCGGGTTGTTTATTCTGGAGTACTGCTTCTGTCTTCAAATGGCTCTACTCATGCAATTCAAAACTGTTTAACCCTTTCAGCAACTACTACAGAATACTGTGTAATCCAGATCATAGAACATCAGATTAATAACAGTTACCAAAGTGCAGATACTGCCTATAGACAGATTGATTTATTTATTGGCTATTGTGTGTTTATGATTTAATATGCAAGCACTTCTGGGTAACATTATATTATGAGTAACATTTTACAGGAGTATTATAAGTAACATTTACTATTGAAAAAAATCAATTTAATTGGGTGAAAAAAAATTCCGGTTTGCGGGAAAAAAGTGTTACATTTGCAGATATGTGAAATGATTTCTTGCGGAGATCTAAGTTGTTGATCTTGAGGGACATGTTGTTGCATCCGTATGGTAATCTGCTCCTTTGGGAAACAGTTACAGAAACTAAGGCAAAAATGCTTGAAAAGTCAATTTGCACAGGTCACATATGTTTCATAAACTTAGAAATAAGGAACTAAGCTTACTGTAGAATGGGTTTATGATAATGTTGACTATTGAAATGGTCAAAGTGCATATATATATTTTTACTGACTAGCCTAAATCCTTTACAGTTACATTAAAGCTGTAAGATTTTATTTAACAATGTAGATACAGTAGTGCCTCAAAATAGAATGTATAATGCTGTGTTTCCACAAACACAATGTATGCATAGAAGAGGAACGCATCTTCCTCTTTCCTGGAGTCATGGGAATTTTCGAAAAAAAATTCTCCTAAACTCACCATTGTTTAAAACATGCTCTATTAATGAGAAATGTAGAGCACACCTACAAGCTAGAAAAAGGATTCCCCTTTGCTCAGTTAAATAAATACTGTCAAGCACATGTCATAAAGGCAGTGGTAAACTGCAAAATATGATTCCCCCAACAACAACTGCTTTGCTCCTGGGAGCCTCCCTTGTTCCATGTTAACCTATGAAGTGTCTGGAACAACAGGGCTACTACTAGGCCACTAAGAGGGAAGAAGCAAACTTTCAGGGTTGTTTGAAGCAATAGGGTTCGCTTGACACTCCAGTAAAAATTACTGATTTTTAAATTATTTCAAAGTAAGTATATGTACTGCTAAACCTTGATTTCATAGCAAATAATACAAAAAACATATAACAAGTACATGTGCGATTATGGGAGGCATTTTCCAATAAACGTATGCAAAGAATATATTGTAATATTATAATAATTGAAGATTAACTATTTTTTTCTTTTTTAATGCAAGCAATGTAATTACCTAAATTTGACCTGGTATTAGCCTCTTGCAGTCCTTGTGCAGCAGGGCTAGCATGTGAGAAGAAGAAGCACTACAAACAGCCAATCAATTAATGCGGTGGCAGAAGCATGCTAATAGGAAGAGAAAGCAGAGTGACAGATAGATGAGCTCATCACTGTGCTGACTCTCCTTTCACTGTCCAGTAACAGGATTACCTGGGCTCAGAGGATATGGGTTGAATGATGCTGACCATCAGACTTAAGACATCCAGCAGCAGGGAAATCTCTACATTGAGGCTGAATATTTTTTATGTTGTCTTTTAACGGCTATTCATTTTCATCTTCTTGGTTTTGACTGGAGTTCTGCTTTAAGGATTCCTACGACATCTGTTCTTCTAGTGTGAAGGTTATGTTATAAAACCTTTCCACAAAGCAATAGCTTTACTACCTACTATTCTACAACCTTCCGCTTGTTTAAACAGTTTCTTAAAGCTACTGACTCTGTCTAAACCAAAAAGGTCTAGAGCTCATCATGGACCCTTTAAAACTATTTTTAAAGCCACAGGCAACATTCATTTCTAGGCATGTCAAACAACACTTCTGGTTCATCTTTATCATGCTGAACAGTTATATGTCCACACTGTGTTGAAACTTCTTTCCTATCTGACCATATAATGGCGGCAACATACGAACCAAATAGTTGAACTGTAAAAGCAGATGCTTTTTATTTAGTTCTACAGTCGATATAAAAAATACAGTTCACAAAAGAAAAACAAATGCATATACCTTAATGTGTAACCAGCGGCATTAGCCTTAAGACCAGAATAACCCAAGAAGAGGAAGGTTATTAAAAAACAATAAGCTTTACTTACTACTGTGATTGCCAATGTAACACGGCATCACAAGGCAGTTTTTTTTTTAAAAAAAACTGCCTTGTGATGCCGTGTTACATTGGCAATCACAGTAGTAAGTA
>NW_017306507.1:554043-563667 GCF_000935625.1 Nanorana parkeri | reverse complement strand
TATATATATAATTTTTATTTTTTTTGTTAAGTCCTTATGACACATTAACCCTTTATAATATCTATCAAACAGCAGTCCGGGAACATCTTTGGTATCAGCTAATGACTGTATTGTGCTCTGCTGAATTTCCAATGCAGGAAGAAAAGAAAAAAAACTTCATAAAATTGGGCGTAATATTGTCTGCTTTTCCCTTGTGATTCAAGCTGCCACCTTTTTCTTCTACAGGGATGGGAACTGGAAGCCCCAAAATGTAGGCAGCTAATAGCTTTCTATTCCCTAGCAAGAAACGGGTGCCAGGCTACCGCAATTGACAGCTGGGCCCTGTGTGTCTCACAGTTGCCACTCAGTCTGCCACATGGCCCTGGGAGCATAGCGATTGTACAGAGGAGACTCCACAAGCATCTACAAAAAAAAAAAAAGATCTTACATACTCCAAGCTACCCTACTATTCAGTGCCAGCATTTCATTATTTTAGCCCTTGCTTTAGGCTTGCTGTACTGATTTATTGATCTAGCATTATTCATCATTCATTCATACTCAATGCCTATCCTTCCCTTTTACCTCAAAGCTTTGGCTGGCTAAACATCTCTTGTACAGATTGACAGGTTGAGGCTACATTTACTGCTTTGTTATTAAGCACCGATTGGCACAAACGTATTGCCTTTTTAACCATTTGTGCAACAGTATAGATTTGATGCTTTTGAAAAATACTTTAGAATGTATGTGGGATGCATCCCAGGCATATCCCTGTTCACAACATGTGTCCCCGTCTGTCCCTTCTCATAAATCCCTCCTGAGAGCTGAGATCCTCACCTACTGTCACCATCTGGACCCTGCGTAGTGTTGTTTGACTACACGTAATGTTCCTTTCAGATCTAACATGCTGCAAAATACACACACGAGATACAGAAGATAAGCAAAGAAAAAATTAACTGACTTTTTTTGTTATGTCTTCCAAAGAATAAAGCGGAGTCTGGGGATTCTTGTCAGTTATAAATAAAGACCAAAATATAGAGAAATTAGCTTGAACCTTTTTTCTCCACTATTACATTTCCAAATCACTAAACATCTACAATTTACATTCAAATATCATGTCTCCTCATATTTTAATATGTTCATTAACGGCAACTCTGTGCATACAACCAATGCCATTTGTAACATACATGTAGCCGAATATTATCTCCAAAGATCTATTAAGGTAATGCCAGTCATAATGACTAGCCATGTTCATCATTCCTGCCATTCTATCAATCAGTGAAAACAAGAAATGTCTACAACATTTGAAAACGTTCGAATCTTAAAAGGCTTAAAGACATAAATAGCAATTCTGGTAAGAAGTTCAGGTGCCAGATCTGCCACCTTGCAAGTTACATATACATGAGCACTTGTACCCCATATACAGTACATGCATGTAATGAGATCTTCCTTCACCTCAGTATTTTTTAGTCTTTTATCTACATATATCCAAACCAATGAGTGGACCTTATTCCATTTGTAAGATGTGTAGACATCCTATTTGTCGTTCAGACCCCCAGAAAGCCATCAAATGTTTTTGGTATCTAACATTTGTTAGTCCTAACATGAATAAACTGCTACACGCTACCGTTAAATACTGGAGAATAAATACATTACATGTATAAAACTAAAAGAGATATATCACTAAATGAGATGTGCACATCTAAAAATACCAAATCAAAAAGTCAACATAAACATAAGCAGACATTGATCTAGATTGGAATAAACTAGCGGTGTATATAAACTTTCTATTACAGAATATCTTATGTAATAGCTATATTCTGACTTTGCAGGCTTTTCATCTACACACTAAAAGGTGGGGGATACATTAAAGTACATTTATATGAAGACATCTCGGTGACCTTACTGTTTTTCTGTGGGAGGGACCAACACATACAGGACTGAAGGCTTTCTTTCCTTATCTGAAAACTAATTTCTGGCTTGCAGTGTAATATGGTTAAGTGTTATATGGACTTCTAGCTAGCAGTCAGTGTTAATTTTTCTTCCAGTAAGACGCATAAGAATATATAAATGCGCAAACACACAGTCATGTGCACACACAAACACACATTGTAATATATGTGTGCCTGTATATATGCACTAAAACCAGGCGCACATGTACATGCATATTAGACACACATACATCTACAGAGACAAAGAGGTATTCAAAGCAGTGATTCTCCCTGAAACAAGCACGTAAAGCAGCTTTCATTCTGTGATTGTCAAAAACTTTACAATTTGCCCACTGCAATGCGGATGCCAACCAACGAATCAAAGGCATTCAGAAGCTAGACAAAGAGGGGCTGATGCCAACCTCGGTGCCAGTGGCAACCATTATTGGCATCATGCAGATTCTCTGTCTTTTTTTGTACTCTTGGCACTTGACAAACAAAATGGCGGATCTTGCTGAAACAGTCCACAGCAGAAGGAGAAAAAAGAAAAAAAAGCAGGGAAAAAATATATGAAGAGAAAACTGGGGGAAAAAACAACATAAAAAAGAAATCCTAGAATTGAACTGCCTGCTTCTTCAAGTGATTAGATACTGAAATGTAGATAGATACAATGCTAAACAATTTTTTAATGGTTGCTAATTGTATGCATGCAAAAAAAGCTGTCAGGAGTTTATATCAGTAGAAAGTTTCTTGACTTGTCTCTGAGCACACACTGCCATTAATGCTTAACTCCAAACATGCTGAATTTGTGGACAGAAATCTATTCT
This sequence comes from Nanorana parkeri, assembly GCF_000935625.1. Lineage (NCBI taxonomy): Eukaryota > Metazoa > Chordata > Amphibia > Anura > Dicroglossidae > Nanorana > Nanorana parkeri. The sequence goes on along the minus strand of NW_017306507.1, from coordinate 560,933 downwards.
GCCAACATTTACCATAGGAAATGCTTCTAGCGCTAAAAGTCCACGGAGCGACAAAACTTAACCTTTGGATGGACATACAGAAAACTGTAATTAAAAAAAAGTGGATAAAATCAGATATGCTGAGCTTTATAAATCATCTAATAATCATTTAAAGAGCACCGATTATTGACTTTGCTATTTGTGGAAATTGTCAATATATTGAAGCATTGCTCGGCACTGCATTGCGGATGCCATCCAACGAATCACAGGCCTTCTGAGCTAAACAAAGAGGGGCTCATGCCAATCCTAATGCCACTGCCAACCAACACTGGCATTCAAGCTATCCTTCCTCTGCATGCCATCTAAAAGGAAAAGCACACACGCACACACGTACTCACTGATTCTGCCACATTGTATGGATTTAAACATTCTGCTTTATAACAAGGTGACATTACATTTTTAAAGAAGAATGTTTAGGTTTATGACTATAAGCCATTAGTCAAAAATTATAATATTAACACAATTTTAAATCACACATACAGACAAGCATTAACCCACACACTAAATATATTTATGTAACAATAAAACCATATACAACCTCACATATATGATATTAGTTTTAACAGCAAAACAATGTAAGTGTGAGTTCTGAAACAGATAACATATCCTTAGGGGGGTTTTTAAATAAGAATAAACCACACATGCTTCTACACTGATCAGGTACGTTGTCCCGCTGGCTTTACATACAAGCATTTTTGTATTTTTCTACTTCAAAACCCAGATGACCCTTTTATGTAACTAATTAGACCTTGCTGATTTCATACACAGTTTGTCTCAGAATGTTTATTTTTTGGTAGCACTGTATAATTCATACTCTCTTAATTATTTTAACTCATTGGATCCTACTCTTGTACGTGTATATCAATATCTTCAGACAACACAAATATCGAGAAGCTGAAAAAGGTAGTTAATTCAAAAAATATTTTTATTCTTGACGATTTATAGCAATGCAACTGAAGTCACTCAATAAAATAAACCAATAAAATAAAATATGAAAACCCAATAAAATAGGAAACCAGAAACTAAAATGTTTCTCCCTGTATCAGCAGTTGCCCTGTGCTGTATGTGGATGTGTTCACTACTGCAAAAAAGCAAACATAAAGTAAGGAGTACAAGCCTTTTTTGACCAATGTCTTCATAAGACAGGCCAACTAAAGGCGATTCAGATATTCAATAAGTGTAAGATCCGGCAATATTCTTCACACAAATGCTACAAGAAATATTCAGTGAAAGAAAATTAAGGGAAGGTAGTAAACTCACTAGGAAGTACTTCCCTGTCATAATAGACTGGGGAAAATGGAGTGCAATTCTAAAATTGTATCAAAATAGTTCCCAGTTCTAACTTTAAGAAAAAGCAAATAGGGCTTCATAAGCTTCTTCATAAGATAGCCCATCATATTTTTGTTGCTTGAACTGTGGCTTGCCATATGTCACTAGGAATATGGCGGAACCTCTGCTGATCGTTTTAGAAAAAACAAATATGGGGGAACTGACTTTTCCTGGTATGTCCCACTGTAAAACTGCCACTGCCTCAGACTTAGATAAGCAGAAGCTCTCAGAGGCATCAACCAATAATTCTGAATGTTAAAGCCCTTTATACCTCCACACATTATGGTTTATATTGCTACAAGCCTGTATATACAATATAAAGTTTGTCTTTCAGACACTAATCATTACAACAGCTCCTATTGACTCACCTAACAGAAAAGAAAGAATATAGTACAACAAATCACAAATTACCACAGCTACTTGCTAGCAAAATAAAGTGAATTAAACCAAGTTTGGGAATCACCCGGGTTATTTGAGGCTCTCCTACTTCACTGCTCTGTGCTCATGTTACAACGTAACAAAGGCTAGAGGGGACTTCAACTTACCAAACTTTGTCCTTTCCACTTCAGTTTTTATATAGCACGAGCACACTGCTAACAAAATACTCAAGTGAATGAAAGCTTCATATTCAGATATTACACTAGAAAATATGTGCAAAGGTTCAACACGTATAATCATTTGTCAAATCATTAAGAAGAATGCTTCAAACAGCTCATTAAGGCACTAATAGGAACATTCATTTAGGTGTGAATAATAACTGTGGGGCATATTGTGTGACTACAGTAAGTGAAAGCTGTCTAGGTTATAAAGGTGTTGTAACACAATCAAGACCAAGTGTCAAAAGCTGAACCATGAAGTTCCACTGGAAAAAAAAAAAACCCCAACATAACAAAACATATAAGAAAAAGAGAACGTGCAGTTCTAATGGAACTTAGCAAAAAGTGCAATTCTAAGTAAAACAAACAATTTAACGGTAAAGAACAAAGCTTCTTAGTTGCTGCGGTGTATAAATAATGTTTAAGTAATTCTATTTTTTGTACTATCCATTCTGAAATAATGTTCGCTCTTAATCAAAGTGGGAATTTCACTTTTGTGAACACTGAATTCCTACAGAATTAAACGCCTAGCCACCTACGAACACATAACTGTAGACATGTTTATTGAATAAAAGATTCTTTATGAAAATAGACTGCTACAAATATTTCTTGCTGTAGCAAACCACATTGCAAACATACAATACGCTACCAACTAGCAAACTTTACTAGTAGAGTAAAAATGTTTAAAAAAAACACACGTATGCACGGTCCATTCCAGGCAGGATAAAGCCCAATGCTAAAATAGGCCAACACTAGTTAATCATATGAGAATGCTGAATTTCATGACATACTGATGAGTAACTGCTTTTCTTGGAGCACTTAGCACAGCGCACTGGACGTATCTCACCTCTCAACGCTAACATACACAGGTACAGTAGTTCAAAACATATATTTGGCACATGCTTAAAAGTTGAAGCTCAGTCTTCGATCTTATTGGCGCTCTATACAGCTATATTTTTAGACACAATCATGCTACTTCTGTAAATAAGAAAAAAAAGGTGTGTGTATGTAATATTTTTGTATTGAAGAAGCTTTTACATAATTACACCTGGCAAGCCAACATGAGTATTGATCCTTACCTGATTCCTGTACATAGTACGCCAAGAACAAATCAAGCTCCTTGACCGATACAGTTATATGATGTGGCTGGACGCAAAGTGCTGGGTTGGTGCAGTGCGGTGATTTGACGAGCCTTTCGCCGTCCGTACTTTCCAGAGGGATGCCTTTAAAAAGGATGACCATTACCAGATCCAGACGCCAGACTTTGTCGGCCTGTCGCAGGCAATCGATCCTCCGGATCTTGCCTTTCTGGTCTGGGTTTGATAGTACACAGCAGGGGTGCTTCTTCCCAGTCACGGCGAGCACAAAATCCTCCCGGTACTCCTGGCGGATGTCTTTGCGTAGCTTGGCTAGCAGCCTGGACGCCCATTTCTGCTTGATTTCTGGCTTCTCGCTCAAAAGCTCATCCTTGACTGCCCTCTCTTCATCTTTCGACATTCGCTTTTCGTGTTTTTTGAAGTACTTGCGCTTACGGGCTTGGAGGTTGAACCATGTATAGGCGATTGCACGGACATGTGGAAGAAGAGCCTCAATGAATGGATGGAACTCATCCTACGGGAAGAGATGTAAATACAGTTAAAGAATGGCAATTGGGTTTTTATGTAATAAAACAAAGGAAAAAAACTGTGAACTGTTGTCTTTTGAATGGACCTAAATATATACTATTGCAAGGTGGACTTAAATATAAATATGTTGATGCGCAAAGTACTAATGCCTTTGAAACAGAATATACTTTAAAAGTGACCCAGCAATGCACCCAACCTAACGTATACATTTTTCTACCCAGCCTGCTCATTTTGCTGACACTATAAAGTACCATTATTGCATTCTTGTAATGTTTTTTCATCCACAAAGAACACTACACAGTTAAAAAAAAAAAAAAGGATGCAGAGATGTTCAGGAGACAGCAGCAGATGCCACAGTTCATTTCTCCTCTTGGTGGCACAGGCAAACAAAGCAGAGCTACAAGCTCTGTGCAGTACCACTCAATTCCCGCTTTCAGAGCATGCTCTCAGCAAGAATCTGCTAATGGTACAAGGAGCATGCGCTATTAAACTTGATCCATTTTCTAATCTGAGCAGACAGGCAATCCTCCACTAAGGCATTACCATTCCAATGGTGTAACAAGCCAAATGGGTCTTATGGAAGCAATAGTGTGGAAACAGCTGATTTTTATAGGTATATCATTCTCGGAATTAGTTACTTGACTACTATATTATTATCTTTCTACAGATACAAAAGAATACCTCAAGAAACAATCAGGGTCTCTGTTGCTAATAACCCAAGCTAATTGGTAAGATAATATCACTTCTTGCTCCTATGGGACAGAATTAAAGTGATGTACTTGTTATGAGTAGAAAAGCTTCCAGTAGGGATAGGAAACCTATTAACACTATTTGACTTCTTGCTAATTTAATGCTAAACTTTGCCCTGAAACTATCAAAGTGCAACCATAGTTTTTTACTGAAACTACACATAGAAAATATAGCTGGTGAAACAGCTCGAGCCATGCGGTACCGTCTACCCTAATTTCTTCAAGTTGCCAACTTCAACTAACACAATGTCTTGCAGAGCTGTCCGATAAGAGGATATGGTGTATAAAGGCAGTACTAGTCTCCCCCATGTTCCAATGCCAGAAGAGCATTAATGCACAAATGAATCTGTGCCTCCCCTTTAGACTGTGCATCCGTTCAAAATCTATCACACGTAGACAATGAAAAACAGCAACTTGGCAAGCAGCTGACATTCACCATGCTTCTGTGTACTGTGACATTAGGAGTGCACCACTGGTCAAACAGGGATTTGTGCAAACGACGCATTTTTTTTCATTTTCAATCTAAAACTCCTGCCATAAAAGCTAAAACCTTAAATGCATTGTGATGTCACTACTGACACCGTGCAATGCCATGAAAGGTAAGAGACTTAGGTAAGAAAAGTCTAAACATGTAGCATTACTGTGCATGAACATAGCTACAGTTTACTACAGTATGGGGCTGAATCACCATAGGTATCATTTTACCCTAGCCCTGTTTTCATTGAAAATGCCCAATCACTTTCGGCCTAGGGTGAAAATGACTGTTGCATTAGATCAGATCCATTGTAAATCTATGTTGCAACTCTATTTAATGTTTATGCTTACTAAAACGAGGGCATTGTGTTGAAATATTCCATCAGCTTCTCCTATAAATGCCCAACAGATACAGAAGTATTACTAACGAGTAAGCAAAGAAGCAAATGTTTCATCAATGGCTTAAAGGGTGTTTCTTTCATAGTCACCTCTCCCCAAAAAGCAAACATACTTGCCATTGTTCAAATTAAGACTCTGTTGTGAAAGTATGAAGCTGAATTAAAAATCCTAAATGTTTACCTCTCATTTCACTAACTGCAAAAGTACAGCATATGAGTATTCATGCCAAAAGGTTATCCGTAGTGAATCACCACATGACAAAACAACGGCTTTTGAAACTTTACAAAGATTAGCCGTCACATAATCAATTCATTTCCTAATACTGTGACTGATATTAGAAGACAAACAGAATAGCAACTGTACTTTTTTAGAACGAATACATGAATGAATGAATATACATAAGCAATATACACATCACAAGTACACGACACCAGATATCAAAGGAATGTGGAGGAAATCATGTGACTGATCAATATTTTTACATATAATCAAACCACTCTATCTCTGTTGTACTCAGGAGTAGGCCAGAGAAGGAGTTAAAATACAATCTGTTCTTTGTGTGGGAATGGAATAGTGTTCCAAGTAACCAACAGCTCTACCTCCTTAGTCAACCTTTACCGTCCCAATTTAACAGCTGAAACACTTACACCAACATCCATTTAAAGCTATGAAAGGTGATTCAGCTACAGGTATGGTATTTTGCAATTGCACACAAATCAACTTGCTGTTTCTATACTTACCTGGTTGTGCTCAATAAAAGTTGAGAAGGCAAATGTATTCTGCACTGTAAAGTTTAGAAAGCTCAAAAAAAGGACCCTACCTTGTACATTATTAGCGGATTCCTTCGACATATGAATCCTTTTCAGAAGTACTGTTTGCCAAGGAAATGGATCTGGTAAAACTTATCTAATATGGAGAACTAATATAAAGGTTTATAGGCCCTTCTGCCTAACTGGCTGATGGTATACGTCAGTGACCATACTTCCAATTACTTACTACGACTCCAAGTGTCGGCGTATTCAGAAAAACTTATTTTTGTTGTTCTAAGTTGAGAGTTGAATTACTGTTATAGCGCAGGTACAGATTTTCTAGCTTTTCCTTAATTAAAAATATTATATTGCTTTAAAATTCATATCGGATTTGTAAACCTATACCAAATATGATTTTAGGCACAAGTGTTTACAAATACACTCAATGAAAATTAGTGAGTGTACAAGGCTACAAAAGAAACATTAAAAACTAGCCTACGTTTCAAAAGGTCATAGTCAAGTTTAACATTCAAAAGGAGTACTAGGATTACTACACAAAACACTATAAAATTCTGGAAGCAAAATTATTATTTGGATTAAACTTGAATTCTCTATTTAGCCTAGTGAACTTAAATATTCAATAATGGGTTAGGCCATAAAAAAAGTAAAACATGATTGCCAATTTGGCCATAAACTATATTTTTGCAGGAAAAATGGATCAAACGCATAATATATCTAAATGATATAAAAATACAAGACCTGACAGAAACTTCAAAACCATACATCACACCTTGTCATATACTCATAACTTGGCAATTATGCATACATCTTTATAGGTTGATGTGATGTTGCACTTGTTAAGTAAAGAAAAAAAATAAAATTGAATTTTCATAAAATTAGTGCAAACTATTGGATTCATTATATATATAT
>NW_017306507.1:535085-554023 GCF_000935625.1 Nanorana parkeri | reverse complement strand
ATAACATTTCTGTCATTCTTTGCCATTATTCAAAGTTAAAGATTAATTTTTAAAAGGACAATCATGAATTAATTTTTTACTTTTAATTTGATTTTAAATTTTTCTTGACTTTTACACTGAATATATACCTATATACATGACATATACTCGATACATTCCAAATATTTGTATGGGAAATGCAATTTTTTTTATTAAAATGTTTTTTTTACAAAAACAAATTTAAGCAAAGGAGAGCAATTATCTTATCACTAAATGTGAATAAATATAAATCTCTATATTTTTTTTAAACATAAAAAAAATCAGAACTATAGGGAAGGGACGTGCTGATATATACCCGCACAGGTGCACATTGTCCCTGAATAACTTTAGAAGATGCCAGGACCTGAAACACTTTCTGAACTAAAATACATCTAGTCACTCAAACTCACATGCCAAACAAAATATAAACAGTACAAAAAGTGTCAGCCAAAAAAAACTACAGCACTGCGTCCAATCGCTGGAAAAGCTTTATCGTTGTCTTCATCTTTAATTACAGTTTGCGAATGCCTCCGTATATTTGGATGGCAATGCTTTACACAGGCAACATCACTTTAATGGGAATTTATGGGAAAATCTTTGCCTGCGCCTCAACAGCTAAATATGACAGAAATAACTAAAAAAAGAATATACTAAACCAAGAACTGCTTGAAGCTCATTCAATATTTTTTTGTTCTAGTCTAAGAACGGCCTTCCAAATTTCTATACCATGACCTGGTTCTGAAAACAGAATATTATTTCTTGTGGCAGCTCCTTTGTGAAATCTAAAATAAAATGGCCATCCCTAAACTCTTACAAATGTCCCTAGCAGAATGTGCATTTTAAAAGTCACATTTTTTAAATACAAAACGTGAACCTGATGCAATAGCGGGAAATAGGCACTATTTCTGTGATCTTAAAAAAAACAACCTGCTCTTATCATATACAATTAATAATTTCCTTGGGTTATTTACTAATCAGGATGGCATAACTAACTGAAAATACAGAGGAAACATATTATGGATAGATAGAAATAAAAAAAATAGAGAAAATAAATAATACAGATTACAAAATAAAAATAAAAGAAAATTGTGTTGCTGAAAAAGGATAAAGCAATGCACGTGTTATTTCACAATTTAAAAAAATGAAAAAGGCTCTGATTTGTAATATTGTGAAAGCAGTACGAGTGCCTGCTTTATGTGTTAATGTGTTAGATGACTTTGTTATTTCATTTATAATTGCTTGCTTGTTTTGTTTGTTTTTTGTCAGCCTGCAGAACTAAATATTATTGAAGTGCATGCATATGAAAGCTTTTCTGCTGGCTTGGTATAGTGCTCAGTAGGCTCAGATCACCAACTTTCCAGCGTACAAGAATGGGATCCCCAAAGCCAATGCAGAGGAAGGAATCATTCCAGGAGAGATTCATTCCTGAGCTGTAGAAGAGAAGGTGATACACAAATGTCAGCTTAGGACAGGGACATTCTCCTGCTGGAACCTGATTTCCAGGGACAGTCGCTAGTATTTGGAGAAAGCCCGGGGAACAGCCACCGCTTACTATAGAGGCAGAGCTCCGGGAAACTTTCATGTGAGCGCAGGGCAAGAACTTCCGAATCCCGGACAGACGCGTACCCCACCGAGCGCATGGAACGGTCCCCGGGCGCAGCGAGCATACTGGTCGGGTACCTACCATGTCAGGGAACGCGGGGGGAGGCGATACGTGCCCGGAATTCTCCCTCTCCCCCTTTAAAAGTGAAGTATAGTGAGACGGTATTAGTCTCCGCTATAAAGGTGTCACCTAGTCAGGCTACTACGGGACAGTCATTTCCATATGGAAGTTGTCGAGTGAAGCTCTCCTAAATTCTTGTCACCTGCGGGGAATACTGCCTGGTGAATGTGCCCCCCGCTTGTCCCTAGCCGACCAGGAATCCCCCCCACATAACACAAACACACACACGGTATACCTGAGTCAGGCAGATAGGAGAATACATCATGGCTTGGCTTTGCTCGGCTCCCCAGTACAGTATCCAAGGGGAGAGATTTCACCTATTCATTGTCCGCTGAATAGGAGTAGACGGCAGATGAAGTCCGATGGAGGTCCCGCTAGTGCCCCCCTGCCATAGCAGAGCAGTGTGCGCCCGATCCGATGGAGGCAGCCCGAGCTCGCTCTCTGTTCTATCGATGATGATGATGATGATGGGATGTATTAGCTATCGCTCCCAATAAGCATGTCCTGCACACTCCAGCTCTCCTCTCTCTCACTCCCTCTCTTCCGCTCACTCAAACTTGCACCGGTTACACCCTCTGCACCGTTTCAGCTTTCCAAATCAGACTTAAGGATTTCGCATTTTTTTTATTATTATTATTATTATTTAATTACACAATCAAGGAGACACACTCCTCCCCCTGGTGCGCTGTGTGTTTCTCTCCTATATGTCCCCCCGCCCCTTCACATGCCCACGGCTTGCAGGGTACCGGCGCCCTGCCGGGAGAGGAGGGGTTAATGATGAGGAGGAGGAGGAAGGCTGCCCAAGCTGCTCTTCCTCTCATTCCTCACATCGTCCTGTAACAGAATGTAATGTGCAGCACCTAGGATGGCACCGTGGCATGCTGAATGTAATGTGCTGCACAAGGAAGGCACTGTGGCATGCTGAATGTAATGTGCTGCCCGAGGATGGCACCGTGGCATGCTGAATGTAATGTGCTGCACCTAGGATGGCACTGTGGCATGCTGAATATAATGTGCTGCCCTAGGATGGCACCGTGGCATGCTGAATGTAATTTGCTGCACTTAGGATGGCACTGTGGCATGCTAAATGCAATGTGCTGCACCCAGGACTGCACTGTGGCATGCTAAATGCAATGTGCTGCACCCAGGATGGCCTTATGGCACGTTGATTGTAATGTGCTGCAGCTAGGATGGCACTACAGCATGCTAATTGCTGAATACAATATAATGTGGGAAGCTGAATGCAATATAATATGGTGCACCCAGGTTGGCACTATGGGAAGCTGAATGCAATATAATATGGTGCACCCAGGCTGGCACTGTGGGAAGCTGTATGCAATATAATGTGCTGCTCCTTGGCTGGCACTGTGGGAAGCTGAATGCAATATAATATGGTGCACTCAGGCTGGCACTGTGGGAAGCTGTATGCAATATAATGTGCTGCACCCTGGCTGGCACTGTGGGAAGCTGAATGCAATATAATATGGTGCGCCCAGGCTAGCACTGTGGGAAGCTGAATGCAATATAATGTGCTGCACCCTGGCTGGCACTGTGGGAAGCTGAATGCAATATAATATGGTGCACCCAGGCTGGCACTGTGGGAAGCTGAATGCAATATAATATGGTGCGCCCAGGCTAGCACTGTGGGAAGCTGAATGCAATATAATATGGTGCCCCCAGGCTGGCACTGTGGGAAGCTGAATGCAATATAATATGGTGCCCCCAGGCTGGCACTGTGGGAAGCTGAATGCAATATAATATGGTGCGCCCAGGCTAGCACTGTGGGAAGCAGAATGCAATATAATATAGTGCACCTTGGCTGGCAGTGGAACTAAGTTTGTACAGTGCACACTAATGAAGTGTCTCTTCTTCCTATCTTGCCAGCCTGGACAGACACATATAACTCCCCCAGGTCCATTATTTGCATTGGAATGTGATGTACTGCACACCATGTACTCCTACGAATGAGGTCTGACACAACTCTATATATCTGTGCCCCAGCAAAGCAGCAGCTTGAGCCCTCTTACAGGGCACCCATGCAGCCTCTTCCCTGCCTGCTCTCATGCAGTGTGCCAGGAGAAGGTCAGAGAGGCAGATTACTTTTTGTGAGAGCGGTTGAGGAGTTGTGTGGGGAAGAAGCGTGCCTTTTATACGCCCTGCGCCTCACCTCAGCCTCTCCCGCCCCCTGCCCTCCCTCTCTGCGGTTATCTCGGGTGAGGGAGGCCGGGTGTGGCTGAAGCTCACTTTCTTAACCGTTTGGGTACCTCAGGAATAAAATAAAATGCCTGTTAAAACAAGTACACGGCGACGTTTCACAAACCAAAGCTGTGACTTTTGTGAAAGGAATCTGACATATGGGAGGCCCAGAAGTCTACATCTGTCATTATAAATGGCTTGTCAGTCTGGAAATATAGTTATTATTATTGATTTATATCTCTGCTCTGTACCAAGTCAGGTCACGCAGGAGCCAGGCCACTAACACGACGAGATGCCAGCTTACCATCTACAAGGAACACGGAAATGCTGAACGACCAGCATCCTGATGACACAAAAGTGCCATGGGGGCGATACCTTTTAATGGCGGAAGAATCCAAATATCAGGCCCTATCACACTTTTATTAAAGTAATACTGAAGCCTCAGCCTTTTCCATACAAATACTGAACAAGTGATGATTATACAATCACACGAATCATTCACATTTCATTCAATTTCCTGGTGCACCTTCCTGCTCCCTCTGTGTGGCTTCCCTAAACTTCCAGCCACTCTGAATTATTATTATTATTATTACATAGTATTTATATAGCGCCAACAGTTTGCGCAGCGCTTTACAATATAAGGATATAAACAAGTGTCTCCTCATTGATCTCTTCGGGACTAAATGTCCCATCATTCCCAGTGCCTTCGTATGACGTCCCTCTACCTCAGGTGTGGACAACGCCGGCCCTCCAGCTATTGTGGAACTACAAGTCCCATGAAGCATTGCAACACTCTGTCAGCCACAGGCATGACTTCCAGAGACAGATGCATGATGGTATTTTTAGTTGCTCCACAGCTGGAGGCCCGGAGTTGTCCGCCCGTGCTCTACCTATTCCTCTGGACTGCTTGTGCGTGTACAGTGCATGTGTTTTATGAGCGCACACATAATAAGGGTGGCTCCGGCAGAGCTCCATAGGACCCAGCAGGCCAAGGAGTTACCCTTACAAACAGAAGAAGAATAAAATGCAGAATAAGCTCCTCTATAGCTAATATAGAAAAAAATAGCCACTGTAACCCATGCCACACGATACCAAAAGCCTGGCCTTTACACCTTCATAGTGCTTAAAATATACCACATCCATGGCATTTTGTTTTTATTTTAGCCCAGTCATGGCACATTTGTTTGTTATATACTGGCTAGCACACTACCAACACTGCTCTGTGTACATTCTGTAAACGCCAAATCTTTTAGGCACCAAAACGGTTAAGTGCGAAGCGGCATGGGACACATAACGCATTTTGGAGGCTGGAAGTAACTTCTTTTTTTCCCACTCTCACATACACTTAAGAGCTGACAAGGGAACAGTATAACATTCCTGTCAAGTCACACTCATTTGGAGTAAGTCCCACTCCCGTCTCCCGGCATCAGTGCCCTCTTTAGGGCTGCAAGCAGTCTTGCTCTTTGCAATCATAGTGAAGAGTGCACACATATTGTTGTATTTGACTTCCCCCCCTCTTTAGCAAAATGCCGCGGAGAAATTGTTAGCATCATTTATATCAAACAATGCCAACATGCTATGAAACATGAGGCACCACTCTGAACGTACCATTACAATAACACATGAATATACAATGAAGCAGAAAATAGAAGACTTTTGGTTCCACCTATTACAATACCAAATGTAATGATGTATTTAGTCACCATATTCCTACCACATAGATTCCTGGACAGGGCCTGGAGTAAGATCGGGTTGGTTAGTATGAGATAAGAAAATATGTCGCCAGCAAACCAAAGATCGACATAATAAAAATTATTTATTGTAGTGATTACAAACAGTGTCAACGCAATGCTTTCAGGCCACATAGGAGCTCTTCGTCAGGCATGTGATGGTGTTTCTGACGTGGAATCGAAACGTTGCATTAACACTGTGATCGCTACAATAAAATGTGTGGACTGTTAATCAATGGCGTGCTGGTGATGTGACTCTATGGCTAACAAATTAGCTAAAAAATGTGAAACAAATTTGCTAAAAAGGTGCCAAAAATTAGTTTAAAAATTGCTAATGAATTGCTAAAAAAAAAGCGAAAAATAGCGAAAAAAATTGCTACAATTTAAATTTAAAAAATGTTCAGCCTCCTCAGGTTATATGTCAGCAAAATATGTCACAGGTCCTGCAAAAAGCTCTTCATACAAAGCATCAAATATCTTCCTCATTCCTAATCAATAAAGACAGCGCAAAGAACAAAGCTAATGTGCAAAACGCGATGAAAACACTTGTGTGTGTGTGTGAAATGCGTCAGAGTGTCATGAGTGTGCATTTCTTAGGTTGTGCTTTAAGAAAATAATAAAGAAAGTGTTCGGAAATAGCAGGTGTGGGGTCATCTGATTTACCTGTATACTGGTGACATATGCTTTTTAACACACAAGATGCACATTTGCATATGCTATGTCTAATTTTATATTCCCCCAATGAGGTATAAAAAGTTATTTCTAAATATTCTAAAACTACGGGACATCAATGGAGTCGCTCAAAGCAACATATCATATTCTGCCATTTTATTAGTGCTTAACATCAGATTGGTTGGTATAGGCAACACATCCATCGTCCTCAAATGGAACCTAACATTTCATAAAAGATTGTGGGTACATAATTCTTGCCAAGATTTCTACTTCTTTTACAGAAAGAAGAAATAATAACCTGTTTAATTATATCATGTATTTGTGGTTTTTGAGAGGTGGTATCCATAAGTGCCAATAATACACATTCTAAACAATAATTTAAAAAATAGCTAAACATTAGCTAAAAATTGCAAAACAAATTGCTAACAAATTAGCTGAAAATTGTAAAACAGATTGCTAAAAAAAATTACCAAAAAAATTAGCTCACAAATTAGCACAGGATTGTGAAACAAATTTGCTAAAAAGGTGCCAAAAATGAGTTTACAACTTGTGAAAAAAAAGTAGTTAAAAAATTTCTAAAAAAGCTAAAAAAATGTGAAAGAATTTTATAAAATTTAAAAAATGTTCCTACAGCGCAGCCTCCTCGGGCTGTATGCCAGCAAAATATGTCACAGGTGTTGCAAAAAGCTCTACATACAAAGCATCAAATTGCTTCCTCATTCCTAATCAATAAAGACAGCGCAAAGAACAACGCTAATGTGCAAAACGCGACGAAAACTCGGTCTCTTTTTAATACGCCGTTGGCTCGAGCAGCACAAGGATAACAGCTGATTGGAAGCACAAGCTTCTTTGGACAGGTCTAAATTGTGTGTGTTATGTTCTGCCAAGAAGCGTTCCATGGCTGGGTTGTAAATATATAAGAGCCAGCAAGAGGAATGCTGGTTTGCGTGAATGAAAGCGCGGAAATTTTCGATTCACACAAGAGCGTTCCAGCTGGTGTGAAGCAAACAGGGGACTGAAGAATGGCAGCCACAAAAAAATATCCAAATATAAATAAAGAAAAAAAAATACAGGGTTAGGGTCGCTGTCTGTGGTTTTCTGCCTTGTCTGCTGTAAGAAAAGAACTACAAATCAGTTGTGCGAGCTTAGCGTGCACACTCGGAGAGAAGGTAAGTGATGTGAAGTCAACCATGAAATGGTGACTTTTAACCTTTGCGCTGTCCTCATTAAGGAGACATTCAAACTCTGCTCAGTGGATTAAGCAGAATGGGGTGGGACTGGGAACAAAATCAGCCAGCTGCTTTAATTCTCATGTGCCTTCCAAGCACAGTTTATGTAGGGACAAGGCAAGAGGTGGCTTGGACTTCCATGCATTCCTCTGTTAACCCAGTCCTTGCATTGTTAGCTTTCCCTGCAGCTACGGCTAGAGAGTCTCCTGATCCTCTGTCATCTTATTACATTTCACCTATCAGATTCACATTGGAAATGTAGAATAAAAAAAGAATAGATAACAAACTGTTATGAGAACAATTAAAAAAAAACAAAAAATCAAACTATATAAAAGTGCCACGTTATTCTATATATGCTTTCAAAGAGGAACTCCAGTTATTTACCAAGTTAACCCTTGCAGTGCAAGGGCTAACTGCTTGTTTTGGTATACACTCATATACTCACCAGATCCTTGGTGCTGTGGCAGTGACCCCTCACCTCTCTCCCCCTCTATGTCCCTTGGCATTCTCATATCTAATGCAGGTGAATGTAGCTGCATAAGACATGATGATGTCAGCGAGGGTTAGACCACTGGAGCCATGCCATCGTACAGCAATGTCCTGCCATAAAGATGTACAGGCGCTTGCATGTGGCTACACGCAGGACCTGTCTTTACCTGGGTGCAGGTCTCTACATGAACGTACACGCCATACAACTGCTCATGGCTATATGAATGAGCCCTTATAATGTGCACACCTTTAGGGTTAGCAACAACTATGTAGTGAAAGGGCTTCCCTTAACACTCCAGTTTACCTCCAAACAGGTAGGCACTTCATCAGGGGAAGGCAGAAAAGGCGGTCGCCTAGGGTGCTTCAGCAGGAGGGGCGCTAAAAGTCCAGGACCTGCAACCTATGCTACTAAAGTAGTTCACAGCTCATAGGTAGGGGGTGCATTTTAGACTTTTGCTAGAGGATCTTGCAAATTTTCCGTACAATCTCCTTAAAGCTCAACACATATGTTACAATGTGATTGTCCAATCTCCTTTAGATCTACCAACAGCTATGTAGTGTAAGGGCCTGCCTGCTTGGAAACAAATTGGTTGGACAGATTAAGTAGGCCCAAATATCAAACAGTTTTGGTAAATCTAAAGTTGCCTGTACAAAGATTGTACAGTCAGAGTGTGACATGTTTGGTGTCGTTTAGTTCTACCAACAACTAGGTTGTACAAGGGCCTACCTAAGTGGATACAGATTTATCAGATAGCTTAGGTAAGTCCTTATAGCACAGGGGTGGGAAAACTCTGGCCCTCCAGCTGTTGTGAAACTACAAATCCCATGAGGCATTGCAAGATTCTCACAGCCACAGGCATGACTCCCAGAGACAGATGCATCATGGGATTTGTAGTTGCACCACAGCTAGAGGGCCAGAGTTTACCCCCCCCCCCCCCCCCCCCTGTTCTAACTACTTTTTTTTTTTCCCCCCCCCCCCCCATGTTATATTACATACTTTTTGTAAATCTAATGTGGATTGTACAAAGATTGACAGAGAGAGTCAGCGTGTAACATATATGGTGACCGTTAGGTCTACCAACTAAGGCCAAAGTGACTGGGTACAGATTGATTGGACAGTTTAGGTAAGGTACTCATAGTACATCGTTTTGGTAAATCTAATGTTGATTGTAGAAAGATTGTCTGGTTGTTCTGTGTATGTTAAAGGAGATTGACAGGGTTACAAAAGGGTGAAGAGTTTGGAGAAGGCAGGAGAAGTGAACAATCTAGGACAACATAGCTGGACTGGAAAGTGAGCTGAATTGGAGCATTTTTCCAAATTAGCTATGTTGTCCTAGATTGTTCACTTCTCCTGGCTTCTCCAAACTCTTCACCCTTTTGTGAATAACCCCGTGTATGATCAGATTGTAATGTGTGTCCCCAGCTTTTGATTACATTGTCACATCACAGCTTCTAAGCAACACGTATTAATACAATTATTTCGACACAGGCACACAACTTCCCTGTGACCTCTCTTTACAGTGTTATGTAAACAAAGTATCCCTAGTCAGGATTATAAGCACACCGACATGTCTTATTAGAGACCGGGAACGTCTTGCTTTGGGTGACATAGCCTTCTGGCCACTGATTTGTTCATAAAAGTGTTTGCAGAACTCCATGAAGAAAAAAAAAAGAAAAGAAGGAAAGCAAAGCTGAAAGGCAACGCTCATATCTGAGAGGGGGAAGGGAGGGGAAAAGTACAGTTCAATCCAAGAGAGAAACTCTGACTTAGGAGGTAGGGCTTGTCTCCAAGCCAAAAATAAAAACACACAGAAAGGGAGGCAAGAGCAGGAGGGAGGGGGACTAATCCTCACTGGAGTACATCCAGCCTCCTCCATTTCTACTACATTCTCCCCAGCCTCCTATATACTGACATTGTATGATGCTGGGTCACACACACACATTAAACACAGAAGACCACTGTGCATACATGGAGTACGGAGCACTGGCAAGTTTGATTTACAGCCCTGACTAATCACAATGCAAGAGTCACTAATCAACATTGGCAGGATATAGCAAGTGCATGTGTGTAATACACGACAATGAAGTGCCATCACACTGCACAACCTTGGCAGCTGTAAACCATGAGCACAATACATTCCACACTTCCATTTTATAGTATCATACCCGGCACTGCATTCCTCAATGTCTTATACAGTTTAAAGTAGTATTAAACATTTATTTTTTTCAATAATGAATCCATATCAAACAAATATACATTGCCCAGCAAAGTATTTTTTCCCCCCAATTTTGCCCAAGCACTGACAGTCACCATGTTTCTGAACAGCTCCAACTCTATCAGCTCAGCTTCCCTGAACTTATTGTTTTAGTAAAAGATAACAATGGATAGCACAATCTCCAGCAGGTGTCCATCTACTAGCATGGAGAAGGGAGGAAGGAGGAGCGGAAAGAAGGGTAGTGCCGTGCCCTGCACATACAAGAGTGGCTCCAAAGGAACCACCTGTAGGCCCCATTCACACTGAGTGGATTGCCACATGATTTCCGATGCGATATTGCGCATTTTTGCCGCGCAATATCGTGAGAAGTTGCCAGCCAATTATTTTCAATGGAGCTGTCTTAATGTACAGCTTCATGTCGCTCGTCGTGATCGCAAGTCGCGCCTGCAGGACCCTTTTTTCGGCGGATGTTCTATTTTTTAATGCAGCCCGCCGGTGAAGGTCGCGCTACCGTCGCTGGAATGTCGCCCCGAAAGTCGCGCTATCCCGGCCGCACGGATCCGCTCCTAAAGGTATGTCGCTCAGTGTGAATGGGGCCTAAAACAGGATATCAGAGAGAGTGCTCAGGGGATCAGCTGATTCTGCAGAACACTAAGGGGGTTATCCACTTAGATGCGTTCGACCCCCATTGACTTGCATTGAGTTCGTATTCTAACTTTTCGGCCGTTTGGGGGTTCGAATACGAAACGAACACGGGGGTGTTCGGCTCATCACTAGTCCCCAGAACATGAATAGATAGGAACTTTTCCAATAAGGACACTAGTTCTGGTGACCCTGGGACTTCACTCATTTTGGATTTCCTCTCACTTCCTGTTGTGGCTACCATACAGGAAGGGAAGGGAAATCTCCACAACGGGATGAAAAAAAAGCTGACGGGGTTATAACCCTCCCTTACTCTATGCAAAGCTCTAAAAAAAAAATTAGCTTCAGTTCTACTTTAGTTTTAGGTGGGTAGAGTGAAGTTCCTCCTGAAGGTCTGCGAAATCCCAGTGTAATAGACTTAGGACAAAATTGACAATAAAGCCCCAGGTCTAGCATTGCTGTTACACGATGCAGTCTTCCTAAGTGACAATCAAAGCTCTTCTTTATGTAGAAAATGGCTTCTAAGCACCTTATGCATTCCTCAATGTCACGAAGAAACCTTAGCTAAGCACAATAATCTGTGTAAGAGCATGCTTTCATTCACTTTGATGAAGGCCTTGCTGACAGAGGATGGGTAAGGTGAAAGCTACAGCACAAGCCGCTGTACAAAAGGGACAAAGACTGGGCTGCATATAAACCCCATAACAAAATGATGCCTCAACAGTTTTGGGTCCTGTTATCTGTATAGACAGCTTAACTCTCTACATAACAACTTACAAGGTCAAAAGAGCAAAGGTTTTTTGTTTTTTTTTGAAGCTTGGATTTTACAGCAAAATGACATCACGCACAGTCGTGAGAGCTGATTATGTGCAGCATAGGCGAGCTGTTAACTTTTAACTCCGTGAACTGTTTCCCATTCTATACATTGCCAGCATGTTGAAATTGATGCTTCGAAACCCCACCAAGAGGTCACTTTTCAATGAATCGCTCATATAGACCTTGCAGCTACAAGAGTTACATCAGCAAATCTCACCAAATCATTATCAGGGCATCCTGGGGTGCGATTCACATATCAGACAATGGTAGTGACACTCATGTGTGGTTAAAATGAAAACAGGTTCACAGTGATTCAAGTGGAAGCACGAAGAGCCAATTTGCATGGACAGCCCCTTGTAATGCCATTGATGCTTCAATCATTGTGTAAATGAGCACTTGACATTATGAAAACTGTTATTTATCTCTGTCTGGGATGAAGACCCTTCTATATAATGACCTAATATTATCTTTAGTAGAAAACTAGGTACATATGAAATAAAACACAATTTAAACCACTTATGTATTCATTAAAGATGTTATCATAAGTACCTGAATCTGTATTTGTAATAGCCTCCTGTAATCCCCTGCACAGAGGCAGAGACAAGGAGAAGAATGTAAAGCCCATCAGAGCTTAAGGCCTCATTCACATGGAGCTGGTTGCTCTGTACAGCATTAAAGGGCCAGTTCTTCATGCAACCGGAGCTGCGGGAAGAAGTGTGTGGGCAGGTCATGTACATCTATAGAGATGCAGGAGCTGTGCACCTTCACACGCTGCTTCCTGCAGCTCCAAGTTTTGACAGGTGTACAGACCTGGATACATCATGTATGCGTCCAAGGCCGTACACCATCTGAGTACGGCTGTCAAAATTCAGAGCTTGTGAGGGTGCACAGCTCCTGTGTCTCCATAAAATTACATGAGCTGCCCACACACTTCTTCCCGCAGCTTGGGGCGCATCAAAAACTGGCCCCAACACTGTACAGGACAACATGCCCCATGTGAATGAAGCCTTAATGCTTACAGCAAGAAAGAACAAAAGCATGACCTCAGAATCATTCCTTTGAGGAGTACACTAGAAAAAAGGTCCAGGACTTGGCGGTGATGTCTGTCAGGGGTTCCTCTACCACTCATGGAACTATAGAAGGGCAAAAGCAAGTGAAAGTCAAACCGAAATGTACTTTAAAGCAAACATTGCCATAAGGGCAATGCCACATATACCTCACCGGTAGCAGGATCATCAAGCTGCAACTGACACCTTCCATAATTGATGTAGTAACATCTTGGGGAAAAAAGTGATGCCATAGGAAAAGGTATGTTGCCTTCACTAGTCACATAATCCTGGGTGACATAGCCCTTATATCTTGAAATGTGTACTCAATAACACATTGTCATTCCACATTAACCACACTTATTTCCTAACCATCCAATGCTACGATTTACAACAATAACTTGGAAATTGCTAACCATGCATTTACACCTGAGCACAAGCGTCTGCAGGTGATTTTAATACTTTTTGGTGTTTTTTTTGTACATTTTGTGTTTTAGCCAATAGGAAACAATAACTAGGAGGAAAATATGGTTGTTTAAGATTGAAAAACACTAATTTGTAGGTGTTTTTCAGGTTCTTCCCTTGAAACATATCCGGTAAGAAACATATTTTGCTTTAGAAGTAGCTCATGTACCTTTCTGAGCACCAAGCGTTGAGCTACAGGTATCTGAGCGCTCATATGTGAACAAGCACAATTTAACAGCATTGGATTTTGGTTGTTGAGCGTTTTCAAACTTCAAGCTACAAAATGCTTAGGTGTAAATTACACCAATATTATTTACAAACAGAACAAAAATACACACAAAGACTGCAACAACATCTATGGCCGCCAGATAGTTCCTACCATGATATTGTGTCATGGAAAAGTCAACTCTATAATGGCAGCATCTCTAGGTTTCAGGATGCCCTGCTGTGACCTGATCTCCAGCTTTGATGGACAACAAAGTCCAGGAAGCCCTGTTCTTCAGGTGTGGTAGAACCCCACATGCATGCACACATTGTACATTTCCCAGCTGTGGTAGAAGTATAGGTCTCAGAAAGTCTAGCTATGTACTACTGTCCAACTGCTGTGGAACAATAAGTCCCAAGATGTCTTAGCCATTACCAACTCTCCAGCTGTCAAGAAAAGGTGTGACTTTGGCTATTTGGACGTCCTAGACTTCCACCACGGCTGGGCAGCCACATGTTGAATGCATCTGAGGTCTCTAGGTATCTACCACTTCTCAAAAACCCTGCAAAATCGTGGTTGCCTTGTGATGGGAGCTCATTTACAAATTCTCACCTGGAATAGTTTTAGGTTGGTGCAAATAATCAGTTTTACTTTTTTCCGTAATGGACACAACTAAATGAAAAAAAAAAACCCGCAGGCAGCTCATCATGTTACTGTCATTACAGTGCACTCTGCCTGTGTTATAAATTTACTGGCCATTTAGAAATCTGAAGCTCGGTACATTCCCTTAGGCTGAGCCTGCCCCACAGATGAATGGGCTAATTGACTGAACTGGGGAATAAGTGGGAGGATTTTAGAAACCACAGGATATTCACAACAAGCGCTCTGCACTGGAATACAAACCATGCTCATTTTTTACCTCGTCCTCAAGGTTGATGCCACTAATCTATAAAAAGAGGCTCCGTTTAAACTGGGCTTGAATCCTGGAATTTTTTTCTAAGAATATCTGCTTGGAGGTTACGGACATTTCATTAATGTGAAAGCTAAAAAACGCCATATTTTAAATATCATGAGACACCAGAATATCGCAATACACAGGGAGACTATATGTGTACTGTGGCCAGCATGTTAAAGGATCATATAGAAATCCCACAAATGTAAAGTTTCTTTGTTATCTAAAGCATCCAATTATAAGCTCGTATTTATTGTCTGAAAATGTATGCCTGAAGTCTAGGTCAGAGTTGGTCATGGTCTTACTTGATAAAAGGGGCCTAAACTGGGGCCCCTGGAATCTCCAAACGACTGCATATAATGTTCAGTGTATGCGATGCCACAGAAAACAGTCAGGAAACTGCCAGCATGCTACAGGAGATGACCAAAGCCTGCACACATGATACAGGTGTGGTTGGAGACTAGGGACATGCTGCAGGAGACTAACAGAGGCTGAGGACACGTTACAATAGACGGCTAGAGCTCACTGCCATTGCTGTTCCTTTACAAATCGGCACACTCCCCTTAAAGGGATAGTCCAACTTTGTAACCATGTTTTATGTTACACTGGTATTTAAGGTGTAACAGGAAACATGGTCACGTTCCCCAAACACCCACCTCCAAACCAGCACACACACTTTTCTACATCACAAGGTACTTCTTCCCTAAGTGACCTGTGCATTATTTTATTTAGATCCCAGAGTCACGCACAGTAACGTCTTCCATTCACAATGATCTGTGAATGGAAGACCATGAATCTCGTCTGTCACCATGGCAGAGGGACTCATGGACCGTGATGTTACCGAACTTGTGCTACATTGAGGTCCATAAGTCCCTCGGCCATGGTGGCAGGCGAGATTCATGGTCTTCCACTTGAAGTCCATTGTTTAATTACTCCAGTCCCCTATTGGGGACTGATCGCAGTTGCAATGCTTTTCAGGCCTGAATGCAAAAAAAATGATAAATGCACATTTATTCTTTTATCAAAGTGGGTGCATGTAATAACTTTTTCCAAAATGTGGACTATGCCTTTAATTATTACTAGGACCAAATTTGATAGTTGTCTTAGCTAGATCCATTATAAAAGGGAAGGTCAAACGGCATATATAAAGTAATTTAGCTAATAAAACCAGTTGACCAGTACCTGAGTAAGCTCCTAGGCAAGGAAAACACTTACTACTGCCTGCTGGGGGCCAAGGGCTACACAGTATATACCAAAGGGTCACATTTGGCCCTCGTGCTCCAGGTTGGCCATTAGGGGTCTAAGCAGTTGCAATTGAGAACTACTCCACTTTTCAATTAAAAGAAATAAGCTAAATTATTTATACATACTGTATATAAGGTCCTGCCATGTTCACCAAACTCCATGTTTATGGAAAATGTCCCATATAAATGCAGAATCAGATTGTCCGGTCTAGTTATAAAATTGGGTGATTTGTTAGGTGTCCCTCAGGCCAAAGGTTGGCCACCAGGGGTCTAGGTGGTTGCAATGGAGAACTATTCCGCATTTCATTTAAAAATAAACAGGATAAATTACATGAATAAGACCCTGGTTTGTTCACCAAAACCCAAGTTTTGACTTGTTAGATGTCTGCACATCAGACTATAAGGATATGTTTACAACTACAAGCATTAGCAAAGTGTACCTGTCACAGTTTTGGAGTTGCCAATATTTTAAAACTTAATATATTTTTGCAACCAGGGACAGGAAAGAACTATTATGATCAGTCGAAACGATTGACTCGGGTATAACATTTCAGTGTGTGCCATTGTTTGTACTATCAGCTGAGGTCTTTTAATTGAACTCCTCGATTTCCTAAAACAGCTGGACAGACGAGATCAGTGAAAGTCAGAGTTAATTCCGAGCGTTTGGCGCCTTTTTCTTGGCAGCTACTGTACTTAAAAAAGTGCAGATCTTGTCTGTCCTGTCTCAAGTTCAATGGCAGGCTCAGCTCACAAACAGCATAAGGGGGAGGGGGAGAAAAGCATGTTCAGTGCACTAATAATAATTCAGATCACGCCACCTCAGCTCCTTGTGTTAAAGTAAAGAAGAACTGTCCCACCCACTCCAACTTGAGAATTACTGAACTCACAGTCCCAGACGGGGTCACATACACTGAACATTTACTATTCTATTAGATACATTGTTAACAGATTTACAGTACAAACTAGAAGAACCCAAATAGGTTAAAGCTTGCACGTTGCTCAACTAATCGCCTAAAAGACAGTGTGTAAATATACAAGAACACAGACGCATGTCACATAAACATGGCATAACCATGATGCACACTGATATAGCCTGACACTTAGGATTATTTCTGTAACAATATTCAACAAAATGCAGTTCATGCCTAAAAATACATACATAAGGTCAGGGGTACTCCAGGAGGGGGCAAGGGGTTAATGTAAATTCTACTTAAAGTCTACAATACTTTTATACACCATTAAGATGTACCATTCAGGTCAGAGTACCCCAGTGCGGCTCTAAGTGCTAATGTCAATTCTACTTAAAGTCTACGGTTAAGGGATAGTATTAATATATAAGGTCAGGATATTTCTGGGAGGGGGGCTGTGATTGTTCATGTGAATTCTACTTAAACTCTACAATGCATATATACACATACACATTTAAAGGATACTATTAATACATACGGACAGAGTATTCCCGGGAAGGGGGGCTGTGATTGTTAATGTATATGCTACTTGAAGTCTACAATATATTTATGCACAGGTAAGGGATACTATTAATACATACGGACAGAGTATTCCCGGGAAGGGGGGCTGTGATTGTTAATGTATATGCTACTTGAAGTCTACAATATATTTATGCACAGG
The DNA here is from genome assembly GCF_000935625.1 of Nanorana parkeri. NCBI lineage: Eukaryota > Metazoa > Chordata > Amphibia > Anura > Dicroglossidae > Nanorana > Nanorana parkeri. The sequence continues at coordinate 536,751 of NW_017306507.1, read as the reverse complement.
TAAGGGATACTATTAATACATACGGACAGAGTATTCCCGGGAAGGGGGGCTGTGATTGTTAATGTATATGCTACTTGAAGTCTACAATATATTTATGCACAGGTAAGGGATACTATTAATACATACGGACAGAGTATTCCCGGGAAGGGGGGCTGTGATTGTTAATGTATATGCTACTTGAAGTCTACAATATATTTATGCACAGGTAAGGGATACTATTAATACATACGGACAGAGTATTCCCGGGAAGGGGGGCTGTGATTGTTAATGTATATGCTACTTGAAGTCTACAATATATTTATGCACAGGTAAGGGATACTATTAATACATACGGACAGAGTATTCCCGGGAAGGGGGGCTGTGATTGGTAATGTAAATTCTACTTAAAGTCTACAATATATTTACACACAGGTAAGGGATACTATTAATACATAAGGTCAGAGTACTCCTGGGGGGGCTGTGATTGGTAATGTAAATTCTACTTAAAGTCTACAATATATTTATGCACAGGTAAGGGATACTGCTATTAGTACATGTAGTCAGAGTACTCCTGGGGGCTGTGATTAGTAATGTAAATTCTACTTAATGTCTGCAATACATTTGTACACTGTTAAGGGATACTGCTATTAGTACGTGTACCCATAGCTAGGGGTTATTGACATTGGCTAAGCATTCCTTACCATACATACATAAGCTATTATAAAGAAGTGCATAAATAAAGTTGAGAAGTGATATAGAACACCTGTGACGGCATTACACTGTAATGTAGTATGGATCATTTTATCATTCCAGAAATAATTCAAGGAAGAACATTGTAACCTACAGAATGTAGAACAGGTGGAGCACAGAAGGGATCATGTTCACAAGGATTTACAGACCAGTCAAAATATCAAAACATAAATCCCCGGGAGTACATAAATATTGTAAATATGGATGTGGAACAATGTGTGCAGATTAGCAGGAACCATAAGTAAGTTACATAGAGGCTGCAGGGGGGAGGGGAAGGGGTGCTATATAGGAAACTGACATACCTAGGGGTATACAGACAGGAAATAGCAGACATAAGTCAGTACCCAGAAGGAAAACGCAGGGCTAGAAGCACCCGCTCACAAACAACATAACTCCACATAACATGGTTATCCTATTTTTAGCTATCCAAAATGTCCAAAGAAAATCAGAACAATGACAGAAGCTAGGCGAGCCCTTGACACAAACTTTCATCGACATGGAAATCAGTTCCAGCTCGTGCTGCAGCCTGATCCTAGTAGAAGTGTACGACTTCCATAGGACGGTGTGCATTTCTAGGACACGCCAGATACTGGGGCAGGTATTACCCACAGATAAAGAAGCCACACCTTCCAATGCATAGCCAGGGAACTCCGCCACTAAGTGACATCTACAAAATCCAACAAACTTATAGAGGTTAAATAAGGTGATACATGTATGTTTTGTGCAGCCACACCGCCCTGGAGAAAATGCCATGTGTCACACATCATCATCAACATTGGAATCACAGGGGCAGGGACACAGCTACAACAATCAGCCTGCAAGACTCAATGGACAGGATTGGGACTTTCAAAACTATACATATAGATATATGCATACAGAGGCAACATCAGTCATCCTGTGTGTGCAGTATATATATACATAGATAATTATTAATGTT